>NC_136909.1:2714359-3126725 GCF_949606895.1 Notothenia rossii | reverse complement strand
CAGGTACATTTATCTCATACTCAAAAGATGGCTGCCGTGTCTTTGGCTCCTCTCCAACTCTGCGTTTTATTTCCGTGTTTGTTTACTTTTCGTTGTGTGCTTTTATTTTGTATTTGTATTTTTGTATGTTATTATATATGTTGAATTGTTGGAGGAGCTCAGGTCAGAACAATTATACAATATAAACATCTCAAAAACAAAGATAAAACAGTAGGTTTCAGGATCAATGACCCACTACAGGAAGTGCTCTCTACTCTTAGACTTGAGCGCCCTCCCCCCCATGTCCAGACCTTTAGATCAGAGCCTCGCCCACCAGAGTGCATGCTGGGAGTCTGGCTATGTTTCGCACGAGGCTAACAGAAGTAGCAGAGCCATGAAGGAGAAAACCACCTGATGGTGACCTTTAGGAGAATGTCATTGTCAACGAGAGAAACAACAAAGTGGTCGTGGATTTTTGCCCAGGAGAAAAAAAAGATGATGAATGAATGTTTGTTCATCCCGTGTCTCCATTCCAACACTTCCTATAGTCGATCTCCGCTCATAGCTAGCTAGCTTGTTAGCAACAGTATCATTTGCGGTATCAAATTGTTACACAATGCTCAAATTAAACTAAAGAGTCCTCTCCTGCTGATGTTCAGGTGTATATCAGTATGTAGTGTCTCTACTTTAAAGAGTCCTCTCCTGCTGATGTTCAGGTGTATATCAGTATGTAGTGTCTCTAGTTTAAAGAGTCCTCTCCTGCTGATGTTCAGGTGTATATCAGTATGTAGTGTCTCTACTATAAAGAGTCCTCTCCTGATGATATTCAGGTGTATATCAGTATGTAGTGTCTCTACTTTAAAGAGTCCTCTCCTGCTGATGTTCAGGAGTATATCAGTATGTAGTGTCTCTACTTTAAAGAGTACTCTCCTGTTGATGTTTAGGTGTATATCAGTATGTAGTGTCTCTACTTTAAAGAGTCCTCTCCTGCTGATGTTTAGGTGTATATCAGTATGTAGTGTCTCTACTTTAAAGAGTCCTCTCCTGTTGATGTTCAGGTGTATATCAGTATGTAGTGTCTCTACTTTAAAGAGTCCTCTCCTGCTGATGTTCAGGTGTATATCAGTATGTAGTGTCTCTACTTTAAAGAGTCCTCTCCTGCTGATGTTCAGGTGTATATCAGTATGTAGTGTCTCTACTTTAAAGAGTCCTCTCCTGCTGATGTTCAGGTGTATATCAGTATGTAGTGTCTCTACTTTAAAGAGTCCTCTCCTGCTGATGTTCAGGTGTATATCAGTATGTAGTGTCTCTACTTTAAAGAGTACTCTCCTGTTGATGTTTAGGTGTATATCAGTATGTAGTGTCTCTACTTTAAAGAGTCCTCTCCTGCTGATGTTTAGGTGTATATCAGTATGTAGTGTCTCTACTTTAAAGAGTCCTCTCCTGTTGATGTTCAGGTGTATATCAGTATGTAGTGTCTCTACTTTAAAGAGTCCTCTCCTGCTGATGTTCACGTGTATATCAGTGTGTAGTGTCTCTACTTTAAAGAGTCCTCTCCTGCTGATGTTCAGGTGTATATCAGTATGTAGTGTCTCTACTTTAAAGAGTCCTCTCCTGCTGATGTTCAGGTGTATATCAGTATGTAGTGTCTCTACTTTAAAGAGTCCTCTCCTGCTGATGTTCAGGTGTATATCAGTATGTAGTGTCTCTACTTTAAAGAGTCCTCTCCTGATGATGTTCAGGTGTATATCAGTATGTAGTGTCTCTACTTTAAAGAGTCCTCTCCTGCTGATGTTCAGGTGTATATCAGTATGTAGTGTCTCTACTTTAAAGAGTCCTCTCCTGCTGATGTTCAGGTGTATATCAGTATGTAGTGTCTCTACTTTAAAGAGTCCTCTCCTGCTGATGTTCAGGTGTATATCAGTATGTAGTGTCTCTACTTTAAAGAGTCCTCTCCTGCTGATGTTCAGGTGTATATCAGTATGTAGTGTCTCTACTTTAAAGAGTCCTCTCCTGCTGATGTTCAGGTGTATATCAGTATGTAGTGTCTCTACTTTAAAGAGTCCTTTCCTGATGATGTTCAGGTGTATATCAGTATGTAGTGTCTCTACTTTAAAGAGTCCTCTCCTGATGATGTTCAGGTGTATATCAGTATGTAGTGTCTCTACTTTAAAGAGTCCTCTCCTGCTGATGTTCAGGTGTATATCAGTATGTAGTGTCTCTACTTTAAAGAGTCCTCTCCTGATGATGTTCTGGTGTATATCAGTATGTAGTGTCTCTACTTTAAAGAGTCCTCTCCTGCTGATGTTCAGGTGTATATCAGTATGTAGTGTCTCTACTTTAAAGAGTCCTCTCCTGCTGATGTTCAGGTGTATATCAGTATGTAGTGTCTCTACTTTAAAGAGTCCTCTCCTGCTGATGTTCAGGTGTATATCAGTATGTAGTGTCTCTACTTTAAAGAGTCCTCTCCTGCTGATGTTCAGGTGTATATCAGTATGTAGTGTCTCTAGTTTAAAGAGTCCTCTCCTGCTGATGTTCAGGTGTATATCAGTATGTAGTGTCTCTACTTTAAAGAGTCCTCTCCTGCTGATGTTCAGGTGTATATCAGTATGTAGTGTCTCTACTTTAAAGAGTCCTCTCCTGCTGATGTTCAGGTGTATATCAGTATGTAGTGTCTCTACTTTAAAGAGTCCTCTCCTGCTGATGTTCAGGTGTATATCAGTATGTAGTGTCTCTACTTTAAAGAGTCCTCTCCTGCTGATGTTCAGGTGTATATCAGTATGTAGTGTCTCTACTTTAAAGAGTCCTCTCCTGCTGATGTTCAGGTGTATATCAGTATGTAGTGTCTCTACTTTAAAGAGTCCTCTCCTGATGATGTTCAGGTGTATATCAGTATGTAGTGTCTCTACTTTAAAGAGTCCTCTCCTGCTGATGTTCAGGTGTATATCAGTATGTAGTGTCTCTACTTTAAAGAGTCCTCTCCTGCTGATGTTCAGGTGTATATCAGTATGTAGTGTCTCTACTTTAAAGAGTCCTCTCCTGCTGATGTTCAGGTGTATATCAGTATGTAGTGTCTCTACTTTAAAGAGTCCTCTCCTGCTGATGTTCAGGTGTATATCAGTATGTAGTGTCTCTACTTTAAAGAGTCCTCTCCTGCTGATGTTCAGGTGTATATCAGTATGTAGTGTCTCTACTTTAAAGAGTCCTTTCCTGATGATGTTCAGGTGTATATCAGTATGTAGTGTCTCTACTTTAAAGAGTCCTCTCCTGATGATGTTCAGGTGTATATCAGTATGTAGTGTCTCTACTTTAAAGAGTCCTCTCCTGCTGATGTTCAGGTGTATATCAGTATGTAGTGTCTCTACTTTAAAGAGTCCTCTCCTGATGATGTTCTGGTGTATATCAGTATGTAGTGTCTCTACTTTAAAGAGTCCTCTCCTGCTGATGTTCAGGTGTATATCAGTATGTAGTGTCTCTACTTTAAAGAGTCCTCTCCTGCTGATGTTCAGGTGTATATCAGTATGTAGTGTCTCTACTTTAAAGAGTCCTCTCCTGCTGATGTTCAGGTGTATATCAGTATGTAGTGTCTCTAGTTTAAAGAGTCCTCTCCTGCTGATGTTCAGGTGTATATCAGTATGTAGTGTCTCTACTTTAAAGAGTCCTCTCCTGATGATATTCAGGTGTATATCAGTATGTAGTGTCTCTACTTTAAAGAGTACTCTCCTGTTGATGTTTAGGTGTATATCAGTATGTAGTGTCTCTACTTTAAAGAGTCCTCTCCTGTTGATGTTCAGGTGTATATCAGTATGTAGTGTCTCTACTTTAAAGAGTTCTCTCCTGCTGATGTTCAGGTGTATATCAGTATGTAGTGTTTCTACTTTAAAGAGTCCTCTCCTGCTGATGTTCAGGTGTATATCAGTATGTAGTGTTTCTACTTTAAAGAGTCCTCTCCTGCTGATGTTCAGGTGTATATCAGTATGTAGTGTTTCTACTTTAAAGAGTCCTCTCCTGCTGATGTTCAGGTGTATATCAGTATGTAGTGTCTCTACTTTAAAGAGTCCTCTCCTGCTGATGTTCAGGTGTATATCAGTATGTAGTGTCTCTACTTTAAAGAGTCCTCTCCTGCTTGTGTTCAGGTGTATATCAGTATGTAGTGTCTCTACTTTAAAGAGTCCTCTCCTGCTGATGTTCAGGTGTATATCAGTATGTAGTGTCTCTAGTTTAAAGAGTCCTCTCCTGCTGATGTTCAGGTGTATATCAGTATGTAGTGTCTCTACTTTAAAGAGTCCTCTCCTGATGATATTCAGGTGTATATCAGTATGTAGTGTCTCTACTTTAAAGAGTACTCTCCTGTTGATGTTTAGGTGTATATCAGTATGTAGTGTCTCTACTTTAAAGAGTCCTCTCCTGTTGATGTTCAGGTGTATATCAGTATGTAGTGTCTCTACTTTAAAGAGTTCTCTCCTGCTGATGTTCAGGTGTATATCAGTATGTAGTGTTTCTACTTTAAAGAGTCCTCTCCTGCTGATGTTCAGGTGTATATCAGTATGTAGTGTCTCTACTTTAAAGAGTCCTCTCCTGCTGATGTTCAGGTGTATATCAGTATGTAGTGTCTCTACTTTAAAGAGTCCTCTCCTGCTGGTGTTCAGGTGTATATCAGTATGTAGTGTCTCTCCTTTAAAGAGTCCTCTCCTGCTGAGGTTCAGGTGTATATCAGTATGTAGTGTCTCTACTTTAAAGAGTCCTCTCCTGCTGATGTTCAGGTGTATATCAGTATGTAGTGTCTCTACTTTAAAGAGTCCTCTCCTGCTGATGTTCAGGTTAGGGTCTCTTTACACAGAGGGGACACATGTTGATGTATAAAAGTGGATTTTGCATAATAGGTGACCTTTAAAAAGCTAATAAACAAAAACACTCAGGACCGTGAGTTTATGGAAAACTTTGAATCCGTACATTTTGTGACACGTTATGAACTGAAGGGATGAAATCAAGGCTTTAAAGGGTTTGTAAATAGTCATTAGTCCACAAAGTGCCCCATCCCCCCTTTTAAGGTTCTTAGCACCAAACCCCCCTCTGCACACCTGTAAGTCCTGATGACCCTTTGACCCCGGCTCCATCTTAGAGCTCCTCACTGACATGTTCCGGTTTCACTCTGTTTGTCTCCGGGGGGTTTTACTTCACTGTTGTTGTGTTTGTTGTTGTTGATGACTGCCTTTTCTCCTCCTTTAATTCTCTTTAACGTAGCTACCATTGAGGCAGCTAAAGCACAAGGTACGCAGTCAGCTGTTCACTCTGTGTGTGTGGTTCCCTTTAAACACTGTAGTCCTGTTAGTGTCCCTCTCTGTTTCTATGCCCCCCCTCAGTGCTGTGTTACCCTATGGTTGCTCTTGCACTATCAGCGTCTGTTAGGTAACCCTGATACCAGTACTGTCAAATGCTATGAAGCACTTTAGACGTGCTAGATGGCCGATAAGATAAGATGTACTTTATTAATCACAAAGTGGGACATGTTTTTGTTGCAGCAGCATGTAAAAAAAAGAATTTAACATAATAACCAATTAAAAAATACACAATTATACAATATAAACATCTCAGAATACAAGATAAAACAGAACTGAAAGAGGGAAAATATAAACGTTGACGCTGAAGATAAAGATCTGTAAACTATCACATAGAAGTAAAAGTAGAAGTACTCAGATCTTGTTCTTGAGTAAAAGTAGAAGTACTCAGATCTTGTACTTGAGCAAAAGTAGAAGTACTCAGATCTTGTTCTTGAGTAAAAGTAGAAGTACTCAGATCTTGTTCTTGAGTAAAAGTAGAAGTACTCAGATCTTGTTCTTGAGTAAAAGTAGAAGTACTCAGATCTTGTTCTTGAGTAAAAGTAGAAGTACTCAGATCTTGTTCTTGAGTAAAAGTAGAAGTACTCAGATCTTGTTCTTGAGTAAAAGTAGAAGTACTCAGATCTTGTTCTTGAGTAAAAGTAGAAGTACTCAGATCTTATTCTTGAGTAAAAGTAGAAGTACTCAGATCTTGTACTTGAGTAAAAGTAGAAGTACTCAGATCTTGTACTTGAGTAAAAGTAGAAGTACTCAGATCTTGTTCTTGAGTAAAAGTAGAAGTACTCAGATCTTGTTCTTGAGTAAAAGTAGAAGTACTCAGATCTCGTACTTGAGTAAAAGTAGAAGTACTCAGATCTTGTACTTAGTAAAAGTAGAAGTACTCAGATCTTGTACTTGAGTAAAAGTAGAAATACTCAGATCTTGTACTTCAGTAAAAGTAGAAGTACTCAGATCTTGTACTTGAGTAAAAGTAGAAGTACTCAGATCTTGTACTTGAGTAAAAGTAGAAATACTCAGATCTTGTACTTCAGTAAAAGTAGAAGTACTCAGATCTTGTACTTAGTAAAAGTAGAAGTACTCAGATCTTGTACTTCAGTAAAAGTAGAAGTACTCAGATCTCGTACTTGAGTAAAAGTAGAAGTACTCAGATCTTGTACTTAGTAAAAGTAGAAGTACTCAGATCTTGTACTTGAGTAAAAGTAGAAGTACTCAGATCTTGTACTTGAGTAAAAGTAGAAATACTCAGATCTTGTACTTCAGTAAAAGTAGAAGTACTCAGATCTTGTACTTGAGTAAAAGTAGAAGTACCAGAGTGAAGGAATACTCTGTTACAGTAAAAGTCCTGCATTCAAAATGTTCCTCAAGTGAAAGTAGAAAAGTATTCTCATCAAAATATAGTGAAAGACAGTAAAAGTAGTCGTTGTGCAGATTGGTCCATTTCAGAATAATATATATGATATGTTTTATAATGATTGATCACTAAAGTGTTCTCAAAGCTGGTAAAGGTGCAGCTAGTTTGAATGACTTTGTATACTGCAGGGTAGCTGGTGGATTTACTCCAGGTGGAACTAAAGTCTGATTTAACACTTGATTATATTTCACATCATTCATCCACATCTGTGAAGTAACTAAAGGTATTAAATACATGTAGTGGAGGAAAAGTACACAGTAGCATAAAATGGAAATACTCAAGTAAAGTACAAGTACCTCAAAATTGTACCCAAGTACAGTACTTGAGTAAATGTACTTTGTTACTTCCCACCTCTGAGCATTATCAGATAGTGACAACAGAGACAGACTTAGACACCCCAGCCTCAGGTGGAGCTCCTCCTGTTTGTAGAGGAGAGTTCCCGTCAGAGGAAAGCTCTCTAAGACTCAGAGGCTCAGAGCGGGGCGTCCCTGCCGGATGTTTCCACGGATGTTTCCACAACTTAATCCTGTTAGCTGTTTATCTGCAGACTGCCCCCCCCCCCTGTGGGAAGAGCCAGGAAGTGCTTCTAACGTAATAGGAAACTCTTAGGTCAGGGCTGTTCAAACTGCGGCCCGCAGACCATTTTGAAACGGCCCTCAGCAAATTAAAATAGTATAATGAAATATGGCCCACAAATCAAACTTGTGCTTGTCATATATTGTACAATTAAATATATATGTACAAATATAAATACAGTATTTATGTGTGCCCACTTTTCAAATAACTTCAATCCATTAAAGTTGGAAACATTTTCAAAACTGATCTCAGTCGATATAAAAAGCCCAATGACAAATCTTTTTATAAGAAGCTTCTGTTTTACGGCATTAGCTGCAAACTCAATAAAGTAAACATTATTTAGAGCGGTGATGAAGGCTGTGGTGTTCCTCACAGCATGTTCAAGTATCACGCCTCATTTATCTACATTTCATTGATTTAGCTGACTTATAACTGAACTGATAAACCTCCAGTGAGCGGCCGAGCCCTTCGTATGTTTTTCTGTACGTGGCCCACGGAGAAAAAGGTTTGGACACCCGTCTCTTAGGTTATCTATAAAATATAAAGGATTACTTCCACTATTCAATACCAACTTTTCACTTCCCTTCATACCTTAGCATTTCATCTCAACCTTTTATTCATTATTATTATTATATAAAAACTATTTAAGTCCCTCGTTTCATCATCTTATTAATTTAGCTGTTCAATAATTATTTACAGGTAATTATTTAATATGACTATTAACTATTTATTCAAACTCTTTAATCATTACTTTTTTTCTAATTATTTTATCTGTTCAATAATTACTTTTAGCTTTTTTTAAAACAGTTTTTATTATTATTTATTTTAATTATTATTTGTACTTTTTAATATTTACTTTTAGCTGAATATTTAAATGATTTAATCGCTACTTTACTCTTTATTTTAACTCATCACAAGTTGCTTTAAACTAGGAAGTGCTTCTGCAGCCATGGGGAATTTTATGTCGTCAAAAATCTAATATATTAAATATAAAGGCAAGTTTATTCATACAGCACTTTTTAACACAAGGTGCTTTACAAAAATAAAACATATTAAGAAAATGGAATTTAAAAACAGTCATTAAAAAACGAAGTTAATAAAAGAAACATTAAAAGAAAAAATACATGAATTAAAGTTACAATGCAGTTTAAGACTTTTTTAAAGGGTTATTTCCACTATTTAATAATAACTTTCCAACCACTTCTCTTCATACCTTACTGTTTATTCATTACTGTTATATAAAAACGATGTAACCCTTATGTTGTGTTCGTCTCCTGTGACCCGTTTCCAGTTCAAATGATATAATAACTACGCTCTAGTTTTTTGTGTGGGAACGAGGCTTCATGATGTCACAACAGATATATCAACACTACAAAACTGATTTTGACCATTTTAACTCTTGAGTCAAATTTGGCCCAATCAAGATTCATCTTTGACTTTAGACACCCCCCCCCCCCCCTTTTTTTGGGGAGATTGTATTCTAACATTAGTCTATTATAGTTGGATAACGTCTGTCTTCACTTTAGGAAATATAATGAGTGAGTTGAATCACATGTTTTACTTAAATATGTGGTCTAATGTTTAACATGATTCTACGGTTATGAATGCATAATAAGTTAGTTATGATGTAGTTAAAATAATATTGGATGGTAGTCATTATGTTTTTGTGTTTTGAACGGAAACAGCTTTTCAACACAACACAAGGGTTAAGAAATACAATTAAAGTCAGTCGTTTAATCAGCTTATTAATTTAGCTGTTCAATAATTACTTTTAATAGTTTTAATATGACTATTAACTATTTATTCAAACAGTTTAATTATTAAAAAAAATCTAATTATTTGAGCTGTCCAATAATTACTTTTTTTTAAAATTATTTCAACTGTTTAATAGTTTTAATATTAAACATAACATTTATGATATTTTAAATGTTGAATTGACTTTTTATCTAATTACTTAATGATTCACCATTGCTTTGCACTCAGTATTTCTTTTATCTAATGTGTTTGAGAAGCTTACTGGTTATTATGTCAGTAAATATAAATCAAGAGATTATTTCAGTAAATGTACTAGAGGTCAGTATAGCAAAAGTATTTTTATTTCCCTCTTAAACACAAATATGTGAGTTTATTTCTTTGAATGTAAACTGTGAATCAGGGACTTGAAGTGAAAGGTTTATCTTAACAGACTTCTGGTTCTGCAAGAGCTCCTCTGCCCCCTCGTTCCTTTCTTATAGAACATGTAAAAAGTGAAATGATGTAAGAGTTTGTTTCTGAACGAGTTTGCTTTGTATCTGCTCACGTTTCCTCTGGGTCCCTGGATGTTCCGGACGTTTCCGTAAGTCTCCTCTGTGTGAGCTGTTTCTGTGATGGTAGTTGTGGTTTTCACTCATCTGTTCTGTGGCACGACAAACCAGTCTCACAAAACAACCTGTAATAGCCACGTTTGTCCACAGGGCAAAACGTAGCATATTCACAAATAACCCTCTCAAGACGTGACATGGGTACGACATTTGTTCCTATTGATTTCTGACGACCAGTGTCCTTGTCACGTGATCACAGACTTTCCCAGCGTGAGGGAAATAAAACATGGCGGACACCCGGTGGAACATCCTAAATTGTAGGATAGTTTGGCGTTAAAATGCTTTTTGATTACAGCGAGAAGTTTATATTGTACTTTTAGAATCTACGTCCAGTGGGTAAGTAGGATCCATAGTTTGATAGATATTACAAAGATTATTTGAGCTACATGTATTTTTTTTACAACATACTGTATCCACGTCTTGAGAGGGTTATTTGTGAATATACTACGTTTTGCCCGGTGGACCAACGTAGCTATTACACGTTTTCTTGTGATACTGGTTTGGTTTCACTCATCTGTTCTGTGGCAGGCTGTGTGTTCACATCACAAAGGCTAATTAAACAGTTATTTAGAATAATAGACACTAGAGCAGCGGCTCCCAACCTGTGGGCCGCGGCCCCCTAGTGGTCCGCGAAGGCATTACAAGTGGGCCGCCAAATAATTTGCAAAACATTATGATTTGTGTGGAAACATTTTCATCATTATGATTTTTTAAATCTTTTTCTTGATCCTCCTTAGCAACGGTCATTACAGTCTTTGACAGCGATCTGTTTTACTGGATTAACAACGTGTCACATGTTCTGAATTGACCAATCAGAATAGAGTATTCAACTAAACCGTGTAATGCAAATGTCTGTTTGTTACTGATGGCCAGCTCCATTTCTAATTAAAATAAAAACCGCTGCACTAGAGGGTAGAAAGGACTTGTATTATCATTCTATTTCTATATTTTCAGAAGCAAAATACTTTATTTATCGAGTGTTTTTAAACCCCAAGACCCAAGGCAGCTTTACATGAGGTCAGGACAGACAACAAAACAAACAGAAAATAATAAAGTAAAATGAATAAAAAGCAGGAGGACTGTGATGGGTTAGGGGTCAAAGGTCACGGCGGACAGGTGAGCTTTTAGTGATGACCTGAAAATGTCCGGGATTGGCAAGTAAATAAGATCTAATGTTTAAATAATGCACAATATGAAGATGATGTCATTCGGTACATTGGCTTCTTATCATTGATTTTAAGCGAAAAAATAAAAACAGTCAATTCGGTGCCTTGCTCAAGGGCGTAGAGAGGAACTGGGACCTCTCCAAGTACCAGTCCAATCCCTGTATATTAAGGTCTGTTCGGGGAATTGAACTGGCGACCCTATGGTTCCCAGGATAATTACCTACAGACTAAGCCACTGCCGGACGAGTTCAGGCACAGTTGCTCCATTTAGATCAAATTTCACATAACAGAAAACATGTTAAACAATTCAAGTTAAAGTTTGTGTTAGAATATATTTAAATAATGTACAGTGACCCCCTGAATATGAAGACTTCCTATGAATCCTCGTGAAGCCATTGGGAACCCTGAATGTTTAAATGTCGGGACATCAGTAGGAAGTTCCTCCAGGGTTTCTCCAACCAATCATTTGATGTGTTCTCGTTTCTCCGCAGCCATTCAAGATATCTCCCCCACGAGGAAGATCCGAAACTTCGAGGAGGCTCGCGGTCTGGATCGTATCAACGAGAGGATGCCGCCGCGAAAAGACGGGAAGACACCCGACGGCATCAACACCAACAAGAACGGCACCGACGGATAGGCAACGGAAACACCTTCCTCTCCATTTCACCTCCCCCTCTTCCTCTCTCTGTCCTCCCCCTCTACTGAAACTGCCTCTCCCTCCTCTTCATCGATAGAAAGACGAGGGGAAAGAAGCGGACTCGTCGGTAGATCAAACGCAGGCGTCGGCGCTGAGAAACCAACAGGCGCTCTAAAGGGAGGGAAAGTATTTATTAAAGATTACATATATTAGATTTAGTAGCGACATTCAATGAAGACACTTTGCAGGCGTATCTAAAAGAATATTTTATAAACTTGAGTTGAGACGGATAGATGGATCCAAGGAGTTTTAGTTTCCTTTTAAAAATAATTGTTCTCCATGTGTTTTGGGAAAGAGCACAGTTAACACTTCTACAAACAGAGCAGTGTTCCTACGGTGGCCGACAGGTGCGAAACAAACAAAACTCTTCCATCAGGAGAAACACGCTGCAGCTTCAGAAAGGACGCAGATATAAACACACAAATGTTCCGAAACATCTTTAGCAACTTGACAACACATGCAGCGTTTAGAGAACTGTCTCTCTTGTTGGAAACTTACCTGGAATGTGTTATGGTCTTATTTTAACAATGTGATCACATGACTCCTTCTGATGTCACTGCAGATCTGCTGTGAGCTAGCTAGCTAACGTAGCTAATCTAGTCATTTCAGATATACTGAAGGTGGGAAGTATTGGAGTACAAATACTTTGTTACTGTACTTAAGTACATTTTTATGGTATTACTTTACTCCACGACTTATCTTTCTGACGACTTTTTACTTTGACTTCTTACATTTTGAACTCAAATACCTGTACTTTCTACTTCTTACATTTTCCAAACAGGCTGGTTACTTTAGTTTTAATCTGTGTTTGGTGGCGTGATCATTATTATTTAGAGTCGTTGCGTGCCTATTGATTTGAACCAAGCCCCCGGGAAGTGTGCCGGACTCTGAGGAAAATATTTGTTGTGGCCAAACGGCGGTACTACACTTCCGTATCAGTCGCTGGGCCCGGAAACACTTTTTCTCATTGACTTACATTGGGAAAGAGACGTCCGTAAATCGTTGGATAATTTTTTGGAAACTAAATAAACTACCCAGTATGAACACTTGTAGCCCTTATTAAAAACATTCGGTCCTCAAGTTGTAAAATGTGCTAATAACGTTATTTTCCTCGGCATTATGAACGCGCATCTGAGAGTGGGAGCTCGGGGGCGGGGCTTAAGGGGCGCTTGAGTAAAGGATGTGTGAACTTCTCTGGTGACAAACACTCCCAGTTATGAGACGACTAACTCTGAGACAGTTGTTCAGCCTGAACGTGCCCAAGCGTTCCAGTGAAGATGTTTCTTTGTGTATTTTGGAACATGTGTTTTTATATCTGCATCGTTTCTCCTAATGGAAGAGATGTTGATGGTTGTAACGTCTTTGCACCTGTTGGCCACCGTATGATTCGGTCGAAAGATAAATTATGTATGTGTTAAAAGGTGAAAAAGAACAAGGGAAGTTAATTATATCCGAACAATTATTGAAGATTAATCATTTTATACTTGAAGCAGATATTTAATGAGGACTTAAAGTCGTATTTATACAAAAATGTCCACAAAACTTTGAAGGAATCCCCAAAGATGCAGAGTGCATTTTTGTTCAGTATTTAGATCATAACTTACAACACTTTGTTCTCGTGTTGTAATGTGTGCATCCTTCAGTGAAGTGAAGGGTTAACGATGCTCTGTGTTCGCTACCACTTGTGTTCACTTGATGGAAACTAGGATAAACCAAAAAAAAGGGAATTACAGAACAGCAAGTCTTACTCCGTCAACACAACGACCTGCCGATACTCCCACAATTCTAGTTCTTACTCTGATACAGTGGTGCAGGGATGTCCTATATCTGTGTTGGACCCTGAAGGCAGCATCTCCCTGGTCCCGGGATTTCTCCATGTGATTTTGGATTATCTCTGAAATTAATCTCTGTGTCAAACGTTTATGATACTTACACGTTTAGTTCAGCAGGATAATCTCCACATATTAACACCACTTTATGATTTCTGAAGTAAAAAGCTAATGTTGGGCTATAAAGGAACTACAGCACGGTCACATGACTTCACGTCACCACCGCTAAGCTAAAGGAGGCTAATGTTGGGCTATAAAGGAACAACAGCACGGTCACATGACTTCACGTCACCACCGCTAAGCTAAAGGCGGCTTATGTTGGGCGTGATGACGTTTAGTCGTCTCATTTAGACCTTTGTTAGCAACCGGCGTTTTTAAATTCGCCAGTGGGGGATTTACTGACGTAATTTATGTCGTAAAACAAATCGTTAAAGCCTCTTCAGCTTGTGTTAACCACAGACCTGATTTCAGATCAAAAACCCATTCAGAAACCCATTGACCTCCAGACCAGGGGACAGGAAGTGCTAAACAGCTGACTCATTTCCAGGTCTTTAGGACTCATTCCTGCACCACTCTTTTTCAGAAATCAGAGGAACTGCTCGCCATAACACAAACTGATAATTATATCTTGAAAAATATCAGTTTTTTTAACATTTTAATTTGTGTTTTACTGTCAAATATTTAAAAACGTGGTGTTATGTTGAGGCTTTCTAAAGCTGCATCAGTGTCTCCATCTACTGCTGATTATACAGAATGTTTTTAAACGAGGGGAAACGCGACGGAGTCCTTCCCCCCCGCAGGGATGATGCTATAAAAGGTACTGTAATCATCTCAAACATGGCTGACTCGTGCATTCAGTATATCATTTGTATTATTTTTACATACAAAGAGCTTGCAGGCGTGTAAATGCGTTCACCTCCGCTCCCGACCCTTTAAGACGTGCTTTTTAAAAACTTTTTGAAACAAATACACAACAACTCCACCGGTGCTTCGACACACCTGACTGTAACTCTGCAGAAGAGGCTGGGAAACCTTTAAGATTTGCTATTCTCTTGTGAATTTCCCCTTTTTGTATGTCACGAAACGAGGCGTTTGAGCTCATGTGCCATTGCCACCTTGGCCACGCACGTCAACATCTCTGTGTGTGTGTGTGTGTGTGTGTGTGAGAGAGACTGTCAATCACACACCATTTAAGATCCAATGTCATGTAATCTTATCTTTAAAGTTTCAAAAAATGTTGTTGTTCTGTTCAGTAGACTTCTGGGAACGCTCCCTGAAGGTGAAGTATAGTGCTGGAGACATTTGTACAATTTCAAAAGTGAGAAAAAGGACAAGAATTTGCAAACTTTGAGAAAACCAAGATGGCCACCAATGATGAGTCGGTAATGTCATTTTGTTTGCCATAAAATCATTATATTAATTATCTTGGTGTCAAATCATACAATTAAGTATTTTAAACCAAATTCCGATGTCAGGAATTACAAATGCTAGAAGACTAGAATGAGTATTCAGGCTTTTTTCTAGAAAGATATAGTATGAGTACTGTGTCTCTGATCTGGTTTATAAGATATATAAATTATCTGGAGAACATGACGCTCGTAAACAAGATGTCTCCGCGGACGTAAACAACAACGTGATGTAAACAACAACATGACGTCGGAGCTCCGTAAAAACAAAGCTGTCTGACGCTCTGTTTGATACTCAGATTTCTGGAGGAATCACACCGTTTTGGTGGAACAGAAATATTGTTTTCTGGCATCACTTTTAACATTTTACGGGGGAAATCAGCATTTTGGTTTGAGGGTGCAGCGCTCCTGTTACCCGGTGCAGACAAAACCCGAATATGAATGTGGTTTAGTGTCTCAAATGCTTTCTAATAAGCCCCACATTATGAAATTTTTGTCTGAAATGAAACACAAAAAAGCTCTGGAGAAGTTTTTTAATGTGATTTCCCCACGGTCAAAAACATATGATCCAACACCAATCATCAAAATGTATCCAGTGGTTAAACTGACTGGAAAGGGCGGCTATCTTAGAAAATGGTCCCTCGATTTCTAAAGAAATGGCCCCATTGGATGACCATGGACCTTTCGTATCACTTTTGAAAGATGACGGATATCTGCAGCACTACGTTTTTGGTTTACATTCATAACTGTGATGTTGAGATTTGTTTTTAACGGCTTGATTGGGCGAGCCGCACCGTATACTGACCTCCTGTTAGGTCCTATACATATCTCGCAGAATGTAAAAACACTATTGTTCTTTAAATATCTTGTAATAGCTGTAAAAAAAAACTGTACCGTATTTGTCATGCGAGGCCATGAAATCTTTTACGTAGATGTATCACTCGAAAGAAAAATAATAAAATTCAAATACAGTGTTTTATTCGACTCGTCTCTGATGTTTTATTTTGTAGTTCAGTGCCTTCAAAGTAAAAGTCCTGATGATAATGTAACTCTTTATTTAGAATATTTTTCTGCTTTACCTGGAACTGAAGTGTTCTATGTTCTCCCCAAAGACACCATTGAATAAAACATCCATTTTACTTTGGATAGTTCTTGCTGGTCTTGCTGTTTGATTGCTTGATTAGCTATGTTACTTTGGCTAGTCTGCATTCACCAAAGTCACACAATAACACCAAAACAAATAACCAATAACTGCAGCAGTAAACCAGTATTTACCATTTTCTGCGTTCTTAAATTACCAATGTAGTTTGGGTCCCTGGGGAGTTCATAGATAATAGCTTTGTTTCCTGGGTTTGAGGCAAAAACTGATTAAAGACAGCAAGATGTAGCACTGAAAATATTCTAAATGATGCATACAATTACTTGTTTGTCCTCAAGGTAAAGGTCTCTGAATGTTCCGATTGATACTGTTTGTTAATGTTGTGTTTACACGCTGCCCGCAAGAGGTTAACACTCTAAAAAACAAATAATATAATGCAAAAATGAAATTTAGTCACCTAGAAGAAACATCCACATAAACTTTGGATACTTCAAGAGTTGCTCGTCTACTGCTGAGATAGCTAAGTCATTATAATGAGATAGCTAAGTCATTATAATGAGATAGCTAATCTTTCCTTTGACCTTTTATTTAACCGGGATAGGTCTCATTGAGATACAAAATCTCTTTTTCAAGAGAGTCCTGGCCCACGAATGGTAACAGCACAGTTACAGACAATACAAACAAAAGCACACAATCACAACACAGTTAAAGTGGCTTTGAGTGTGTTTAATGAGACCAGCTCTCTGAGGTTCAGCTCAGTTTGAAGCAGGTTCCAAGCTTGAGGGGCGGCGTAACTGAACGCCTTCTTCCCCAGTTCAGTTCGGACCTGTGGTACAGTTAAAAGGAAAAAGTTCTCAGAGCGAAGCCGATAGGATCCTGTGCATTTTCTGTTTATGTACATCCTTAGATGAGGGGGAAGAGCACCAAGAATAGCCTTAGATATAAGGATGTGCCAATGCTTCAGTCTACGCGTGGTCAGGGAAGACCATCCAACACGAGTGTATAGATTGCAGTGGTGCGTCAAGGATCTGAGGTTTGTGATGAATCTCAGTGCGCCGTGGTAGACGGTGTCCAGCGAGTGAAGGCACTGAGAAGATGCATTCGCTTAAACCACATCTCCATGATCCAGCACAGACAGAAAGGTTGAAGACACTAGTCTTTTTTTGGCCTCATAGGAAAAACAAGACTTGTTTCTAAAGAAAAACCTTAATTTTATTCTTAATTTTTCCCACAATGTCTGGTTTAAAAGAAAGCGAATTGTCAATTATAATTCCAAGATACGTATACTGCAACCCAGATTCAATCACCGACCCCTACAGGGTGGTGATAGGAGGAAGGTTCAAGACCTTGGGTTTCACATCATCAGCTTTGTCTTGGCTTGTCTTTAATTACTTTGTTTGAGAAACAACCCCAACACTGGTAACAAATTGGTATGTGTAGCACAGGGGCCCTCTGGGACTTGATCCTGTATCTTTCCCCTCGGAAAAATCCTCCGCAAACATGGCATCCATTTCCACTACTTTGCCGATAATACTCAACTTTACCTCTGCCCCAACAACCACAGACCTCAACCCTCACTGCCTGACAGACCTTACATTAGTCGAGTAATGCTTTGATAAAAGAATGATACAAATAAAATGTCCTTAAACAACAGATATTGAAAATCAGTTGTTACATTTCAGTATATTAAAAGCATACTATTTGTGGGGGAAACTTCTGAAGCAATTGGGAACAGGACTCAGAGAGACACGAGGAGAGCTGGAGCTTTGATGGCAAACACTGACGGTTTATTTGGAGTTACGGCCGGAGAATTCACAAGACATGTCACGGGCCACGAGTTCGCACAGGTTGAGATGCCACAATCAATTCTGAAGATCTCTACCCCAGACCCGTGTCTTTAGCTAGTTCTGAGAGAATAATCAACATGCTGCATAACAAGATATAACCATAACACCTCTATCAGCTGACGCCAACAGGCAGGAGCAGGGAGACAGAACACTGAGAGCGCAGCAGCCAAGCTTACAGGTGCCTGAGCTCAGTCAGGACAGAACTGATACACTGGGTCAAAGTTATGGGCCTTGGAAAATATTTCCCCAATACTATACAATAAAATATAATTGACAAAATATGATGTTAGGTTAATTGAACAGTGATAGTGACTATATCTCATTCAGGGTCTGAGGACTGAGTTTTCATTATATTTAAAGTGAAGGACAGAGAAAAAATAGTACTTTGTCCAGAGTAGACTTATCTGACTGGACTCACCTGATTCTGCACCTGAGGACGAGAAGCTAAAGGAAGAAGAATAAAATGATACATTTTCTGACTTATGCACAATAAAATGTTCTTGCACACGAAACTCGGTTGATTTCAGTACTGACTATAGCTCTGCACTTTGGCCTGATACTAATAACTGCAACCCCGACATGACCCTTACAGTTAGCTTTATAAATATCGGATAATTGTCTACATATTATTTTACTATACAGTATTGAAGTCTTCTAATGTTTTAGCTTATTTCTTTAAAGATGTACAAAGTTAACTTATTCCTGTATTTTACTTTCACCATTGTTTTCCTTTAAATATTTTCCTTGCACTTATGATTACCTTATCCATAGCCGTGGGAACATGTTTCAAATGGGGGGTGCTGTGGAGATGACACCAGGGCTGGTTCTGACCAATGTGCTGCCCTATAGGCAAGATTTTAGCTGGCAATGAAAAACATCTACAAAAGACCAATACACGACAAAAAGAGAAACATATTGACATGGTGGACAGCTTATATAACCAGGCTTCAAATTTATTTAGTATTATAACATGTTTTAATTGAGGGGGTGGACTTCACATCCTCTAGAGCAGGGGTGTCAAACTCAAGGCCCGGGGGCCAAATCCGGCCCGCGACTTCATTTTCTGTGGCCCGACAAGAGCTCTGACAGAATATGATATGTTTATTATACGGTCACATGGTGATTTACAGAAGCACGTTGCCCATAAACTACATATCCCACAATGCATCTCAAATTAGATTTTTTTTTCTCAGAATTTCCCCTTTTCTCAGAATTCTACTTTTTTAAAACTTTTTTTTTCTAAATATCACTTTATTTTTTTACTTTTTTTCCCAGAATTTGGCTTTTCTTTTTAAATCATTTTGTGACATTCTCACTGAAGATACTTTCAATTATTTGCCCTAGACTTCTGCTTTCAGACGTAGTTAATTATGAATTTATTACCCTATCAGATAATAATCCAATGCAGAGGCAATCGTGTAATATAATGCATTATTTTATATATATTAAATATTTATATATGTATTTTGATATAGTCTTAAAGTTACAACCGGCCCTTTGAGTGCAACCATAATTCCTACGTGGCCCGTGATGAAATTGAGCTTGACACCCCTGCTCCTCCCGGGAAGATTTTTTTAGCATTTTAAAGTAAAATGCTTCAATCTGGTGCACTTTGAGCGCCCAATTACTAGAGACTGATCTAGGGGGTACAACTCTAAACACCCATATGAAAAAGATCGGTTTGCATTTTATTAATCAAATAAGTATGTGAACATTTCCAATAACCTACCATAGCCAATAACAAATAAATGTAACTTATTTTATTTGTGTTGTTCATTCATATCTTATTTTACCAGTTAACATTTATTTATTTATGTATATTTTTAAATCTCTCCAGTTTTAAACGATATTTTTGGTTTATGTCCTATAGTATACATTGGGATGATTTCAAACCTGTTTTTATTTATCCTAATAATTATAAAGGTGTGCCTTGGAAATATTTGTTTACATAAATTGTGATCAAAACGTTTGAGACCCACTGAGATAACTTAGACTAAAGTGAACTATCTAAGCCCTCAAGAGTCCTTTACCTCACTGAGCCTCTCAGTCTGACAGGAGAGGACTCTCCCTCCACATTATTGTAGAAACAGCTTCTTATATCCGTTAGCGCAGCAGAAGCTAACAACAATCCCCGCCGGTACCGCGGTATCCCCTCTCTCTATCTCTCTCACTTTGGCTGTGAGCTGCGGGCACCTGATAAGCCAACATCCTCCACTTTCATCACTTACAGCGCCCATCGTACAGGGCAAATGGAAAATTTAACCGGGGTGAAAAGGGTGTTATCTTTACTTAATTATGAATGTTGTTACATCAAGGCTGAAAATTCGTTTTTTTTGTATTGTGGAAGTGCAGATCCTCTGTCCTCCACCAGGGGGTGCTGCAGCACCCTCAGCACCCCTACTTCCCACGGCCCTGACCTTAACCCACGTTTCTTTGGAGGGCCATGGGAGTTTGCAGCATATTTAAAAAAGCCTTTGAATCTGATGTGTATAGATATAAAACAGAAACTAAATTGAGAACATTTACAATACATTTTATTACATATTACACATATTAATGACATATATTGTAAATTGTATTACTTTTTTTTGTGCTCATTAATTTGGCTGAAGGTCTAGAGATTAAACATGCCTTTTTCTCTGTTGTAGCCGGGACAAACGACACAAGCACCTCAAGTTTCATACTGAAACACAGAAGGTATTTCTGATTCAAAAACATAAAGCCTGTAAGGGTGGCTCGTCATAACTTACCTAACACACATATTACAACCTGCTTCGGTACATTTATCATATAGTAAACCCGCATTGGTCTATCAAATCAAGTTGTATTTATATAGCACATTTAAAAGCCATTTTTGGTCGAGCCAAAGTGCTGTACATGTAATGAAAACACATTACTACAATCACAATAAAAGAAAAAATAATTTACAACAGAAATATAAAAAACCAAAACAGGTCAGGTGTCATACTCCGCTCTGACTGGAAGGCCAGCGATGTTGTATCTATTATAAACGTTATAGATGAGAGTAACACCTACGTCACTTCCGGGCAAAAATTACGGCCCGGCCCACTTTTGGGGGAAAACAACGCTGTCATTTGAATGGCGGTCAATACAAATTCTGAAGTTTTTGCCCATCCGATCAATTTTTTTTGAAAACCGTGGATTTTTGGATTTTCAAAGAGCTCGATTACGATGGCCAGTCAGGCAAACAATTACATTCGATCATTGGTAATCGACAATCGGTCTTGATATATGGTTAAATTAAAATAAGTAGGTCAGGCTGTAATTTCTCCAGCTGTTACTCTCATGAGGGAGGCGGAACATAATAGTTTTATCATGCCAAAAAAGCTGCTGTCGTTTATTGCACCTCAAACATTAAAACAAATCCAGAGTTACGTGTTTCTGTACTTCCTCTAAGAAGAAAGGACAGTAACAGAAGATCTCTGTGGCTTCAGGCTTGATCGCCATTTAAATGACAGCCGTTGTTTTCCCAAAAGTGACGTAGATGTTACTCTCATCTATTAAAATCGATAGCCTACTGCTATATTTAACCATCAGGGTGTCCGCGGGGTCTTAAAAAGTATTAAAAGTTGATAAATCAATTTAGCAAAAAATTAAGGCTTTTAAAAAGTATTAAAAAGTATTAAACGGCATTTTCCAAGGTATTAAGAAGGTTCACAGCAACGACAACATGAAACACCCTTTAATTTACTGAAACGACATGTCGGGAAACCCCCCAAGGCCATGCATAGCGCGCCGTAAAATGCTGCTTATTATTTTAAGTTTCGTTGCCTTGCTCCGCTCTGTGTGGGGGGGGGGGGACTAAACGACTACGGTAACGGGTCCCAAGCATACTTGTCAACCCTCCCGATTTTCGCGGGAGACTCCCGATTTCATTGCCCTCTCCCGGTTTCCTCCCGGGGTCATATTTCTCCCGCATTTCTCCCGATTTCTGAAAAAATCAGATTTACTCAGGACTGTTTCCACTCGGACTTTAATACAGCTACACCATTGTTTGGTTTCCATGGTAACACGTCTCTTTAGTAGCGTGCAACTGAAAGTCTGAGAGGGTGAAGCAGATAGTCACAGAACAAGAATCGACAACTACTCTACCCGATACTCACTCCTTTCCTGTAAAATACAGGTCCAGCCCACACATATGCTCCATCAGGGATGGTGCTTCAGGCCGCAAGGCATTGAATTTAGAACTACAATCAGCATGTTAATGTTAATCTAACAGCTCTGGCGATCCACAACCCCCCCCCCCCTATTTTGCATTTGGAAATGCTCCCGATTTCTGAGGTCTCAAGGTTGGCAAGTATGGTCCCAAGGTGCATGGGCGCGGGAAGGGGGGTGCTGAGGGCGCTGCAGCACCCCCTAGCGGCAGGCAGGGGGTGCGGAGCTCCCCTGTCTGAATTATTATTTGACGTTTATTGCTGCTCCCGCTGTGCATAATCTGTGTAATATGTAGCCAATAAATTCCACATTGTTGGTAAAATAATATTTTGGCCTGCCCCGAATGTTTTTTCTGTAGCCCCGGACAATTCTACCTCAATAATATAATACATTAACCGTGCTTTACGTGAACCTCATCAAGACACTAGAAAGGACGTTAGGACTGTAATTTCCCGTGTTCAATGAATGCAACAGAGGCAAGACACCAGACCAATCAGAGAGTTGCATGGAAATAAAAGTGCTTGTGTCATTCAAGCTCGCGGCTCTGTGTGTGTGCGGAAATAGCGCATTTAGTGTGTGTGAGAGAGGGGGAGAGAGAGAGGGACCGGTGCCAGCAGCAGGGACCGTGTTGTTAGCATCTGGTTAGCTAGCTGCACTAACGGACATACGGAGCTGTTTGTTCCACAACAAGCTGGAGGAGAGCTCTCCTGTCAGACTGAGAGGCTCAGGTGAGCTAAAGGACTCTCTGAGTGTTTAGATAGTTAACTTTAGTCTAAGTTATCTCAGTGGGTCTCAAACGGTTAGGTCAAAAATTATTCAAAAGATTATTTCCGCGGCACACCTTCATATGATCATTATAGTTATATAAAAAAAAAGAGAACAAAGGAAAAACAGTTATGAAATACTATATGGCAGTAAAACAATAATACAGTTTGAAAGGGGAGTGATTTGTAAAATATCCATAAAGAAAAAGAACATCTGCTTACAGTTGTGTTTCATCTGGGTGTTGAGAGATGTATCCATAGATCTCTTAATGTTGCTCTCAAAGTGCACCAGATTGATGCTTTTAACTTCAATATTTAAAAAAAATCTTCCCGGGGGAGCATCCCCCCGGACCCCCCTAGAGGAGGTGAGGTCCGCTCCCCACTCGTAAAAAATAGCACTTTACCTCTGCCTATATGCCGTGAGCTGATTATCGAGCCTTCATTGTAACAGTCGCGGGTTTACTGTGTGTTTGCGTGTGGGGAGTTTTTTTGTGCGTGCTCTATAGTGCCCGTAATAGTGTTCACTGGAGTCCAGCACCTCAGCACCCCCACTCCCACTGGGTAGACCGGCATACGCAACGCTCTGGGGGTCCAACGGCTCCGTGTGTAAGCCCTATATGATCATTTTCTGATATCGATGAAATAGCCCGCCTCCCTCTCCCCACGTCTCCTGCTGCCGCTGGGCTGTCAGAAGAGGGGGAGGAAGAGAGAGGCAGTCACCATGTATTATATATTATTATATTATTATTATTATTATACAGAGAACAGAGTCGTTATCAATTTGTTTTAAAGCTCAATAAATAACAAAGAAGACCTCTGACCGGCACTTTTCTAATTTTGTACGGAAGATTTAAACTTTAACGGACATGTTGACCGGCAGAATTTTTTTTTGACGGAAACTGCCGCACGGTCCCCTCGTTCCTTGGAAGAGGCGGAGAGGTGGGTGTTTTTCATCTGCTGGTGGACTACCTGAGAGATAGAGCAGGAGAACACGCCGTCCACCGCGGAGAATAAACAGAAGGGCAACCATGGCAACCATGCTCCGGGGTCTTCTTCTCTGCATTTGGTGTATTTCGGGCGGCAGCAGCGCCACTTACAGGCCTGACATATGTACTACATCGTTTCCAGCATTTCCAGCGGTCTAGTGTGAACGGACACGTTAATTAGACCCTCCAGTAAAACGCAGGCAAAAATCCTTGATTATGCGATTAAACATGCGGGGGTTTTATGTGATTTTATCCGGTGAAATTGCGGGAAGTTGCGAAATATGCTAAATATGTGGGGAAAAAGAATAACAATTTTTTTAAATATTGGGCTGTCTTATTTATTCTCTCTCACACACAACCTGCCACTAACGTTAAACCCCTTTACTATTCTATTAAACACATTCAATGTTTATTTATTGTAAAAGCAATTGGGCTATTTTAATCTCACACACACACACACACACACACACACACACACCCCCCCCCCCCCCCCGTCCCCGTCCCCCGTCCCCCACACACACTTCTCCGCCTCATTCTGTTTTCATTTACTGGTTCGTTATCTGACCAGCTTCAATCTTGTAGGCTACTCACTTCGTTTCTTGTAGCCCTCGAAAGGGTTTTGGATTTTGATGCCTTGGTGGACGTGAGTTGAATGGCTTTCTTGTCCGCAGCAGCAGAAAGCATTTTCGAATGTTTGAATGAATCAAAGTGGGTCGTCACCGTTGATTTTCTCTTATGCTCCAACACACAGTTGCACGGGGTGCAGAATAGTTTCCCCCCACTTTTTGCCCGGTCTTTAGTAGAAATGTTCCTCGGTAAATGAGATGGATTAGATTTTTTCATCTTGGTGTTTTCTCTATCGTGTGAGCTCCACACGTTCACTCTATACGGTGTTGTTTACATTCTGTGATGCGCGAGATGATGACGTCACGTCAAGACGAGTTAACTTTTTTTTCTTCTCAACTTTGTGTGGAAAAATGCGGGGATTATGAGGCCTTTTGATAAATATGCAGCCTTTTAAAAATCTGCGCCATTTTGCTGATTATGCGGTAAATTCTGCGATCGCAGAATCGCGTTTTTCTGGAGGGTCTAGTTGATGAATCGAATGCGTGTGAACGGAAGCCTTTTTTGCGCTTGCGTATGCGTTTTACCGTATGCGTCCTCGTGGGGCCGGGGTCTAAGCCAAACTATATCCGGTCACAGAGATCTGCTATTTTAAAGTAAAGTCAACACATATCGACCCTAAATATAGTCTATATTAAGAACGAGAAAAGTCTTAACATATATATTGTTTTTTGTAAACATATGACAAATGTGTGAGGGTGACGACGTCAGAGCATCGTCCTATGTGCCAGGGCTTAGCCCCGGACAGCCCCAGCCCAATTTAACCCCTGGGTATTTGTGAGGGAGCTCCTATATGGCATTACCCCGCTGAAGCTCACCAAAGTTTAACATATTTCATAGTTCAAAGTTTTGTCAATTGTTTTGTTTATTGGTCAAATACTGGTTTCTAATGTTTTCTGAGGAGTTTTACTGGAATGAAAGAGCACAGAGTACAGAAGCAACAAAGCAGCATACTGCATTAAACCTGACCTTCACAGAGAGGTTGAAGTTCATGTGGAGAGGAGGCTTCAGTAGTCTGTCTGCACTCTGTTTAGTTGTGCTATCTTACAATCAATATAGTAAATGTGAGGTAAAGTGTGTCGCCAATGTAACCAGTTAGAACTCAAAGTGGCGATGGGGTCTTAAAATGTATGGAAAGGGTCTTAAAAAAGGTCTTAAAAGGTATTACATTTGACTTCAGGTTTCCTGCATATACCCTGAACCATATATCGAGCCCGATCGTCTATTTCTAATGGCTTAATGCAATTGTTTGCCTGTCTGGCCATTGGAATCGGGCTCTTTGAAGATCCAAAAATCTCCGGTTTTCTTACATTTCTGATCGGATTGGCAAAAACTTCAGAATTTGTATTGACCGCCGTTCAACTGACAGCATTGTTTTCCCCCAAAAGCAGGCGGAGCCGTTATTTTTGACCGGAAGTGACGCATTTGTTACTCTCATCTATTGACCCATCAACAATACAGAGGTATTAATTGTACTTGATATTAATTTTCCATAGTTGACTTACCTGCTTGAAATCTTGCTTCAACACAAATGACAGTTAAAGTGAAAGTAAAAAAAAAACTGGTCGGATTAGTTTTGAAAAAAAAGATATAAAGGTACCGGAGATGTTAAAGTGCAACATTGTACAACCTGTTTGTTCGAGTTTCTCCTTCGCAAAAATCTATATGATATTTCTACATGTATGTTCATCATTGGCGTTTCACAGTGACAAGATGGAGAAATAGTTGAAAGCAGAATTCAATGCTTTGTTCAGATTAGCTGAGGCAGAAATGATCTCCCTATAGGCTTAACATTGTGTTAAACATTGTCACATAGCTTATCGTATCATATGCCTATAACAGCGTACCATGCCTATGTACAGTGGGAGGTCAAACACCCTGTCATATACTTGGACCTCTGTTATCACGCGCACTTCTGTATCCTTGAAAGAGCACAATCAGGTAAGGAAAAACAGCTCTGTTGAATAGGAAGATGAAAAGAAATAGACCCAATATTTAACCTTCTCTTGTATATAAGCAAGTTAAGGATAGTGTTCGGGGAACTATTGATGCTCTGTATGTGATGACTACTTCCATTCTTGAGAGGATCATAAAACATGGATCCTGAGATTGAAGCTCACGCCGGCGTATCTGTGTATATGTCAATAAAACCTTTGAAAATGGAAAAAAGTATTTGAAAAGAGTGGAGTCAGGCAGAGGATTGTCCACATTCTCCGGCTGGTTCAGGCCTGTTTGAGGAGCTGGGGGAATGTGAGTCTGCCAAACCACACACTGTCTGTGATACTGATTAACACGCAAACTTCACACTCTGCAGATTGTTTTCAATCAAAAATGTTCTGACCATAAAATGTTAGAAATTAGTTTTTAAAAGATCAAAATGTTTGCTTCAATCCAAGGTGACGTCTTCAAATGTGTTGTTTTGTCCGACCAACTATCTGCAATGCAAAGAGATTCTACCTAATACAACACATGTGCAAAGTGAATGTGAATGACCGTTTTTTTTAAATAAATGTCTTCAATTGGTTAACAATAATCAAAATAGCATGTAATCATGAATGCAGATTTCCCTCATCAAACAGATAAGAGTTTTAATATGATATAATGAAATCAACATGATTTGATTTAATTTATTTCGAACGTGTAAAACAATAATACAAATCAATTATAATAATAATGAAAGGAAAAATTAGAATGATAATACTGTACAAACTTAAGCAGTATCAAATTGATACACGAAAATATGATTGACTTACAAATTATATATAAATGATCATCCTAATTACACATCCGAAAAGGGGTGGGAAGAAGTTTACACTTATTTAATCCCACCTTTTTCTTTTAACAAAATGTACATCTAAATGTACATAGTTACAATATATATTTACAATTATAAATAGATTATATCATTATTACTACAATATATGCATATATATATATATTATTATTTTACATCATAGTTTATAAGACAAATATAAAAGACTATATCTGTCATGGTTTTGGATTTATGTTTTCATTTTGAAATGTTTTCCTCCTTGTGTCTTGTCTGGTCCTACTTCCTGTGTCCGCCTTCCTGTCGTTAGTTTCCCTCCTGTGTCTGATTGTCTGATTGTGTTCACCTGTTGCCCTTGTGTTTCTGCCTCCCCTGCCCAGCTGTGTCCTGTGATTACCCTTCTGTGTATTTGTTCTCGTCTTCCCCTGTACTCCATGTTCGGTTGTCGTCTTTTCCTACCTGGTCTTGTCCATGTTCTGTGCCTGTTCCCATCCGTCCATCCGTCTGCTCCCGTTCCTTTTGTCACCTGGATGTGGTTTGTTAGTTATTTTATTTTGTTACCTAGCCTGCTCCTTCAGTTTTTGTATTTTTGTATCAACTTTTGAATAAATAAATAAACCATAAACATTTGAGTAAACAACTTCATCCCTGTATCTTGCGAAAATCATGTCCTTATACCTTTTTTTAAACAGTTTTACGTTAGGACATCCCCTGAGCTCCTCATTCAAACTGTTCCAAAGCTTCACCCCACACACAGAAATACAGAAACCTCGCTTGGTTGTGCGCGCCCTAACATTAGTGAGTTTAAATAATCCCCTTAAATTATAATTCCCTTGTGTTTTATTAAATGTCTGTGATGTCTCTAAAATATTTGCATACAAACTCAAACAAATAAGCAGTTCATTAATACATGTAGGGACAGGGGTTGTACAATCAGAACTGATCATGATGACCAATGATACCTTGAGATTTTTTTTTCATCGTTGAACAAAATTCTTTGAGAATCTACCTTTGGCAAATCCAAGGAGATGGTTATGGACTTCATACAGTGCCAACATTCTCCCCCCACACCAGTGAACATCCAGGGAGCCGACATTGAGATTGTAAAATCGTACCTGGGTGTTTATCTGAACAACAAAGTGGACTGGTCAGACAACCTAGCTGCTCTTAACAGGAAAGGACAGAGCAGACTGTACCTGCTGAGGAGACTGAGGTCTGTTGGGGTGCAGGGGGAACTCTTGCTCTTGCAGTGTAGTTTTCACAGTACACGTTCATTTTGACAACGAGAGAGAGGAGCAGATCGGGGCTTGCCCCACGTCGCTCAACACGGCTCAATAGGACAGTAATCAGAATAATGCAGACTAAAACAGCAATGTAGAGACCAGGGGCCTCATTTATAAACGTGGTGTACGCTCAAAAGATGGCGTACGCCAATTTCTAAGCAATCTTTGTGATTTATGAAAAACAAACTTGATGGGAAAATGTGCGGTCCTCCACGGACACTCTGACCCATGCGTACGCACAACAACGGGAGAGATGAGAAATGTATCACAGTATATGCAGAGACTCCTCAGTGCACACAAAAACATAACTTGGAGAAATAAATAAATACGGATATGTGATTGAAAACCATCTCGAATATGTTGTGTTAATGTTATGACATGTTTTTTCATAAATTATGCGGTAAGCAGGAGGACAGAATTACGTCTAAACTGACGCCGTGTTGCATTTCTATAGGTTTTAGATACGAGAATGGTTTTATATACTATCACGTTTAATCGTGTTTTATGTTGTTCGCCAAGACTTGATAAGTCGCTCGTAAAACACAGGAGGCATGGAAACTAAGAACACCATGTGGTAAATTGTACAGCTGATAATCACAAAACATATGACGGGGGGCGGGGGGGGGGGGGGGCGGGGGGCGGGAATAGTGCGGAACTGCGAGCGCCTGTTACACACCCCCTTCAATTGAAAATATTTATTTATATTTATTTTGCTCAAAACTTCTACCTTGAAAACTGTTCAGGTCTTTATATTTTAAAAGAAAATAATTGTTTCCTATTTATAACATAATTGTATTTTTTATATATATATCTTTGTTTCTTGACTTTTGTAGTACTTGGCATTTATGTTACTCCCTCTTCTAATGTTCATTGTTCTGCACCAATACACCAAAGTCAATTCCTCTATGTAAAGAACTTTGCAATAAACCAAGTTCTATTCTAATCAGTATCAGAATAGAACATCAGTACATGTCAATTATATTATGTAGCATACATTAGTCACTGCTAGGGTTGGGTATCGTTTGAAATGTATAGATTCCGATTCCGGTTCCGCTTATCGATTCCGGTTCTTATCGATTCCCCGTTTCGATTCCAAAATTGTAAAAGAAAGAGGTCAAACGTTTAGATAATAAAAATATCTTAATTCTTTTAAGCTTTAACGGACATTTTTACAAATAAAAAAATATACATGCAATACAAATGTATTGCAAAATAGCTGTGCTTTATTTTAACTGAGCTATGCCTTTGGCAAGCTATTAACAGGCATTACACTGTGCCTTGTCTTTTTCTTTTTTAGTGTAGTGGAGCCTCACTTCAGAGCGTTTACCGCGATCCATCTTTGGTGTTATGAAGTGGCTGAGCTCGTGAACTGTCTACTGGAGGACGGGGGGAGCCTCGCTGCGGGGCTACTGTGGACCTCTGTCGCCTGTCAGCGCAACTTCCATGATGCCGTTTAAAAAACATTAAGGGCGGTGCCGGCCGTCAGCGTACCGAGCCGGCCGTCAACGGCTCGCTGACGACCGGCCGTTCTGTGATTCTCCAGAACACACAGATGGCCAGTCCGCTATGTATTCCACCGGGTCACCGCGGCGCAGACGGACCCGGTGGAATACAGGGTCTACTGCGTTTAGGAACCGTTAAGCAGAACCGAAATTGTGTATTTTGTATGGGTACCCGGTACCCGGCCTTTTCTTATCGGTTCCCAACCCTAGTCACTGCTATATCTAAAAGTGGAAGAAGTACTACATTTGACATAAGAGTAGTAATACTGTAGCGCAGGGTAAAATACTGAGTCAGGTGAAATTCCTTGAATGAAAATCCTACTTAAAAACAAAAGTTACTTAAAGTACTCCAGAAAGTACAATGGTCCATTTCAGAATTATATTGTATGATTACAGTTATTGGTGCATTACTGGGAAACCTCGATCAGCTGAGGAAGTGTATGTGCTTTGATCCAAAGCTTTACATTGTAACTAAATATTATCCAATATAAAAATAAATCTAAATATATAGATATTTGCAAAGAAATAACATTTAAACCATGACATTTGAATTATATATTTATTAAAGCAACAATGAGGCAAAACACATTGTAAAACAAAAAGTACTGATAGTTATGATAATGACAGGAACAGGAAGCATATGCTAACTCTCACTGCAGAGACAAACAGCGTCAGGCTGATCATTGAACAGGAATCCCAACACATTAAGAACACGCTGCTCACAGACAGGGCGCCCTCTAGTGGCAGCACATGCTCTGAATATTGTAAGATATATTTCTAAAGAAAAGAAAAGATGGCACAAACCACTTTAGTGCGGTTAAGTATAGTGGCCGTGAAAAGCTAAAAGCTGATATTTTGAGGATATGTGGGTTATTAAGAATTAGACCGTTTGTAATTAGCGATTTATTTAATTAACACAAGTCAATGAACTTCAGAAACATGAACACACTAATGCTGCGTTGATGATCATGAGTCAGGTGATGATACACCGTGATTTGTCGTCGTATTTTTTGTTTAGTTCTTCTACTTCTTTTTCATGTTTTGCCCCCATTTCTTTGATATCATTTTCAAGACTCTCTTTTGACTTTTGCAATTGTGTTTCAGTTGTCTCCATGCTCTGTAATTTTTCTTCAAGGTTTTTTTCTCTGTGTCTGTAAAGATCCTGTAGCAGTTTGGACTGTTGCTCTTGTCCTTCATGATCTTTCTTCAGGTTCTTTATTTCCTTCATGTGTTTCTCCACCAAGGCGGCATAGTCCTTGGAGTATTCCAGTTTGAAGTCGTTGAATTCTTCAGCTTGTTTTCTGGCCTCCTCTTCATATTTCTTCTTCATCTCCTCTTTTTCTTTCTCATATTTTCCCTGTAATTCCTGTATCTCCTTCTCCTTCTGTTCACTTCTCTGTAGATCTTCTTCTTTTCTTTTCTGTTCAAGTTGTTCTCTTTCCTGATCGTATTCTTCTTGCAGCTTCTGAAGTCTTGTTTGCTCGTCTTGTCGTCTCTTTTCATTTTCTTGACGTTGTTTATTCCACCATTCTTCTCTCTCCTTCTCCCAGTCTTCTTTTTGATTTCTCATCTCTTCTTTTTTGTCCTCTAACTCTCCTTCAAGTTTTTCCTCCCATTCCTTTTTTGTATTTTCATCCTGCCTTTTCTTCTCCTTGTCCTCTTTTCTTCTCTGTTCCTCTTCCCTCCTTCTCTCCTCTCGTTCCTTGTGGATTTGTTCGTCCATCTCTTGAAGCTGTTTGGCTCTCTCCTGCTCAATGTCATCTCTCTCCTGTTTCGTTCTTCTCTTCACTTCTTCCATTTCCTTCTCGTGTTTCCTTTGCAGCTCCTCCCTCTCTCTCTGCATTTCTTCTTCCTTCTCCTTCAGGATCTTCTCCACTTCCTTCTGTATGGCCGCCTCGGCCTCTTGGAACATCTCTGAGGTGTAGCAGCTGCCGCCATTTTCTTTCAGCATTTTGTTGGACTTCTCCATCAGCTCACTGACTTGCATGCGGTTTGTCTGATCTTTGTTATTGAAGACCTGGTATCTCCCTCCACAGTCATTTATCAGTTTTTTCAAAAAGTCACTGGATCGTTCTATGAAACTCTCAATCGTTTCGCCACCCAGATCGTCTCCTCTGGTGAATATGATGATGATGAAATCTCCAGATTTCTTGCCAAAACATTTCTTGATCAGTTCCACAGAGTCTTTTTCCTCTTGTGTAATTCGGCCGATCGTCAGCACCAGTAAGAACACATGAGGTCCAGGAGACATCATGCTGATGCATTTCACCATCTCCTCATGAACATCATCATTGGACAGTGTCGTGTCAAACAGACCGGGGGTGTCCACCACAGCGACAGGTCGTCCATCAATCTCTCCTGTTGCTTTTTTGCAAAACTTGGTCACTGAATCTGTGCTTGAAATCGATGTAAAAGGTTCTTTTCCCAATACATTGTTTCCAGTTGCACTTTTTCCACTGCCAGTCTTCCCAATCAGCACCATCCTGAGACACTCTCTGGTCTGACTTTCTTCAACATGTCCCTCCTGACTTTTCTTTTTAACGTCCTGCAGTTCAGCTTTAAGTTCTACCACCTTCTCCATCTGAGCCTTGGTGAACATGTCCTTTGTGAAGCACCTGGATCCTCCGACTCTGGTCTCTCCCGCAGTATTCAACAGCTCTGAGATCTGCTGCTGATCTGTGATGTTGAGAACAACATGTCTTCCTCCACATCTCTGACGAAGCTCCTTGATGTCCGTGTTCTCCTTTAGAAAGTTAACAAACGCTGGAGCTGTAGGATCTGACTCCACAGTGAACAGAATCAAGGTGAAGTCATTGACTTGAGGGCTGAATGTGTTCTGGAGGGTCTCTAACTCTCCCTTGTCTTCATCAGTGAGGGGACCCACAGGTAGGACCAGGATGAAGGCATGGACGCCCTCAGGATCACAGAGGGAGACACACCTGAATGATTCCTCCATCACTTCCTGCTGAGGTTTTCCACACAAAGCAGGCAGCTCCACCAGGGCAACCCGGCGTCCACACACCTCTCCCTGATGTTTAACACACTCTGAGGAGTTGGAGACTGAAGGAAACTCTGTCTGACCTAAAATGGCCTTGGCTGCTGAAGTCTTCCCTGCTCCTCTCCTCCCACACAGAACCAGGTTCAAAGCTGCTTTGATGTCTTCAGAGAAGGTGAGGAACGTTCCTTTGTTTCCATCAACTATCTTCTCAATCTTCTCCATCAATGAATCACGGCTCTGTTCAACCATGTAGTAGAGTCTTCCTCCACAGGCTTCAAGCAGCTGATTCACGATGTGGGACTTCTCTTCTCTTTGATTCTCTTTGTTTGTCATGATGACCATTGAGTGTTTAAAAGCTTCTGGACCAAACAGACTCAGGATGAACTTCAGTGTTTGTCTGTTCTCTTCAGTGAAATCAGAAGGATTCACTAACAGCAGAAGGACATTGGGTCCAGGAGGACAAAGACTCACACAGCTCTTCACCTCTCTTCTCATGCTCTCTTCACGAAGACTGAACATGTCTGCAGTTTTCAGAACTGTGAATTGTTTTCCTTTCCACTTCCCATGGGTTGTCCCACATTGTGTGCTTGAGATTTTTTTGGGGAAACTAACACCTCTGCCCTCGGTTATAAAGTTACAGATTCTTTGCTTTTTGTCTCCACTTTTTCCCAACAGCACGATTCTGAATGCAGATGCTGTAACACAGATAGAAGAATCAAATTACATTAACTCATAAACATAATTAAAATACACTTCACTTCACTTCACTTACAGGAAGATATCTCCAATCATTTCCTGGAGGAGCCAGAGTTCTGGTTTAGCCGCTGCAGCCAATTTATGAAAATGGGTTTTACAAAAACTCAGTATACCCTCTGCAGGAAACAGCAGGTAACTCATATTTATTGTGGATTATTTAAATGAATCTTAGTGTGTATTTTCCCTTCAGGGCTAGAAAAATAAATATACTTATAGATTTCCTCAGCAAATTATGATGATTGGATTATATCACTATAACTATCAACTATAGATGATGTCAAAGTAGCGACACAACAATTTGATTGGTTTAAATGTGTGTTTCTGTTTAGTGCATCTTTCCTGTTGTGGGATTTTTTAATCCTGTAGAAAGGATGCTACAAATACATAAATAGCACTGGGACGAATTTACTTACTGTCAGTCACAGGGTTTGACCGTTGGGATGATGCAGTGAGTGTGTTAACCGCACGCAGCCCTGTGAAAGGGAACATCATTAATTTGCAGCTTAATATTCAAATGTTTTCACGTCTGGTTTAAATGAACAACATGTCTTTGTCCTTCACATACCAGCAGCTTTAATAACTTCTGTGAGGGGAGTCCGTATTTCCTTTGGTTTTTGACTTTGATGATCATCAGGTAAAGCAGATGTGGCGTCCTCAAACACTTCACAGCTCACAGGCTCTCCGTTTTTCTCTTTTGCAGTTTGACCCAAACGTGTTAACAGCTCTGGAAGTTGAAGGTTCTTCAACTTCAAGTATCTACATTTTCTGATCATGTCTTGTAATGGGGGTTGTTCCATGTGTTGTTCCATTAAACCTGAACCCTCCTCTCTGGATGGTGATATCAGCATCAGTGAATGATCAAAGGACTGATCACTGAAGCGTTCCAGGACTCCACAGAGTCTCTGTTTGTGTTCCTCAGTGAAGTGTTCAGGCTGTAGAACCAGCAGGAACACATGAGGTCCAGGATCAGAGAGCCTCGCACACTCTTTCAGATGTTCTGTCAGTCTGTTTTCAGAGATGTTGTCGTGCAGCAGATCTGGGGTGTTGATCACAACTACTTTGTTCCCCTCCAGCTCTCCACTGACTCTCTGACAGTGGTCCCATTCTTCCTTAGTGTTGAACGCAGTCACTCCCAGTATGAAGTTCCCCACTGAACTCCTCTCGAGCCAGCTGTTCCCCAGCAGAACAACCCTCAGCTCAGACACTGTGAGAAACAAAGAATTAGAAATGGTGACTATATGCAGACTTCCATGTATTCATGTATAGTTTCGTTGCTGTTTAACCTAAGGGTTACTAACAGCAGGTTTTACCTACAAAATACTGAACACTCAGGTGTTCTTAAAGCAGAGTAACACAGCTCAGTTTTACTCACTGTTAGGTGGCAGCCAATTAAGGCTGCTCCAGCGCTTTAGAGGATATGGATATTCTGTTATTGGAAAGAGACAGAATTTGATGATTTATTACGTGTAATTTAAAATAGACAGTACAGTGGTCTACAGTCTTGAACAAGATAGGAAACATTCACCCAGACCTACCAGAACACAACGTTAACAAAAAAAGAGAAGAAACCCAGAAAGTGAACCTAGGACAGCCAAGCAGCCACGATGCATTTCTTTAGGTCACATAGTTACACCTTTTCAGGTTTATTTAGATATTATTGAGACTACTAGAATATTTTAACATGCTGTAATGTTCAAAAAATCCTTTATTCTTCTCAAACTGCCTTCTTAGAATAGCTGTTTTCAGCCTCTATGAATCTGCTAAGGGGTTTGGTTAATAAAAACTTATTTTACCTACAAAATACTGAACAAGAAGGTTGTGGGTTAGAACCCAGCCGTGCAGTCAAGATGTCAACGGATAGGGGCAAGAACCCTTAACCCTGAGTAGCTCCCGGTGGCATGTGTAAAGGCCCAGATACACCGGCCAGTCACCTGAGAAGTCACCGACGCCGACACCGACTGTTGCGTCGCCAGACTCTCCTGCGTATTTGCCGACTTCACACACTGGAACACACCGCAAATCTGAGCCGAGCACGTATGAACTGCGTATGCGTGAGTGGCAATAACTCTCCTTACCAGCAGGCGGCGGTAGTGTGTATTCATCATTCAAAAGAGGCAACAACCGGAAGACAGAGAAGAAGAACAGACTCCGTGATATAAACAAACAACAAATAGCGTTTTTCTTTCCATTTTCACTCTCGTCCATTGAAAACATGAACGAACAGGAGCTCTATAAACCGATGAGGTGAAATAGCCGTCCGTGTGTGTTCCATCTTCCATTTTACATCATTTGTTTACCTCCCTCACTTCCGTTAACGCTTCTCATGCACTGATTCGCTAGCTGAACAGCCAATCAGTGTTATCCCTTTGTCCGACTTCCGGTGGTGTTCCAGACGCCGATTCAACAAGGCGTCAGGTCGGCAGAAAAGACCCAACGGTGCAGCGCACACCGCTCCGAATAGGGCGTGCCCACGCTCATGTTCGGCCTGACTCCCATTTACTGCCGATTTCGGGCCGATGTATCTGGGCCTTTAGTTTCCCAGAGAAAGTGGCACTGCTCTGGATGAATTAGGTGTGAATGGGTGAAGACTTGTAAAGCACTTGAAGGGTCCTAAATGCCTGATAAAGCGCTGTATACATTAAGTACAGTCCATTTACCCTTCAACCAGACAGCTAAGTAGCTGTAATGCATTTCTTTATTACATAATTAGGTTCTGAGACCTAGGTCGGCGAAGACCCTATTGAAATCGGTCGCGCAGCGACCGATAAACCTGCGAAACACACACAAAACAGGGAAAACACGAGCGAAAAAAACCCACACAAAACAGGGGCAAAAGACGGGCAAAAGTGGCCTAAATCATGACAGTAGGTAGCCCACGCCTCGGCCATCCTAGGCCGTCCATAAACATGATTGATATCGGTCCGATTATTAGGGTCTGAGACCTAGGTCGGCGAAGACCCTATTGAAATCGGTCGCGCAGCGACCGATAAACCTGCGAAACACACACAAAACAGGGAAAAAGACGGGCAAAAGCCCATCAAAAGTGGCCTAAATCATGACAGTAGGTGGCCCACGCCAACCTAGTCACATGGGCGCGAGCGCCCATGTGACCTCGGCCACCCTAGGCCGAACATTATTGATATCGGTGCGATTATTATTATTCTGATTATTATTTTAATACATTGCGCGCACTTTTGACCCCCGCAACATATGTGAAAACTCACCAAATTTCGCACGCGCGTCAGAAGTCGTGAAAATTGCGATGTGTAATTGGTTCCGGAACTTTGCGTCAAAAATTGCGTAGGCCACGCCCACTTCCGTTTTTAACGTTAACTCCCCCCACTTTAACTTTCACGTAAACGAACGAAACTCGCTACGCATATCTAGGGTGCGGAGACGAGCAAAAAAGCCTCTTGGAGGGGTATAAAATAACGTACAGGAAGTCGGCCATTTTGAATTTGGCGTTGGAAAAACGCGATTTATCGCGTTTTTCGTCCCTCGCACTTTAACGAACTCCTCCTAGGGACTTTATCCGTACGACTCCAAATTCGTCGGGTAGCGTCTCCACAAATGGGCCATCTAAAGTTATCACGGAACTTTTTTTCTTTCGCACGGCGTAGCCGTGATTTGGCGCCAAAGTTCGCGTTCGCTCGATGCTAGGCCATCCCTCGCCATGGAACACCATGATGTCATAACTCAAACTGACATGCTCAGAACGCCACCAAACTTCACGTGATGGTTAACACTGCGGCCCTGAACAGCTCTACGTCAAATCCCATGTTACTTAATATGGCGTTACCATGGCAACGCATCCCTCGCCATAAAACACGGTGTTGCTGTAACTCCAATGGACACGGTCCCATCGTCCCCCAATCTTCACTTTTATATCACCGGTTCATGCCTCAACAGCTCTACGTGAAATCTCACATCTCACCGTATGCCGTTTCCATGGCAACGCATCGCTCGCCAAAAAACACGATGTTGTGTTAACTCAATGGAAAATCGTCCAAACGGCACCAGACTTCATATGATGGGTGATGGTCAGGCCCTAAACAGCTCTAAGTCAATTAAGGGATGTCATCATATGCCGTTGCCATGGCAACGCATCCCTCGCCATAAAACACAATGTTCTCTTAATTCCATGGAAAATCGTCCAAACCGCACCACACTTCAGATGACAGTTGATGGTCCGGCCCTCAACACCTGAATATGACAATAGTGAGTTTTCCTCAAAAGCTGTTGCCATGGCAACGCATCCCTCGCCGTTAAGCACGATATTGCTAAAACTCCTGTTTAAATGTTCAAAAAGTGTTCAAATTTCACATGTGTGCTAACGGTCAACCCCTCGAGACATATATGTGTCAGTTTTGAGATTTCGTCAAATATCGTTGCTATGGTAACTAAATGGTCGCCGTGAAACACGGTTCTCTCATAACTCCAGTTAACTTGCTCCAAACGGCCCAAAACTTCACAGGTTTGATAACGATGCAGCCCTCAACACATCTAGGCGTATTATGGGGTGTCATCAAATTCCGTTGCCATGGCGACAGATCACTCCCCATCAAACACAATGTTTGTGATAATGCTGTAACTCCTGTGTACGTTGTCCGATCGGCCTGAAACTTCCCACGTTTGCCAACGGCCGAGTCCTCGAGACATCTGCCTGACGTCGACGTGCGGACAACAGCCTGCAGAGCGTCGAAAGACCCGCTCAACGCTGCTCGCAGCTTTAATTATTATTATTCTTCTTCTGATTATTATTTGAATACATTGCGCGCACTTTTGACCCCCGCAACATATGTGAAAACTCACCAAATTTCGCATGCGCATCACAAGTCGTGAAAATAGCGATGTGTAATTGGTACCGGAACTTTGCGTAAAAAATTGCGTAGACCACGCCCACTTCCGTTTTTAACGTTAACTCCCCCTACTTTAACTTTCACGTAAACCAACGAAACTCGCTACGCATATCTAGGGTGCAGAGACGAACAAAAAAGCCTCTTGGAGGGGTATAAAATAACGTACAGGAAGTCGGCCATTTTGAATTTGGTGTCGGAAAAACGCGATTTATCGCGTTTTTCGTCCTCCGTACGAATTTTGTATCGCGTTCGGGACTTTATCCGAACCACTCGAAATTCGTCAGGTATTATCTCGAGACATGGGCGGCAAATTGTTATCATGCAGTTTTTTGGTTTTTCACACGGCATGACCGTGATTTGGTGCCAAAGTTCGCGTTCGCTCGATGCTAGGCCATGGAACACGATGATGTCATAACGCCAACTGAAATACTCAGAACGCCACCAAACTTCACATGATGGTTAACACTGCGGCCCTGAACAGCTCTAGGTCAAATCTGATGTTACTTAATTTGCCATTACCATGGCAACGGATCCTTCGCCATTAAACACGTTGTCGCTGTAACTCCAATGGACACGCTCCCATCGTCCCCCAATCTTCACTTTTATATCACCTGTCCATGCCTCAACAGCTCTACGTTAAATATGAAATCTCACCATTTGTCGTTTCCATGGCAACGCTTCCCTCGCCCAAAAACCTGGTCTTTTTGTAATTCAATGGAAAATCGTCCAAACGGCACCAGACTTCAGACTATCATTAATCGTCCGGCCCTCAACAGCTCTCTGTCAATTAGGGGATGTCAACATATGCCGTTTCCATGCCAACGCATCCTTCGCCAAAAAATACGATTTTGTTTTAAGTCAATGGAAAATCGTCCAAACAGCACCAAACTTCAGACTATCATTAATGGTCCGGCCCTCAACAGCTCTCCGCCAATTATGGGATGTCCTCATATGCCGTTTCCATGGCAACGCTTCCTTCGCCATAAAATACCATGTTGTTGTAAGTCAATGGAAAATCGTCCAAACGGCACCAGACTTCAGACTATCATTAATGGTCCGGCCCTCAACAGCTCTCCGCCAATTATGGGATGTCATCATATGCCGTTTCCATGGCAACGCTTCCTTCGCCATAAAATACCATGTTGTTGTAAGTCAATGGAAAATCGTCCAAACGGCACCAGACTTCAGACTATCCTTAATGGTCCGGCCCTCAACAGCTCTATGTCAATTATGGGATGTCCTCATATGCCGTTGCCATGGCAATGCTTCCCCCGCCAATAAACCTGGTGTTGTCGTAACTCCAATGGACAAGGTCCCATCGTCCCCCAGACTTAACTTTTATATCACCGGTCAATGCCTCAACAGCTCTACGTGAAAACCGAGATCTCACCATATGCCGTTTCCATGGCAACACTTCCCTCGCCAAAAAACCCGGTATTGACGTAACTCAATGGAAAATCATCCAAACGGCACCAGACTTCAGACTATCATTAATGGTCCGGCCCTCAACAGCTCTCCGCCAATTATGGGATGTCATCATATGCCGTTTCGATGGCAACGCGTCCCTCGCCAAAAAACCTGCTGTTGTTGTAATTCAATGGAAAATCCTCCAAACGGCACCAGACTTCAGACTATCATTAATGGGCCGGCCCTCAACAGCTCTATGCCAATTATGGGATGTCATCATATGCCGTTGCCATGGCAACAGATCCCTCGCCATGAAACACGGTGTTGTCCTAATTCAATGGAAAATCGTCCAAACGGCACCAGACTTCAGACTATCATTAATGGTCCGGCCCTCAACAGCTCTATGTCAATTATGGGATGTCCTCATATGCCGTTGCCATGGCAATGCGTCCCCCGCCAATAAACCTGGTGTTGTCGTAACTCCAATGGACAAGGTCCCATCGTCCCCCAGACTTAACTTTTATATCACCGGTCAATGCCTCAACAGCTCTACGTGAAATCCGAGATCTCACCATATGCCGTTTCCATGGCAACACTTCCCTCGCCAAAAAACCCGGTATTGACGTAACTCAATGGAAAATCATCCAAACGGCACCAGACTTCAGACTATCATTAATGGTCCGGCCCTCAACAGCTCTATGTCAATTATGGGATGTCATCATATGCCGTTTCCATGGCAACGCTTCCTTCGCCATAAAATACCATGTTGTTGTAAGTCAATATGATGGCCAATGGTCCGGCCCTCAACAGCTCTCCGCCAATTATGGGATGTCATCATATGCCGTTTCGATGGCAACGCGTCCCTCGCCAAAAAACCTGCTGTTGTTGTAATTCAATGGAAAATCCTCCAAACGGCACCAGACTTCAGACTATCATTAATGGTCCGGCCCTCAACAGCTCTATGCCAATTATGGGATGTCATCATATGCCGTTGCCATGGCGACAGTTCCCTCGCAATGAAACACGGTGTTGTCCTAACTCAATGGAAAATGGTCCAAACTGCACCAGACTTCAGACTATTATTAATGGTCCGGCCCTCAACAGCTCTATGCCAATTATGGAATGTCATCATATGCCGTTGCCATGGCAATGCGTCCCCCGCCAATAAACCTGGTGTTGTCGTAACTCCAATGGACAAGGTCCCATCGTCCCCCAGTCTTAACTTTTATATCACCGGTCAATGCCTCAACAGCTCTACGTGAAATCTGAGATCTCACCATATGCCGTTTCCATGGCAACACTTCCCTCGCCATGAAACATGGTGTTGTCCTAACTCAATGGAAAATCATCCAAACGGCACCAGACTTTAGATGATGGCTAATGGTTTGTCCCTCAACACCTCAATATGACAATAGTGAGTTTTCCCCAAAAGCTGTTGCCATGGCAACACACCCCTCGCCGTTAACCACGATATTGCTATAAGTCCTGTGTATATGGTCGAAAACTGTTCAAACTTTACATGTGTGCTAACTGTCAAGCCCTTGACACATATATGTGTCAGTTTTGACATTTTGTCAAATTTCGTTGCTATGATAACAAAATGGTCTCCGTGAAACACGGTTTCCTCATAACTCCAGTTAACATGCTCCAAACGGCCCAAAACTTCACAGATCTGATAACGATGCAGCCCTCAACACATCTAGGCGTATTATGGGGTTTCATCAAATTCCGTTGCCATGGCGACAGATCCCTCGCCATCAAACACAATGTATCTGATACTGCTGTAACTCCTAAATACATTGTCCGATCGGCCTGAAACTTCCCACGTTTGCCAACGGCCGAGTCCTTGAGACACCTAGACACGTCGACGTGCGGACAACAGCCTGCGGAACGTCGAAGACCCGCTCAACGCTGCTTGCAGCTTTAATTAGGGTCTGAGCCCTAGGTCGGCGAAGACCCTATTGAAATCGGTCGCGCAGCGACCGATAAACCTGCGAAACACACACAAAACAGGGAAAACGACCGGCAAAAGCACAGAAAAGGTTCGGAAATCATGACGGGTGATAGGCCGCGTGAGCCCAGTCACGTGGGCTAAGCCCACGTGACTGCAACTCGCATGATTGATATCGGTAGGATCAATTTAGTCGCTCGCCATGCGAGCGATAACCATGCAAAACCCACACAAAACAGGGCAAAAGACGGGCAAAAGTGGCCTAAATCATGACAGTAGGTACCCCACGCCATCCTAGGCCGTCCATAAACATGATTGATATCGGTCCGATTATTATTATTATTATTATTATTATTCTTCTTATGATTATTATTTGAATACATTGCGCGCACTTTTGACCCCCGCAACATATGTGAAAACTCACCAAATTTCGCATGCGCATCACAAGTCGTGAAAATAGCGATGTGTAATTGGTACCGGAACTTTGCGTAAAAAATTGCGTAGACCACGCCCACTTCCGTTTTTAACGTTAACTCCCCCTACTCTAACTTTCACGTAAACCAACGAAACTCGCTACGCATATCTAGGGTGCGGAGACGAGCAAAAAAGCCTCTTGGAGGGGTATAAAATAACGTACAGCAAGTCGGCCATTTTGAATTTGGCGTTGGAAAAACGCGATTTATCGCGTTTTTCGTCCTCCGCACTTTAACGAACTCCTCCTAGGGACTTTATCCGTACAACTCCAAATTCGTCGGGTAGCTTCTCGACAAATGGGCGATCTAAAGTTATCACGGAACTTCTTTTCTTTCGCACGGCGCAGCCGTGATTTGGCGCCAAAGTTCGCGTTCGCTCGATGCTAGGCCATCCCTCGCCATGGAACACGATGATGTCATAATTCAAACTGACATGCTCAGAACGCCACCAAAATTCACATGATGATTCACACTGCGGCCCTGAACAGCTCTACGTCAAATCCGATGTTACTTAATATGGCGTTACCATGGCAACGGATCCCTCGCCATAACACACGGTGTCGCTGTAACTCCAATGGACACGGTCCCATCGTCCCCCAATCTTCACTTTTATATCACCGGTGAATGCCTCAACAGCTCTACATGAAATCTGAGATCTCATCGTATGCCGTTTCCATGGCAACGAATCCCTCGCCGAAAAACACGATGTTCTGTTAACTCAATGGAAAATCGTCCAAACGGCACCAGACTTCATATGATGGGTGATGGTCAGGCCCTAAACAGCTCTATGCCAATTATGGGATGTCATCGTATGCCGTTTCCATGGCAACCCATCCCTCGCCATACAATTCTATGTTGTCGTAATTCAATGGAAAATCGTCCAAACGCCACCAGACTTCATATGATGGGTGATGGTCAGGCCCTGAACAGCTCTATGCCAATTATGGGATGTCATCATTTGCCGTTTCCATGGCAACGCATCCCCCTCCATAAAACCCAATGTTGTCTGAACTCAATGGAAAATGGTCCAAACGGCACCAGACTTCAGATCACAGTTAATGGTCCGGCCCTCAACACCTCAATGTGACAATAGTGAGTTTTCCTCAAAAGCTGTTGCCATGGCAACGCATCCCTCGCCGTTAAGCACGATATTGCTAAAACTCCTGTTTAAATGTTCAAAAAGTGTTCAAATTTCACATGTGTGCTAACGGTCAACCCCTCGAGACATATATGTGTCAGTTTTGAGATTTCGTCAAATGTCGTTGCTATGGTAACTAAATGGTCGCCGTGAAACACGGTTCTCTCATAACTCCAGTTAACTTGCTCCAAACGGCCCAAAACTTCACAGGTTTGATAACGATGCAGCCCTCAACACATCTAGGCGTATTATAGGGTGTCATCAAATTCCGTTGCCATGGCGACAGATCACTCCCCATCAAACACAATGTTTGTGATACTGCTGTAACTCCTGTGTACGTTGTCCGATCGGCCTGAAACTTCCCACGTTTGCCAACGGCCGAGTCCTCGAGACATCTGCCTGACGTCGACGTGCGGACAACAACCTGCGGAGCGTCGAAGACCCGCTCAACGCTGCTCGCAGCTTTAATATTTATTTGTATTTAATTACAGAATATTTTTTTGGGGTGACACCTCTAATATATATTCATGGACAGAAACAGTCTTGAATCCAGAGTGGACATATCTGACTGGACTCACCTGATTTTGCAGTCGCCATACTGTGCTCTTCTGAAAGCAGCTTTCCTGAAGACGAGAAGCTAAAGGAAGAAGAATTACACTTTAAATATTCTGACTTACTCACTCCAAAATGTGATAACAAAGAAAACTGGTTCATTTCAGAACTGACTGTAGCTCTACACACACACACACACACACACAAACACACAAACACACACACACACACACACACAAACACACACACACACACACACACACACACACACACACACACACACACACACACACACACACACACACACACACGGTATGTGAAACTCAATGAGGAGCCAGCAGATCTGGTGAGAGTTTGTGGTGAATATAATAATTGTTGACCTTTGATTTTTTTTGTTGGGCTTCAAAATATATATTTATTGAAACACCACACAGTATATAGCCATAATTATGAACAGCCCTGTTTTTTGTTTATTATCTAGACTACACTGAAAAGATAGAGGGCTTTTAAAGCAGCATTTATACTGGACTTCCACCGATGCAACTGTCTTGCACTTCCTTTGTTCCTGCTTTTTGCTGTATTTATCTGCATGTTTCAGAAGTTTGTGTTTTTCCTTGGTTCATGTGTTCCCAAAATTACCACTTGCATCAAAGTGCGATGTCAGATTTAACTTCAAGATTTCAACTAATTGAGCTGCTACAAAATGTCAGTTTTCCCCCTATATTAAAATGTGTATTATACATTCTTTACTGCAAATGTGGTGAGGCCGTGCCATTGCTTTCTTGTATTAAAGTGCCCTTTCATACATTCAGCACATTCCTATCTTAATAATGGATTTGCATGAACATTTATTTTATTCTGCTAGTATTTGTCCTTTTTAGTTAATTCTTCACTGTGAAATATAATGGTTATAAAATAAGCATTTTTTGCCATTTGGCACAATGAACTTTAATTTTTCAGGAGAATCGTTTCCTTTAAGCTCCCTTGATTTGTTCACAATAATGTATGCAACGCATTTCACATTTTAATAAAAAAAATTGTTTTATTTTTAATGTGTTTGTTAATTAGTTTAGGATGCATGATGGGAAAAGCCGAAAGCTATTATGGATGTTATGTCTGTTGTTAATATTGTTTTATTCTTAAAAAAACACATTAATGTTGTTCAAATGAATGTTTTTGTTTTTATTGATTATCTATTTAAAAAATGTATTGATAAATGCTGTAGATAAGAGATTAGGATGGATCGTGTACATAAAAGATATCTCTGCACAGAAATAATCTAATGTGGTATATTGTGGGATATGTTTGGTGTGTATGGGACAGATTATATAACAACCCTAATCATTGAAAGCATCCGTGCTCAGAAACACACACGTTAACTGTTCATCTGTGGAATGTTCTCATTATGGGAATCCTTGCACCTGTTCGGTGAGGAAGGGATTTGGCAGATAAAGATAGCATGGTCAAAACACTGAACTTTGTTGGATCTTCAGCAAACTTCATTCTAATGGAACTCTTTTGACTATTTAGGTTAAATGAGTGTTAACATAGTGATGTTAAGATCTCAAAGACATCCGGCCCAACTTCAGAGGTTTCTCCACAACAATATGCAGGTTGTTTTTACCTTAATAGTGTAAGAATAGCCTGAGCAGGCTAGGTAGATTAAACAGAACACTATAGCATGTAGTTTAAACAAAACATGCATGTTGCTTTAACAGGTACAAATTAAATATACTGACCATATTCAAAGCCTAAAATGAACATTGAAAAGTAATGTTGATTAAACATAGGGTAAGGAAATATTCAAATGAACATAAAAATGTAATGTTTCCTTGAAATAAAATAATTGTGGGTATTTAACATAATTGAATAGTTTTAAGTGGACATTCAAATCATGTGAATCCAACAGCCTTTTTTTCAGTGTGTGCTCCCTCTGTCAGGTGGACACAGCTTATTAACAATACAACTAAGTCAATTAAAAACTATAAGCACTTATATAGCATCACTGATAACATCACATAATACAATTCCAATTTTATAAACATTGAATACTTTCCGCCATTATAACTCAAAACTTACCCTGATCCCCATAAACCACATGGACACACACCGCTGTAGTGTTGCCATGGCAGCAACACCAGTTCTAAACAGGTGTGTATGAACTGCACAACAGATATTTGAAAAATAAAATCTCAAAAACACAATTTAAAAAGGAAATGGTCATCTGACATCAAACTGACAGACAAAGGAAACATCTCCAAAGCTGTTATATATATTTGTATAACATAAAGAACGCATATTAATAATATGATTATTAGTATCTTTATATCACTGTTTTATTCCAATGTACATTATCTTTTTAAATAGTTGTTACACTGTTTATTCTATTTCACATGTACAGTACATGATTTAATTATTCCAGAACTGTACTTGAACCATTGTGTCACTAACATCTTTTTTTGCACCGCTAACCTTCCTTATTATTATTATTTATTTACTTTGCATTTTTAAAAATAAAAGATAGCCATGTAAAGTGTAAGGCGTGGGCTAAAGCTTTTGATATGACATGTCTCTTCCTTGTTCAAAGTACTGAAGCTCTACTCTGTGAAAGAACATGTCCGCCTGCTCGTTTCCTGATATCTGAATCAGACTGAAACACAGAACATGTTTTCTGGGTGTCGGCTGTTTCTGCTTCAGAAAGCCCGTAGAGGTGACTGGTCATAACTTTTGTAAGTGAACACACTGAGTACACGCTGCTGCAGAACTTTATCACATTATTACAGTAGGCCTAAATCTACATTGTTTCCACATAGATAAAAGTACTCTCCCGTAAAGATGACTGGTCATAACTTCAGTTGCACACTAACACGCTGTTCCAGTAGTCTACATATTGTATACGGTAAAACTACATTATTATTAACATTATATTGTTCTATCGACTACATTTACAATCCTGGTGTAGTCATTTGACCTATTTTACTTACTTTTTGATGTAATTTTGTCTAAGGTGACTGACCTGCATGAAGTCTTGCTTCGGCTCTGCTGCGAAAGTAAAAAAACTGGTCTGACGACAGTTAGAAATAGCTGAAGTGTAATTGTGTAATACGTAGCAGTTTGATTTAGTGTCTTCTTTACCATTAGTGGTTAACTACAACATCCTTGAAGCTTAGCTGTTTAAAACATGTCGATATGTAGGCCTATGTTTATTGGGCTTTATGTTGAATATTTAAAATATAAGAAAGAAATGACAAAATGTATATTACAATAAAATGTTGTGCATCAATTAAATATGGAATCTAACTTTTTCCATCTCATTTTTTACAAAGTTGATTTTAAATAAACAAACAAATGAAAACTCAGTTTTATTCACACATTCTCTGATAAGTCACAGTCACATGAATAATAATTATATATAAAAACTGTAGTGGAATGTGTGGCTGGTAATTTAGGCATCATTATGCAATATATTTTATATATACATGTTTTTCTATATTCAAAATGCTTTCAAAATCATTAGGAGCAAATGTGAAAAGAGAACATCAGACCATCTGTGTATTATGTTAGAGCTCCACCTGCTGGACATGACGATGAACACACCAGCCTGTCCTCCAAAAAAAGACCAAATAGGTTAATTGTTCAACAGCTTATTACGACCTAAAGTTTAAAGTTTAGCAGTTTAAAACGTGACTATATGTCGTAATAAGCTTTTGGACAATCAACATATTTGGTCTTTTTTTGGAGGACTTGTTGCAGCTTTAACATTTACTCTGTCTTATACACACAACACTTTTGTACAAAATAAAGTTTATTGCCATTATTAATTTACATTAAGCGTTTCAAAACATCATAGACAAAATATTCAGTCACAGGATTTCTACCATCATCATCATCATCATCATCATCATCATTGCCTGCGTTACAGTCTTTTTAACGAGGATAAGAAACAGCATTTTGTTTTTTACAGGTATGGCTTTAGTGATACAGTAATGGTGCGTTCAGGGGCTTATCTCCATGTACATAATATGGTACAAACTACAACAAAATGAATATTTTACCGTGATTTAATTGTAATACACGTTTCAAGATCATGCAGAACTAACAAAATAATGATACCAGTTTCTAAAAACCATGAATTAATGCTTTGATGAGTCTGTACACAAGACGGCAGAGGAAACACTTTTAAAATGCTTGTTTTCTGAATGGAGATCTGATCAATCATGCTAAGCTAACGTTGTAGCTGCTCCGTCCACACTCACAACAACGTTATACAGACAGGAATAAAGCAGCGACTGTATTCACGATCTCATAAACAGTCTGTGGTTTGAAAATGTAAACCTTTCCTCCAGTTTCTGAACAGATATGAGGAGCTTTGAGCTCTGTGTGCTAACCGCTAACGGCTAACGGCTAACAGCTAACGGCTAACAGCTAACGGCTAACAGCTAACGGCTGAATCTGATGGAGATATTTGTACACACCAGGGAAATCTTTCAAAAGTGGAAACAAGGACTATCATTAGTCACCCACTCAAAATCCCAAGATAGCCACCAATGGTGAGGTAATCTCTTTCACTCACTTAAAATAAATCATCTTGGAGTCAAATCAAACCATTTTTGTATTTGAAACCAAATTCAAACGTCAGGAGTTACTAATGCCAGAAGACTAGTAGCCTATAAGTATTCAGGGTTTTTTCTAGATAAAATATAACATGAGGGCAATACTGTGGCGCTGATCTTATAAGATATATCAATACGTATCAATTAGTCTGTCAGTCTATCCGCTTCTTTACATGTAATCACGACGCACACAAAAATCGCATCATGAACGCACCATAATGCTCATGGTCTGTGTAATATTTGCCCAATGTTCACTATTTACAGAAATGTTATCAGTAATGCAAAACATCAATGCTCCCTTTTTAAGAAACATAACAAATATATATATATATATATATATTCCGTAGACTTATATACAATTGAGACCAATGTGTAGCTATGCTGAAAAGGACATTATTTAATTGGGAAATAACCGTATCTTGTTGAGTTTTGTCTTAATACTGTTTTTTAAATCCATATAATCTGACGGAGATTCTGTATCTTATATAAAAAAGACATTTCTCTAACTTCTTTCCCTCGTTATTCAGAATTTTGAACAATTGAGATTCAACAAAGCAGGCTGATGTGTAGCAGCTTTCAGTGGCAGTGTGAATTCAGTACTAATCATTTCATTTGGGTTGTTAGTCTTTTTACACATTGCACCAGAAAAGCATGACCATTATGAAAAAGCAGTTTAAAAATACACTGTAAAAAATATTGCTGGAAACTGTTTGACAATAACATTCAGTCTTATCGTGAACACAACAGCTATAAAACGTATGGCTCACGTTCAGGGCTGTTAGCACCCTGTGGTTTAACAACAAAGTGCAGTTCTTCCCTGTAATCTCAAATCATCAGCGCACGGCGTTCAGGAGACGAGTTCAAGTCCAGAATCTCCGTCTCGCTGCAGAGGAAAAGGCCGAGACACGACGAGTTTAATAAAAAAAACTCAGTTTCTCTGTGTGTTGAAGGTGAGTCTCTGCAGGACCTGGCACTTCAGACTTTAGGAGGAGGGACCGGCCTCAGAGCCTGCAGGAAAAACAAAAACATTCATTCACTAAAGCTTTCAACATTCTATCATGTGACTTTTTATACTTTGATAGACATTTTCAACATATTATGGCTTCTTTCGAAAAAGGTTTGACGGACTCAACTTTTTATTTTTACAATGTTCATTATACTACATGTATGACTTTATTTTCGGCAGACTAAACCATTATTTTTTTACCGCATACTAGACTGTGACTTTATTTCAGACGAACCATATTATGACTTTTATTGTCCTACTTAACTGTGAACTTTTTAGAAATACTATGACTTTATTTACCGCGTTCTAAACTATAACTCTTTTAACATATCATAATATGGCTTTTTTAGAGATCATAGGCTAACTTTATTTCAACATATATACTGTGAGTATTTTGGTCCTATATCACTTTGTTCGACATACCATGACTTTTAATAAAAGCATTTAACATACTGTACAGTTACTGTTTTTACAACATACTATTTTATGACATTTTGTAAATATTTGGACATATTACACTGACTTTCATTGAACGTACTTTAATATGACTTTCTTATGCAGTTATTATTATTATAGGTATTATATAATGCAGTATGATCAGTACCTGGCGAGCAGCGCTGTAGTTCTGTCCCGGGGGTTTGGGTCTGTTTCCGGCTGGAGGGGGGGGGCGGTGGAGCTCCTTTGGGTTTGGGCCTTACAACCTAAAATATAAATATTGTTATTTATGTATTGAGTTGTATTTTTAAGCTGCTGCAACACATCCAACATAAAACCATCTTCACGGTGGGGGTTTCCCAGCATTACCTGCACTGTAGTCTGTTGACTGAGCATCACTGGCAGCTTCCTCTGCGTGTGTGAACTGTTAGAAAACAAGAGATTGTGAAGGTGACTTTCAGCATAAAGGCCTCACTACAATCTGAAATACGGTTTATTTACTCACGTTGGCAACATGGGACTTTGTCGTTTCTTACAGATGAATCCGATCACTCCAGCAATCACACCTAACACCACTAAAATCACCGTCAGAGCGATGGCCACCGTGGCTCTGATGTAGAAGAGACATGAGGAAGAGGGGACACATGTTGATGTAGTAGAGACTTGAAGAAGAGGGGACACATGTTGATGTAGAAGAGACATGAAGAAGAGGGGACACATGTTGATGTAGAAGAGACATGAAGAAGAGGGGACACATGTTGATGTAGAAGAGACATGAAGAAGATGGGACACATGTTGATGTAGAAGAGACATGAAGAAGAGGGGACACATGTTGATGTAGAAGAGACATGAAGAAGAGGGGACACATGTTGATGTAGAAGAGACATGGAGAAGAGGGGACACATGTTGATGTAGAAGAGACATGAAGAAGAGGGGACACACGTTGATGTAGAAGAGACATGAAGAAGAGGGGACACATGTTGATGTAGAAGAGACATGAGGAAGAGGGGACACATGTTGATGTAGAAGAGACATGAAGAAGAGGGGACACATGTTGATGTAGAAGAGACATGAAGAAGAGGGGACACATGTTGATGTAGAAGAGACATGAAGAAGAGGGGACACATGTTGATGAAGAAGAGACATGAAGAAGAGGGGACACATGTTGATGTAGAAGAGACATGGAGAAGAGGGGACACATGTTGATGTAGAAGAGACATGAAGAAGAGGGGACACATGTTGATGTAGAAGAGACATGAAGAAGAGGGGACACATGTTGATGTAGAAGAGACATGGAGAAGAGGGGACACATGTTGATGAAGAAGAGACATGAAGAAGAGGGGACACATGTTGATGTAGAAGAGACATGGAGAAGAGGGGACACATGTTGATGTAGAAGAGACATGAGGAAGAGGGGACACATGTTGATGTAGAAGAGACATGAAGAAGAGGGGACACATGTTGATGTAGAAGAGACATGGAGAAGAGGGGACACATGTTGATGTAGAAGAGACATGAAGAAGAGGGGACACATGTTGATGGAGAAGAGACATGGAGAAGAGGGGACAGATGTTGATGTAGAAGAGACATGAGGAAGAGGGGACACATGTTGATGTAGAAGAGACATGAAGAAGAGGGGACACATGTTGATGTAGAAGAGACATGAGGAAGAGGGGACACATGTTGATGTAGAAGAGACATGAGGAAGAGGGGACACATGTTGATGTAGAAGAGACATGAAGAAGAGGGGACACATGTTGATGTAGAAGAGACATGAAGAAGAGGGGACACATGTTGATGTAGAAGAGACATGAGGAAGAGGGGACACATGTTGATGTAGAAGAGACATGGAGAAGAGGGGACACATGTTGATGGAGAAGAGACATGGAGAAGAGGGGACAGATGTTGATGTAGAAGAGACATGAGGAAGAGGGGACACATGTTGATGTAGAAGAGACATGAGGAAGAGGGGACACATGTTGATGTAGAAGAGACATGAGGAAGAGGGGACACATGTTGATGTAGAAGAGACATGAAGAAGAGGGGACACATGTTGATGTAGAAGAGACAAATTCAACATTGGTCATGTAGAAGTCCCGCAGTAGCCTCACCTGTAGAGAGACCCTCGGAGGCCTCTTTGGAGGAGCAGCCAGGAGGCCTCCAGCCGGCCTCACACTGACACTCACTCCTGTGGTTACACACCTGAGGACACACAATGCACCCTGCTGGTATCATGAGTTGTTCAATGTGCTTCAAGTTCCCTGCTACGCTCCTCTGGTGCTGTCTTAAACCTTTCCTTAGAAGATGTGATGAACTGTAAGGTGTCCTTGGTGCTTTGAAAGGCGCCTCTAAATAGAATTATTATTAATGGCAGTCTGAAGGAGCAGCCGTGTTTAAAACATTTCACTCTTTAATACCGTTTAATTTACCCATAAGTCAAATCATTTAATATCGTTGAAGCGGCCACTTTCAGCCGCATGACTAACATTTGTTCCATTTCCAGAAATAAATTGTAACAGGTTTTTGTATTTGCCTTCAGCCTGATTTAGTTCACTTTCTTAGCATTTGTTTTCAGAGAAACTCAGAAATCCACTCCAATGTGTAAATCACATTGAATGTATTGCAGCACGGTCTCTTCCTGCTTACACTCTAAAGTAAATACAGATCATTGGGTGAGACAAAGCTAAATGAAATGTGTATTTTGTGTCTTTCTCCTTGTTGTGGTTTTGTATTTGATCACAGGCAACAACTTGTTAATATTCTTATTTCACTGTCATCGCACCTAATGATTGAATTTCTCTTGTTTGGTTTTTTCTTTTATTTATTGTTTATTTTTATAATGTATTTATTAGTGGTTTTCAGCACTTTAAAGCTTTTATGCATTATTTTCTGTTCCATTAAAAGCAGCAACTTCCAGGTCTAAAGAGCGAAGCCTTAACCCTGCACTCCCTGAAACATCCAGCAGGGGGCGACTGCTCTGTTTGAATACAAGACCTATGAGGACATCTCTTTACATTTCACTTCATTTATAAACATTTTCCTGATGAGTTTTTGTTCTCAATCTCTTGTTTCAAGTTTGCTTTGATTCAGCATGATGTTCATTTAGTATATTATGGTCTTATTTAGAGTCAAATAGACGATAAAGCAGAGTTTACTTTAGGGGCGGGGCTTACGTTTGATTTACGTTTTTTGTCTTGTCTTGCAAATATATAACTTTTTCACCGCTTGTGTTTCTACTGTTCGGTCGCCTGAACATGTATTTTTCAGTAAACTGTTGAACTTGGCTCTTCTAGTTCCAATAAACCAAGACGGTAACGACCAAAAACCCCAAATTGAGTCGACAAACAAACGCGTGAAGTCACGGTGAATGCCTCTACTTCCTGTACACAGTAAGTGAACATAAACAACAACAAAAACTCTGATCAGTGTTGGTGTTTACTCACAGCGTGTCCTTGGCATTTGGCTGAACAGTTTGTGTTTCTGTACGCCGTCTGAAGCTCCACGCACTCGTTCTGACTGCACACCTGGAGAGAGAGTGGACATATGTTACTTTGATTGTAGATTTAATATTAAAACATGAAGAGCTCGATCTTCAGGTTCTTAGAGAGATGGATCAGGACAAAAAGAGAGGGGGTCTTTGTTCGTGAGACTTTCAGAGTCTCTTTACACAGAGGGGACACATGTTGATGTAGAAGAGACATGGAGAAGAGGGGACACATGTTGATGTAGAAGAGACATGGAGAAGAGGGGACACATGTTGATGTAGAAGAGACATGAAGAAGAGGGGACACATGTTGATGTAGAAGAGACATGAAGAAGAGGGGACACATGTTGATGTAGAAGAGACATGAAGAAGAGGGGACACATGTTGATGTAGAAGAGACAGGAAGAAGAGGGGACACATGTTGATGTAGAAGGGACATGAAGAAGAGGGGACACATGTTGATGTAGAAGAGACATGAAGAAGAGGGGACAAATGTTGATGTAGAAGGGACATGAAGAAGAGGGGACACATGTTGATGTAGAAGAGACATGAAGAAGAGGGGACACATGTTGATGTAGAAGAGACATGAAGAAGAGGGGACACATGTTGATGTAGAAGAGACATGAAGAAGAGGGGACACATGTTGATGTAGAAGAGACATGGAGAAGAGGGGACACATGTTGATATAGAAGAGACATGAGGAAGAGGGGACACATGTTGATGTAGAAGAGACATGAAGAAGTGGACTTTGAGTATAGGGGACCTTTAAGTCAAGTTGGAAACAGAAAGCTAACGTTGTCTGAAAGCTGTCCAGTGATTTCTGTAACGACTCACTTTAATCCCGTTTAACAAAAGTAAAATCCAGAGACTTAAATCTCTGTCAGAGTGTGGGTCGATGACCTTTGAACTTGATTTGTTCTTTTTGAAGTGATTCATTATTACACGCTTTACTGGCGCTGTATTTACTGTGTTCAGCATTTAGCAGCAACACACTGATGTGGGGGAAACTTCTGTAGCCATGGAGAGTCAGGACTCAGAGAGACACGAGGAGAGCTGGAGCTTTGATGGAACAAGACATGTCATGAGCCACGAGTTGAGATGCCACAATCAACTCTAAAGATCTCTACCTCAGACCCGTGTATTTAGCTGGTTCAGAGAGACTAATCAACATGCTGCAGAACAAGATAGAACCAGAACACCTCTATGAGCTGATCCAGCAGGCAGGAACAGAGAGACACTGAGAGCACAGCAGCCAGCTTACAGGTGCCTGTGCTCAGTGAGGTCAGCATGAACTGATACACTGGGTCAAAGTTATGGGCCTTGGGAAATATTTCCCCAACAACTAATGTTAAAACACTTGTCAGTTTTTTATGATTTGCGTGAAAACTGCTCGCCAAATTAGAATTAGAAAAGTCAAAGCAAGACGCTCCGAGCTCTCCGCTCCTTTAGATGTCAAAGTCAACTTTATTGTCAATCTGTCAGTTTGTGAGAACACAGAGAGACAGAGAGATCGAAATACCGTTTCCCACAATCCCGAATACAAAAACAAAGATGTATACAAATACACAATCAACAGACACATTTATACATAAGCACACATTAAGACAAACAAAATCACAACAATCAGCATATAAGAAAATAACAGTCGCTTCAATGACTTTTAGAAATGTGCAACACTTTCCATAGCAGCGTAGAAAGTGTCTAACGATGTGTTTTTGGGGCATGTTACCTTTCCTTCCCCACATCTGGTCCCCGTGTCCACCTGGCCGTAGTCTTTGGTGAAATCTCCAAAAACCGCTGCCTTGCAGTTCCCGACTTTGACCATCCGGCCGTAGTTGGGGTTGCTGCTGCCGCCCTCACAGACCAGCTTCCCACAGAAGATATCTCTGAAGACAAAGAGGGGACAGAAACGGTTAGACAAATACTGAATGTCCTCTTCCAGTATGAGAGTAGCATGCTAACAAAGGTATCCCAACTGTAGCTGTGAACATGACAGGATGTGTGATTACCTAGAAGAGCATCAGAACTAAAGTAACAGACAGAGAATCAGCACTTTGGAAACAGGGCTGAAACAGAGGGGATTATGGGTAATGCAATGATCTGTTTGGTGTTCCAGCCAATCAGAGACAGGCTCTGTGTATATCTGAGACCTGTGATATACTGATGAAGAACAGAATAACAGGGGACCTTTAAAGCTTCTGTGAGATTAGGCTTGTTTGAGACAAGCGAGACCTGCACAGACCTGCGAAATTCAAATCAACGTCTTGCTCGTGCGTTGCATGATGGTTCATTTTGTCCGACTTGCTCTGGAGGCTCGCCTACATGAGACGTTGAAATCTCGCGGGACAAAGATGCCCGCAGCCTTGAGAGCGAGGCGCGGCGAGGCGGCGCAGTTCCTCTCCACGGGCTGCGGAGGCGAAATGCTTGATGGGAAACGACTCGCTGGTATCTCGAGCTGAGCGCTCATTGGTGGTTTTTACAACGTGCTGCTGATGAAACTCTCCAATTGGCTCGGCAAAAGTTTGTTGTTGTTTTGTGTCAGCTTTACGTCGCCCCCTCCATTAACATTTTTCGTAATTGTTCCACAATGTTTATCATCATGAAATGAATATCTATATATGTTATACTATATTTGCACTGCTTACCGTTTTTATACTTTATATATCTTAGCATATTCATACACACTGTTCATACTGCTCACAGGCTGCTGTGTGTATCTAGTGTATTCATACCCCTCACTGTTTATTCATCATTCAATTCATTCTATATTTTATTCTGTAGATTGTGTACATTACTTTTCACTTTACTGCTTGTTGCACTCCTAGTTGGAAGCTAAACTGCATTTCGTTGTCTCAGTACCTTTTAATCTGTGCAATAACAATAAAGTTGAATCAAATCTTGAGCAGGAACAAATGTATTTACTTAGTACATATCTGACATTAACGATTAAACACGTGTGCATTCTTTATAAATGCAAACCGAGTCAAGCCGACTCCGGAGGTGGCGGTATGCACCTTAAAGTTATTTGCAATCCGCCAAAAAACCGAGAGAAGAAGAAGAAGGCGAAGAAGAAGAAGGCGAAGAAGAAGAAGGCGAAGAAGGCGAAGAAGAAGAAGAAGAAGAAGAAGAAGAAGAAGAAAAAGAAGAAGAAGAAGAAGGAGAAGGAGAAGGAGAAGGAGAAGAAGAAGCCGACTCGGAGCTGTCCGACTTCAGGCGAGCTTTTTGAGACCTCCCCCGGCTGCGATCGGCTATTCTCGTCCACTTTCGAGGCGAGCCGCAACGCGTCTCAAACAAGCCTACTCAGTAGGCAGATTGCAAACCACTTTAAGGTGCATACCGCCACCTCCGGAGTCGGCTTGGAGTTGTCTTTTACTGTGCCACAGAACAACACAAAAACTTGTATTTTTATTGTTATTATTTTTAAAGTAAAGTAAAGTAACTTGTTACTAGTTACTTTTATAATTTAGTAACTAATAAAGTAACTAGTTACTTTTTTGAGAGCAGTAACTATAACTATTACTAGTTACGTTTTAAAAGTAACTTGCCCAACACTGCTCATTAGTAGCTTGTTTTGCGCGCTAGAATATTGACCCAAATCTGACTCCATACTCCTGTGTCTGATTGTCTGATTGTGTTCACCTGTTGCCCTTGTGTTTCTGCCTCCCCTGCCCAGCTGTGTCCTGTGATTACCCCTCTGTGTATTTAGTCTCGTCTTCCCCTGTGCTCCATGTTCGGTTGTCGTCTTTTCCTACCTGGTCTTGTCCATGTTCTGTGCCTGTTCCCGTCCGTCCAGCCGTCTGCTCCCGTTCCTTTTGTCCCCTGGATGTGGTTTGTTATTCAGTTATCAGCTTTTGAAAAATAAATAAACCGTAAACACCTGATTAAACAACTTCATCCCTGTATCTTGCGAAAATCATGTCCTTATACCTTTTTTTAAACAGTTTTACGTCAGTTCATCCCCTGAGCTCCTCATTCAAACTGTTCCAAAGCTTCACCCCACACACAGAAATACAGAAACCTCGCTTGGTTGTGCGCACCCTAACATTAGTGAATTTAAATAATCCCCTTAAATGATAATTCCCTTGACTTTTATTGAATGTCTGTGATGTCTCTAAAATGCTTGCATACAAACTCAAAAAAATAAGCAGTTCATTAATACATGTAGGGACATGGGTTGTACAATCAGAACTGATCATGATGACCAATGATACCTTGAGATTTTTTTCTCATCGCTGAACAAAATTCTTTGAGAATCTACCTTTGGCAAAACCAAGGAGATGGTTATGGACTTCATACAGTGCCAACATTCTCCCCCCACACCAGTGAACCTCTAGGGAGCCGACATTGAGATTGTAAAATCGTACCTGGGTGTTTATCTGAACAACAAAGTGGACTGGTCAGACAACCTAGCTGCTCTTAACAGGAAAGGACAGAGCAGACTGTACCTGCTGAGGAGACTGAGGTCTGTTGGGGTGCAGGGGGAACTCTTGCTCTTGCAGTGTAGTTTTCACAGTACACGTTCATTTTGACAACGAGAGAGAGGGGCAGATCGGGGCTTGCCCCACGTCGCTCAACACGGCTCAATAGGACACTAATCAGAATAACGCAGACTAAAAAAGCAATGTAGAGACCAGGGGCCTCATTTATAAACGTGGCGTACGCTCAAAAGATGGCGTACGACAATTTCTGAGCAATCTTTGTGATTTATGAAAAACAAACTTGATGGGAAAATGTGCGGTCCTCCACGGACACTCTGACCCATGCGTACGCACAACAACGGGAGAGATGAGAAATGTATCACACAGTATATGCAGAGACTCCTCAGAGCACACAAAAACATAACTTGGAGAAATAAATAAATACGGATATGTGATTGAAAACCACCTCGAATATGTTGTGTTAATGTTATGACATGTTTTCTCATAAATGATGCGGTAAGCAGGAGGACAGAATTACGTCTAAACTGACGCCGTGTTGCATTTCTATAGGTTTTAGATACGAGAATGGTTTTATATACTATCACGTTTAATCGTGTTTTATGTTGTTCGCCAAGACTTGATAAGTCGCTCGTAAAACACAGGAGGCATGGAAACTAAGAACACCATGTGGTAAATTGTACAGCTGATAATCACAACACATATGACGGAGGGGGGGGGGGGGGGTGGGGCGGGAATAGTGCGGAACTGCGAGCGCCTGTTACACACCCCCTTTAATTGACAATATTTATTTATATTTATTTTGCTCAAAACTTCTACCTTGAAAACTGTTCAGGTCTTTATATTTTAAAAGAAAATAATTGTTTCCTATTTATAACATAATTGCATTTTTTATATATATATCTTTGTTTCTTGACTTTTGTAGTACTTGGCATTTATGTTACTCCCTCTTCTAATGTTCATTGTTCTGCACCAATACACCAAAGTCAATTCCTCTATGTAAAGAACTTAAACCAATAAACCAAGTTCTATGCTAATCAGTATCAGAATAGAACATCAGTACATGTCAATTACATTATGTAGCATACATATATATTAGTCACTGCTAGGGATGGGTATCGTTTGAAATGTATAGATTCCGATTCCGGTTCCGCTTATCGATTCCGGTTCTTATCGATTCCCCGTTTCGATTCCAAAATTGTAAAAGAAAGAGGTCAAACGTTTAGATAACAAAAATATCTTAATTCTTTTAAGCTTTAACTGACATTTTTACAAATAAAAAAATATACATGCAATACAAATGTATTGCAAAATAGCTGTGCTTTATTTTAACAGAGCTATGCCTTTGGAAAGCTATTAACAGGCATTACACAGTGCCTTGTCTTTTTCTTTTTTAGTGTAGTGGAGCCTCACTTCAGAGCGTTTACCGCGATCCATCTTTGGTGTTATGAAGTGACTGAGCTCGTGAACTGGAGGACGGGGGGAGCCTCGCTGCGGGGCTACTGTGGACCTCTGTCGCCTGTCAGCGCAACTTACATGATGCAGTTAAAAAAAATTAAGGGCGGTGCCGGCCGTCAGCGTACCGAGCCGGCCGTCAACGGCTCGCTGACGACCGGCCGTTCTGTGATTCTCCAGAACACACAGATGGCCAGTCCGCTATGTATTCCACCGGGTCACCGCGGCACACACGGACCCGCGGCGCAGACGGACCCGGTGGAATACAGGGTCTACTGCGTTTAGGAACCGTTAAGCAGAACCGAAATTGTGTATTTTGTATGGGTACCCGGTACCCGGCATTTTCTTATCGGTTCTCATCTGGAACCGAGTTTCGGTTCCCAACCCTAGTCACTGCTATATTTAAAAGTGGAAGAAGTACTACATTTTACATAAGAGTAGTAATAGCGCAGGGTAAAATACTCAGTCAGGTGAAATTCCTTGAATGAAAATCCTACTTCAGAACAAAAGTTACTTAAAGTACTCCAGAAAGTACAATGGCCCATTTCAGAATTATATTAAATTATTACAGTTATTGGTGCATTACTGGGAAACCTCGATCAGCTGAGGAAGTGTATGTGCTTTGATCCAAAGCTTTACATTGTAACTAAATATTATCCAATATAAAAATAAATCTAAATATATAGATATTTGCAAAGAAATAATATGTAAACCATGACATTTGAATTATATATTTATTAAAGCAACAATGAGGCAAAACACATTGTAAAACAAAAATTACTGATAGTTGTGATAATGACAGGAACAGGAAGCAGATGCTAACTCTCACTGCAGAGACAAACAGCATCAGGCTGATCATTGAACAGGAATCCCAACACATTAAGAACACGCTGCTCACAGACAGGGCGCCCTCTAGTGGCAGCACATGCTCTGAATATTGTAAGATATATTTCTAAAGAAAACAAAAGATGGCACAAACCACTCAAAGCTAAAAGCTGATATTTTGAGGATATGTGGGTTATTAAGAATTAGACAGTTTGTAATTAGCGAATCATTTAATTAACACAAGTCAATGAACTTCAGAAACATGAACACACTAATGCTGCGTTCACACCGGACACGATGCGAATATTCTCTAATCGCTCGAGTTTCACCGCGGCTGTCAGCTGTGTTTAGTCGCATCATTCCAACAATTTATCTCCATGTAAATACCATGGTAGATACCAACTAGAACAAAATGAACATATTTGACCGTGATTTAATTGTAATACACGTTTCATGACTCAGACAGTCTGTGGTTTGTACTTGTTTAACTTTTGTCCAGTTTCTGAACAGATATGAGGAGCTGTGAGCTCTGAGTGCTAACAGCTAACGGCTGATGTTTTGGTTTTCTGTTTCAACGTCAGTGACGACAGGCTGAGATCCTCACCGCTGATTGGCTACCGCGAGAACGCGTCAAGCTAATTTTACGCTCAAGTTCAAAAAATGTAACTCTCGCGGTTGTCGCGGCCCCCTCCAATCGCGCCGCAGCCTTCACGTCAATTGCGTCAACTGCTTCATTCGCGCCACGTATTTGCATTGACTTTACATGTAATCGCGCCATCCCCAAGAACCGCATTGTGTCCGGTGTGAACGCAGCATTACTGTGACGAATATTGCAGCTAAAAGCCAGTACTTTTTACACAGGTTTAAAATGAGTCTGGACATAAACTCAATATAGATGACTTCTCTAACTTGCTAAATTGTTTATGTTGATAATGCAAAATACAACAAACCTTATTGAGTGCTCACATACAGTGTCCAGAAGAATATTACAACAGATAAACAAAAAAAAGTTATTTTTAAAGCTAACATTTGCAATCAGTAAAAACATTTTGGGGTTTCAAAAAAACTAAAACTGTTTGGAAACTGCAATCGTGATTTTAAAATCTTTCCAAGGTGAAGATGTCACAATTGGTGTTGTATTTCTTAGTCTCCTGATTGGACCCTGTTGAGAAGTCTCATCCAGAAACCTGCTGTTCAATTAAGTTGACATGATGTTCCATCTGGTATCATCATGATGATCATGAGTCAGTGGGAAGATCAGAGGATGACACACCGTGATTTGTCGTCGTATTTTTTGTTTAGTACTTCTACCTCTTTTGCATGTTTTGTTCCCATTTCTTTAATACCTTTTTCAAGACTCTCTTTTGTCTTTTTCAATTTTGTTTCTTTGTGTCTGGAAAGATCCTGTAGCAGTTTGGACTGTTGCTCTTGTCCTTCATGATCTTTCTTCAGGTCCTCTATTTCCTTCATGTGTCTCTCCGCTAAGGCGGCAAATTCCTTTTCGTATTTCAGTTTGAACTCGTTGAATTCTTCAGCTTGTTTTCTGGCCTCCTCTTCATTTTTCTTCTTCATCTCTTCTTTTTCTTTCTCATATTTTCCCTGTAATTCTTGTCTCTCCTTCTCCTTCTGTTCACTTCTCTTTAGATCTTCTTCTTTTCTTTTCTGTTCAAGTTGTTCTCTTTCCTGATCGTATTCTTTTTGTCTTGTTTGCTCCTCTTGTCGTCTCTTTTCATTTTCTTGACGTTGTTTTTCCGACCATTCTTCTCTCTCCTTCTCCCACTCTTCTTTCTGCTTTCTCTTCTCTTCTTTACTCTGCTCTAACTCTCCTTCAAGTTTTTCCTCTAATTCCTTTCGTTGCAGTTCTTCCTGTCTTTTGTTCTCCAACTCTTCTTTCTTTCTCCGTTCCTCTTCCCTCTTTCTCTCCTCTCGTTCCTTGTTTATCTTTTCTTGCATTTCTTTATGTTGTTGAGCTCTCTCCTGCTCAATTTCTTCTTTTCTTTTCATTTCATGTTTCTCTCTTTCCTGCTCGTATTCTTCTTGCAACTTTTTCATTCTTGTTTGCTCGTCTTGTCGTCTCTTTTCATTTTCTTGACTTTGTTTGTTCCACCATTCTTCTCTCTCCTTCTCCCACTCTTCTTTCTGTTTTCTCTTCTCTTCTTTACTCTGCTCTAACTCTCCTTCAACTTTTTGCTCCCATTCCTTTCGTTGCAGTTCTTCCTGTCTTTTGTTCTCCAACTCTTCTTTCTTTCTCCGTTCCTCTTCCCTCTTTCTCTCCTCTCGTTCCTTGTTTATTTTTTCTTGCATTTCTTTATGTTGTTGAGCTCTCTCCTGCTCAATTTCTTCTTTTCTTTTCTGTTCATGTTTCTCTCTTTCCTGATCGTATTCTTCTTGCAACTTGTTCATTCTTGTTTGCTCGTCTTGTCGTCTCTTTTCATTTTCTTGACTTTGTTTGTTCCACCATTCTTCTCTCTCCTTCTCCCACTCTTCTTTCTGCTTTCTCTTCTCTTCTTTACTCTGCTCCAACTCTCCTTCAAGTTTTTGCTCCCATTCCTTTTTTGTATTGTCATCCTGCCTTTTCTTCTCCATGTCCTCTTTTCTTCTCTGTTCCTCTTCCCTCCTTCTCTCCTCTCGTTCCTTGTGGATTTGTTCGTCCATCTCTTGAAGCTGTTTGGCTCTCTCCTGCTCAATGTCATCTCTCTCCTGTTCCGTTCTTCTCTTCACTTCTTCCATTTCCTCCTCGTGTTTCCTTTGCAGCTCCTCCCTCTCTCTCTGCATTTCTTCTTCCTTCTCCTTCAGGATCTTCTCCACTTCCTTCTGTATGGCCGCCTCGGCCTCTTGGAACATCTCTGAGGTGTAGCAGCTGCCGCCATTTTCTTTCAGCATTTTGTTAGACTTCTCCATCAGCTCACTGACTTGCATGAGGTTTGTCTGATCTCTGTTATTGAAGACCTGGTATCTCCCTCCACAGTCATTTATCACTTTTTTCAAAAAGTCACCGGACTTTTCTATGAAACTCTCAATCGTTTCGCCACCCAGATCGTCTCCTCTGGTGAAAATGATGATGATGAAATCTCCAGATTTCTTGCCAAAACATTTCTTGATCAGTTCCACTGTTTCTTTTTCCTCTTTTGTAATTCGGCCGATCGTCAGCACCAGCAAGAACACATGAGGTCCAGGAGACAACATGCTGATGCATTTCACAAGCTCCTGTTGAACATCATCATTGGACAGTGTCGTGTCAAACAGGCCGGGGGTGTCCACCACAGCGACAGGTCGTCCATCAATCTCTCCTGTTGCTTTTTTGCAAAACTTGGTCACTGACTCTGAGCTTAGATTCGATGTAAAAGGTTTTTTTCCCAAAATAGTGTTTCCAGTTGCACTTTTCCCACTGCCAGTCTTCCCAATCAGCACCATCCTGAGACACTCTCTGGTCTGACTTTCTTCAACATCTCCCTCCTGACTTTTCTTTTTAAGATCCTGCAGTTCAGCTTTAAGTTCTACCACCTTCTCCATCTGAGCCTTGGTGAACATGTCCTTTGTGAAGCACCTGGATCCTCTGACTCTTGTCTCTTCCAAAGTATTCAACAGCTCTGGGATCTGCTGCTGGTCCTTGATGTTGAGAACAACATGTCTTCCTCCACATCTCTGACGCAGCTCCTTGATGTCCGTGTTCTCCTTTAGAAAGCTAACAACAGCTGGAGCTGTAGGATCTGACTCCACAGTGGACAGAATCAAGGTGAAGTTGTTGACTCGAGGGCTGAATGTGTTCTGGAGGGTCTCTAACTCTCCCTTGTCTTCATCAGTGAGGGGACCCACAGGTAGGACCAGGATGAAGGCATGGACGCCCTCAGGATCACAGAGGGAGACACACCTGAATGATTCCTCCATCACTTCCTGCTGAGGTTTTCCACACAAAGCAGGCAGCTCCACCAGGGCAACCCGGCGTCCACACACCTCTCCCTGATGTTTAACACACTCTGAGGAGTTGGAGACTGAAGGAAACTCTGTCTGACCTAAAATGGCCTTGGCTGCTGAAGTCTTCCCTGCTCCTCTCCTCCCACACAGAACCAGGTTCAAAGCTGCTTTGATGTCTTCAGAGAAGGTGAGGAACGTTCCTTTGTTTCCATCAACTATCTTCTCAATCTTCTCCATCAATGAATCACGGCTCTGTTCACCCATGTTGTAGAGTCTTCCTCCACAGGCTTCAAGCAGCTGATTCACGATGTGGGACTTCTCTTCTCTTTGATTCCATTTGTGTGTCATGATGACCATTGAGTGTTTAAAAGCTTCTGGACCAAACAGACTCAGGATGAACTTCAGTGTTTGTCTGTTCTCTTCAGTGAAATCAGAAGGATTCACTAACAGCAGAAGGACATTGGGTCCAGGAGGACAAAGACTCACACAGCTCTTCACCTCTCTTCTCATGCTCTCTTCAGGAAGACTGAACATGTCTGCAGTTTTCAGAACTGTGAATTGTTTTCCTTTCCACTTTCCATGGGTTGTCCCACATTGTGTGCTTGAGATTTTTTTGGGGAAACTAACACCTTTGCCCTCGGTTATAAAGTTACAGATTCTTTGCTTTTTGTCTCCACTTTTTCCCAACAGCACGATTGTGAATGCAGATGCTGTAACACAGATAGAAGAATCAAATTACATTAACTCATAAACATAATTAAAATACACTTCACTTACAGGAAGATATCTCCAATCATTTCCTGGAGGAGCCAGAGTTCTGGTTTAGCCGCTGCAGCCAATTTATGAAAATGGGTTTTACAAAAACTCAGTATACCCCCTGCAGGAAACAGCAGGTAACTCATATTTATTGTGGATTATTTAAATGAATCTTAGTGTTTATTTTCCCTTCAGGGCTAGAAAAATAAATATACTTATAGATTTCCTCAGCAAAATATGATGATTGGATTATATCACTATAACTATCAACTATAGATGATGTCAAAGTAGCGACACAACAATTTGATTGGTTTAAATGTGTGTTTCTGTTTACTACATCTTTGCTGATGTGGGATTTGTTAATCCTGTAGAAACGATGCTACAAATACATAAATAGCACTGGGACGAATTTACTTACTGTCAGTCACAGGGTTTGACCGTTGGAATGGTGAAGTGACCGCACGCAGCCCTGTGAACGGGAACATCATTAATTTGCAGCTTAATATTCAAATGTTTTCACGTCTGGTTTAAATGAACAACATGTCTTTGTCCTTCACATACCAGCAGCTTTAACAGCTTCTGTGAGGGGATGCCATATTTCCTTTGGTTTTTGACTTTGATGATCATCAGGTAAAGCAAATGTGGCGTCCTCAAACACTTCACAGCTCACAGGCTCTCCGTTGTTCTCTTTTGCAGTTTGACCCAAACGTGTCAACAGCTCTGGAAGTTGAAGGTTCTTCAACTTCAAGTATCTACATTTTTTGATCATGTCTTGTAATGGGGGTTGTTCCATGTGTTGTTCCATTAAACCTGAACCCTCCTCTCTGGATGGTGATATCAGCATCAGTGAATGATCAAAGGACTGATCACTGAAGCGTTCCAGGACTCTGCAGAGTCTCTGTTTGTGTTCCTCAGTGAAGTGTTCAGGCTGTAGAACCAGCAGGAACACATGAGGTCCAGGATCAGAGAGCCTCACACACTCTTTCAGATGTTCTGTCAGTCTGTTTTCAGAGATGTTGTCGTGCAGCAGATCTGGGGTGTTGATCACAACTACTTTGTTCCCCTCCAGCTCTCCACTGACTCTCTGACAGTGGTCCCATTCTTCCTCAGTGTTGAACGCAGTCACTCCCAGTATGAAGTTCCCCACTGAACTCCTCTCGAGCCAGCTGTTCCCCAGCAGAACAACCCTCAGCTCAGACACTGTGAGAAACAAAGAATTAGAAATGGTGACCATATGCAGACTTCCATGTATTCATGTATAGTTTCTTTGCTGTTTAACCTAAGGGTTACTAACAGCAGGTTTTACCTACAAAATACTGAACACTCAGGTGTTCTTAAAGCAGAGTAACACAGCTCAGTTTTACTCACTGTTAGGTGGCAGCCAATTAAGGCTGCTCCAGCGCTTTAGAGGACATGGATATTCTGTTATTGGAAAGAGACAGAATTTGATGATTTATTACATGTAATTTAAAATAGACAGTACAGTGGTCTACAGTCTTGAACAAGATAGGAAACAGACACCCAGACCTTCCAGAACACAACGTCAACAAAAAAAGAGAAGAAACCCAGAAAGTGAACCTAGGACAGCCAAGCAGCCACGATGCATTTCTTTAGGTCACATATTTACACCTTTTCAGGTTTATTTAGATATTCTTGAGACTACTAGAATATTTTAACATGCTGTAATGTTCAAAAAATCCTTTATTCTTCTCAAACTGCCTTCTTAGAATAGCTGTTTTCAGCCTCTCTATGAATCTGCTAAGGGGTTTGGTTAATAAAAACTTATTTTACCTACAAAATACTGAACAGGAAGGTTGTGGGTTAGAACCCAGCCGTGCAGTCAAGATGTCAACGGATAGGGGCAAGAACCCTTAACCCTGAGTAGCTCCCGGTGGCATGTGTAAAGGCCCAGATACACCGGCCAGTCACCTGAGAAGTCACCGACGCCGACACCGACTGTTGCGTCGCCAGACTCTCCTGCGTATTTGCCGACTTCACACACTGGAACACACCGCAAATCTGAGCCGAGCACGTATGAACTGCGTATGCGTGAGTGGCAATAACTCTCCTTACCAGCAGGCGGCGGTAGTGTGTATTCATCATTCAAAAGAGGCAACAACCGGAAGACAGAGAAGAAGAACAGACTCCGTGATATAAACAAACAACAAATAGCGTTTTTCTTTCCATTTTCACTCTCGTCCATTGAAAAATTGAACGAACAGGAGCTCTATAAACCGATGAGGTGAAATAGCCGTCCGTGTGTGTTCCATCTTCCATTTTACATCATTTGTTTACCTCCCTCACTTCCGTTAACGCTTCTCATGCACTGATTCGCTAGCTGAACAGCCAATCAGTGTTATCCCTTTGTCCGACTTCCGGTGGTGTTCCAGACGCCGATTCAACAAGGCGTCAGGTCGGCAGAAAAGACCCAACGGTGCGGCGCACACCGCTCCGAATAGGGCGTGCCCACGCTCATGTTCGGCCTGACTCCCATTTACTGCCGATTTCGGGCCGATGTATCTGGGCCTTCAGTTTCCCAGAGAAAGTGGCACTGCTCTGGATGAATTAGGTGTGAATGGGTGAAGACTTGTAAAGCACTTTGAAGGGTCCTAAATGCCTGATAAAGCGCTGTATACATTAAGTACAGTCCATTTACCCTTCAACCAGACAGCTAAGTAGCTGTAATGCATTTCTTTATTACATAATTAGGTTAGGTTGAGACCTAGGTCGGCGAAGACCCTCGGTCGCGCAACCCACACAAAACAGGGGCAAAAGACGGGCAAAAGTGGCCTAAATCATGACAGTAGGTAGCCCACGCGAGCGCCCATGTGACTCGGCCATCCTAGGCCGTCCATAAACATGATTGATATCGGTCCGATTATTAGGGTCTGAGACCTAGGTCGGCGAAGACCCTATTGAAATCGGTTGCACAGCGACCGATAAACCTGCGAAACACACACAAAACAGGGAAAAAGACGGGCAAAAGCCCATCAAAAGTGGCCTAAATCATGACAGTAGGTGGCCCACGCCAACCTAGTCACATGGGCGCGAGCGCCCATGTGACCTCGGCCACCCTAGGCCGAACATTATTGATATCGGTGCGATTATTATTATTCTGATTATTATTTTAATACATTGCGCGCACTTTTGACCCCCGCAACATATGTGAAAACTCACCAAATTTCGCACGCGCGTCAGAAGTCGTGAAAATTGCGATGTGTAATTGGTTCCGGAACTTTGCGTCAAAAATTGCGTAGGCCACGCCCACTTCCGTTTTTAACGTTAACTCCCCCCACTTTAACTTTCACGTAAACGAACGAAACTCGCTACGCATATCTAGGGTGCGGAGACGAGCAAAAAAGCCTCTTGGAGGGGTATAAAATAACGTACAGGAAGTCGGCCATTTTGAATTTGGCGTTGGAAAAACGCGATTTATCGCGTTTTTCGTCCCTCGCACTTTAACGAACTCCTCCTAGGGACTTTATCCGTACCACTCCAAATTCCTCGGGTAGCTTCTCCACAAATGGGCGATCTAAAGTTATCACTATCATTTTTTTCTTTCGCACGGCGTAGCCGTGATTTGGCGCCAAAGTTCGCGTTCGCTCGATGCTAGGCTATCCCTCAACATGGAACACGATGATGTCATAACTCAAACTGACATGCTCAGAACGCCACCAAACTTCACGTGATGGTTAACACTGCGGCCCTGAACAGCTCTACGTAAAATCCGATGTTACTTAATGTGGCGTTACCATGGCAACGGATCCCTCGCCATAATTTGCCGTCGGAAAAACGCGATTTATCGCGTTTTTCGTCCTCCGCACTTTAACGAACTCCTCCTAGGGACTTTATCCGTACGACTCCAAATTCGTCGGGTAGCGTCTCCACAAATGGGCCATCTAAAGTTATCACGGAACTTTTTTTCTTTCGCACGGCGTAGCCGTGATTTGGCGCCAAAGTTCGCGTTCGCTCGATGCTAGGCCATCCCTCGCCATGGAACACCATGATGTCATAACTCAAACTGACATGCTCAGAACGCCACCAAACTTCACGTGATGGTTAACACTGCGGCCCTGAACAGCTCTACGTCAAATCCCATGTTACTTAATATGGCGTTACCATGGCAACGCATCCCTCGCCATAAAACACGGTGTCGCTGTAACTCCAATGGACACGGTCCCATCGTCCCCCAATCTTCACTTCTATATATCACCGGTTCATGCCTCAACAGCTCTACGTGAAATCTCAGATCTCACCGTATGCCGTTTCCATGGCAACGCATCGCTCGCCAAAAAACACGATGTTGTGTTAACTCAATGGAAAATCGTCCAAACGGCACCAGACTTCATATGATGGGTGATGGTCAGGCCCTAAACAGCTCTAAGTCAATTAGGGGATGTCATCATATGCCGTTGCCATGGCGACAGATCCCTCGCCATAAAACCCGGTGTTGTGTTAACTCAATGGAAAATCGTCGAAACGGCACCAGACTTCAGACTATCATTAATGGTCCGGCCCTCAACAGCTCTATGTCAATTATGGGGTGTCATCATATGCCGTTGCCATGGCAACGCATCCCTCGCCAAAAAACACCATGTTGTGTTAACTCAATGGAAAATCGTCCAAACGGCACCAGACTTCAGATGATGGCTAATGGTCCGGCCCTGAACAGCTCTATGCCAATTATGGGATGTCATCATATGCCGTTTCCATGGCGACAGATTCCTCGCCATAAAACCCGGTGTTGTCGTAACTCAACGGAAAATCGTCCAAACGGCACCAGACTTCAGACTATCATTAATGGTCCGGCCCTCAACAGCTCTAAGTCCATTATGGGATGTCATCATATGCCGTTTCCATGGCAATGCATCCCTCGCCATCAAACACGGTGTCGCTGTAACTCCAATGGACAGGGTCCCATCGTCCCCCAATCTTCACTTTTATATCACCGGTTCATGCCTCAACAGCTCTATGTCAATTATGGGGTGTCATCATATGCCGTTGCCATGGCAACGCATCCCTCGCCAAAAAACACGATGTTGTGTTAACTCAATGGAAAATCGTCCAAATGGCACCAGACTTCAGACTATCATTAATGGTCCGGCCCTCAACAGCTCTACGCCAATTATGGGATGTCATCATATGCCGTTGCCATGGCAACGCATCCCTCGCCATAAAACACAACGTTGTGTTAACTCAATGGAAAATCGTCCAAACGGCACCAGACTTCAGACTATCATTAATGGTCCGGCCCTCAACAGCTCTATGTCAATTATGGGGTGTCATCATATGCCGTTGCCATGGCAACGCATCCCTCGCCAAAAAACACGATGTTGTGTTAACTCAATGGAAAATCGTCAAAACGGCACCAGACTTCAGATGATGGCTACTGGTCCGGCCCTCAACACATCTAGGCGTATTATGGGGTGTGATCAAATTCCGTTGCCATGGCGACAGATCACTCGCCATAAAACCCAATGTTGTGTTAACTCAATGGAAAATGGTCCAAACGGCCCAAAACTTCACAGGTTTGATAACGATGCAGCCCTCAACACATTTAGGCGTATTATGGGGTGTCATCAAATTCCGTTGCCATGGCGACAGATCACTCGCCATCAAACACAATGTTTGTGATACTGCTGTGACTCCTATGTACGTCGTCCGATCGGCCTGAAACTTCCCACGTTTGCCTACGGCCGAGTCCTCGAGACGCCTTTCGCGACACGTCGACGTGCGGACAACAGCCTGCGGAGCGTCGGCGTCGAAGACCCGATCAACGCTGCTTGCAGCTTTAATTATTATTATTATTATTCTTCTGATTATTATTTGAATACATTGCGCGCACTTTTGACCCCCGCAACATATGTGAAAACTCACCAAATTTCGCATGCGCATCACAAGTCGTGAAAATAGCGATGTGTAATTGGTACCGGAACTTTGCGTAAAAAATTGCGTAGACCACGCCCACTTCCGTTTTTAACGTTAACTCCCCCTACTTTAACTTTCAAGTAAACCAACGAAACTCGCTACGCATATCTAGGGTGCGGAGACGAGCAAAAAAGTCTCTTGGAGGGGTATAAAATAACGTACAGCAAGTCGGCCATTTTGAATTTGGCGTTGGAAAAACGCGATTTATCGCGTTTTTCGTCCTCCGCACTTTAACGAACTCCTCCTAGGGACTTTATCCGTACAACTCCAAATTCGTCGGGTAGCTTCTCGACAAATGGGCGATCTAAAGTTATCACGGAACTTCTTTTCTTTCGCACGGCGCAGCCGTGATTTGGCGCCAAAGTTCGCGTTCGCTCGATGCTAGGCCATCCCTCGCCATGGAACACGATGATGTCATAATTCAAACTGACATGCTCAGAACGCCACCAAAATTCACATGATGATTAACACTGCGGCCCTGAACAGCTCTACGTCAAATCCGATGTTACTTAATATGGCGTTACCATGGCAACGGATCCCTCGCCATAACACACGGTGTCGCTGTAACTCCAATGGACACGGTCCCATCGTCCCCCAATCTTCACTTTTATATCACCGGTGAATGCCTCAACAGCTCTACATGAAATCTGAGATCTCATCGTATGCCGTTTCCATGGCAACGAATCCCTCGCCAAAAAACACGATGTTCTGTTAACTCAATGGAAAATCGTCCAAACGGCACCTGACTTCATATGATGGGTGATGGTCAGGCCCTAAACAGCTCTATGCCAATTATGGGATGTCATCGTATGCCGTTTCCATGGCAACCCATCCCTCGCCATACAATTCTATGTTGTCGTAATTCAATGGAAAATCGTCCAAACGCCACCAGACTTCATATGATGGGTGATGGTCAGGCCCTGAACAGCTCTATGCCAATTATGGGATGTCATCATTTGCCGTTTCCATGGCAACGCATCCCCCTCCATAAAACCCAATGTTGTCTGAACTCAATGGAAAATGGTCCAAACGGCACCAGACTTCAGATCACAGTTAATGGTCCGGCCCTCAACACCTCAATGTGACAATAGTGAGTTTTCCTCAAAAGCTGTTGCCATGGCAACGCATCCCTCGCCGTTAAGCACGATATTGCTAAAACTCCTGTTTAAATGTTCAAAAAGTGTTCAAATTTCACATGTGTGCTAACGGTCAACCCCTCGAGACATATATGTGTCAGTTTTGAGATTTCGTCAAATTTCGTTGCTATGGTAACTAAATGGTCGCCGTGAAACACGGTTCTCTCATAACTCCAGTTAACTTGCTCCAAACGGCCCAAAACTTCACAGGTTTGATAACGATGCAGCCCTCAACACATCTAGGCGTATTATAGGGTGTCATCAAATTCCGTTGCCATGGCGACAGATCACTCCCCATCAAACACAATGTTTGTGATACTGCTGTAACTCCTGTGTACGTTGTCCGATCGGCCTGAAACTTCCCACGTTTGCCAACGGCCGAGTCCTCGAGACATCTGCCTGACGTCGACGTGCGGACAACAGCCTGCGGAGCGTCGAAGACCCGCTCAACGCTGCTCGCAGCTTTAATATTTATTTGTATTTAATTACAGAATATTTTTTTGGGGTGACACCTCTAATATATATTCATGGACAGAAACAGTCTTGAATCCAGAGTGGACATATCTGACTGGACTCACCTGATTTTGCAGTCGCCATACTGTGCTCTTCTGAAAGCAGCTTTCCTGAAGACGAGAAGCTAAAGGAAGAAGAATTACACTTTAAATATTCTGACTTACTCACTCCAAAATGTGATAACAAAGAAAACTGGTTCATTTCAGAACTGACTGTAGCTCTACACACACACACACACACACACACACACACACACACACACACACACACACACACACACACACACACACACACACACACACACACACACGGTATGTGAAACTCAATGAGGAGCCAGCAGATCTGGTGAGAGTTTGTGGTGAATATAATAATTGTTGACCTTTGATTTTTTTTGTTGGGCTTCAAAATATATATTTATTGAAACACCACACAGTATATAGCCATAATTATGAACAGCCCTGTTTTTTGTTTATTATCTAGACTACACTGAAAAGATAGAGGGCTTTTAAAGCAGCATTTATACTGGACTTCCACCGATGCAACTGTCTTGCACTTCCTTTGTTCCTGCTTTTTGCTGTATTTATCTGCATGTTTCAGAAGTGTGTGTTTTTCATTGGTTCATGTGTTCCCAAAATTACCACTTGCATCAAAGTGCGATGTCAGATTTAACTTCAAGATTTCAACTAATTGAGCTGCTACAAAATGTCAGTTTTCCCCCTATATTAAAATGTGTATTATACATTCCTTACTGCAAATGTGGTGAGGCCGTGCCATTGCTTTCTTGTATTAAAGTGCCCTTTCATACATTCAGCACATTCCTATCTAAATAATGGGTTAGCATGAACATTTATTTTATTCTGCTAGTATTTGGCCGTTTTAGTTAATTCTTCACTGTGAAATATAATGGTTATAAAATAAGCATTTTTTGCCATTTGGCACAATGAACTTTAATTTTTCAGGAGAATCGTTTCCTTTAAGCTCCCTTGATTTGTTCACAATAATGTATATGCAACGCATTTCACATTTTAATAAAAAAAATTGTTTTATTTTTAATGTGTTTGTTAATTAGTTTAGGATGCATGATGGGAAAAGCCGAAAGCTATTATGGATGTTATGTCTGTTGTTAATATTGTTTTATTCTTAAAAAAACACATTAATGTTGTTCAAATGAATGTTTTTGTTTTTATTGATTATCTATTTAAAAAATGTATTGATAAATGCTGTAGATAAGAGATTAGGATGGATCGTGTACATAAAAGATATCTCTGCACAGAAATAATCTAATGTGGTATATTGTGGGATATGTTTGGTGTGTATGGGACAGATTATATAACAACCCTAATCATTGAAAGCATCCGTGCTCAGAAACACACACGTTAACTGTTCATCTGTGGAATGTTCTCATTATGGGAATCCTTGCACCTGCTCGGTGAGGAAGGGATTTGGCAGATAAAGATAGCATGGTCAAAACACTGAACTTTGTTGGATCTTCAGCAAACTTCATTCTAATGGAACTCTTTTGACTATTTAGGTTAAATGAGTGTTAACATAGTGATGTTAAGATCTCAAAGACATCCGGCCCAACTTCAGAGGTTTCTCCACAACAATATGCAGGTTGTTTTTACCTTAATAGTGTAAGAATAGCCTGAGCAGGCTAGGTAGATTAAACAGAACACTATAGCATGTAGTTTAAACAAAACATGCATGTTGCTTTAACAGGTACAAATTAAATATACTGACCATATTCAAAGCCTAAAATGAACATTGAAAAGTAATGTTGATTAAACCTAGGGTAAGGAAATATTCAAATGAACATAAAAATGTAATGTTTCCTTGAAATAAAATAATTGTGGGTATTTAACATAATTGAATAGTTTTAAGTGGACATTCAAATCATGTGAATCCAACAGCCTTTTTTTCAGTGTGTGCTCCCTCTGTCAGGTGGACACAGCTTATTAACAATACAACTAAGTCAATTAAAAACTATAAGCACTTATATAGCATCACTGATGACATCACATAATACAATTCTAATTTTATAAACATTGAATACTTTCCGCCATTATAACTCAAAACTTACACTGATTCCCATAAACCACATGGACACACACCGCTGTAGTGTTGCCATGGCAGCAACACCAGTTCTAAACAGGTGTGTATGAACTGCACTAACAGATGTTTGAAAACTAAGATCTCAAAAACACAATTTAAAAAGGAAATGGTCATCTGACATCAAACTGACAGACAAAGGAAACATCTCCAAAGCTGTTATATATATTTGTATAACATAAAGAACGCATATTAATAATATGATTATTAGTATCTTTATATCACTGTTTTATTCCAATGTACATTATCTTTTTAAATAGTTGTTACACTGTTTATTCTATTTCACATGTACAGTACATGATTTAATTATTCCAGAACCGTACTTGAACCATTGTGTCACTAACATCTTTTTCAACACCGCTAACCTTCCTTATTTTTATTATTTATTTACTTAGCATGTTTAAAAATAAAAGATAGCCTATGTAACATGTAAAGTGTAAGGCGTAAGCTAAAGCTCTTGATACAGATATGACATGTCTTTTCCTTGTTCAAAGTACTGAAGCTCTACTCTGTGAAAGAACATGTCCGCCTGCTCGTTTCCTGATATCTGAAATGGCGCCTCTGCACTTTTAGAGATTAGACAATGAGTGGAAACACGAGGCCCTCTCGGTTCAGACTGAAACACAGAACATGTTTTCTGGGTGTTGGCTGTTTCTGCTTCAGAAAGCCCGTAGAGGTGACTGGTCATAACTTTCATAAGTGAACACACTGAGTACACGCTGCTGCAGAACTTTATCACATTATTACAGTAGGCCTAAATCTACATTGTTCCCATATAGATGAAAGTAAAGATGACTGGTCATAACTTCAGTTGCACAACACGCTGTTCCGGTAGTCTACATATTGTATACGGTAAAACGACATTATTATTAACATTATATTGTTCTATAAGATAAGATAAGACTTTATTTATCCCGAAGGAAATTGTTGTGCCAGTAACAAAATACAATAAACACAATAAACACAGCAGCAAAAAGAGCAATTAAACATCCACAGACAACATAAAAAGTAGAAACATAGAAAGTCACACAATCAATGCAATTATTATTAGCAGACTACATTTACAATCCTGGTGTAGTCATTTGACCTATTTTACTTACTTTTTGATTTTGTCTAAGGTGACTGACCTGCATGAAGTCTTGCTTCGGCTCTGCTGCGAAAGGGAAAGTAAAAAAACTGGTCTGACGACAGTTAGAAAAAGCGGAAGTGTAATTGTGTAATACGTAGCAGTTTGATTTAGTGTCTTCTTTACCATTAGTGGTTAACTACAACATCCTTGAAGCTTAGCTGTTTAACACATGTCGATATGTAGGCCTATGTTTATTGGGCTTTATGTTGAATATTTAAAATATAAGAAAGAAATTACAAAATGTATATTACAATAAAATGTTGCGCATCAATTAAATATGGAATCTAACTTTTTCCATCTCATTTTTTACAAAGTTGATTTTAAATAAACAAACAAATGAAAACTCAGTTTTATTCACACATTCTCTGATAAGTCACAGTCACATGAATAATAATTATAAATAAAAACTGTAGTGGAATGTGTGGCTGGTAATTTAGGCATCATTATGCAATATATTTTATATATACATGTTTTTCTATATTCAAAATGCTTTCAAAATCATTAGGAGCAAATGTGAAAAGAGAACATCAGACCATCTGTGTATTATGTTAGAGCTCCACCTGCTGGACATGATGATGAACACACCAGCCTGTCCTCCAAAAAAAGACCAAATAGGTTAATTGTTCAACAGCTTATTACGACCTAAAGTTTAAAGTTTAGCAGTTTAAAACGTGACTATATGTCGTAATAAGCTTTTGGACAATCAACATATTTGGTCTTTTTTTGGAGGACTTGTTGCAGCTTTAACATTTACTCTGTCTTATACACACAACACTTTTGTACAAAATAAAGTTTATTGCCATTATTAATTTACATTAAGCGTTTCAAAACATCATAGACAAAATATTCAGTCACAGGATTTCTACTACCATCATCATCATCATCATCATCATCATCATCATTGCCTGCGTTACAGTCTTTTTAACGAGGATAAGAAACAGCATTTTGTTTTTTACAGGTATTGCTTTAGTGATACAGTAATGGTGCGTTCAGGGGCTCATCTCCATGTACATAATATGGTACAAACTACAACAAAATGAATATTTTACCGTGATTTAATTGTAATACACGTTTCAAGATCATGCAGAACTAACAACATAATGATACCAGTTTCTAAAAACCATGAATTAATGCTTTGATGAGTCTGTACACAAGACGGCAGAGGAAACACTTTTAAAATGCGTGTTTTCTGAATGTAGATCTGATCAATCATGCTAAGCTAACGTTGTAGCTGCTCCGTCCACACTCACAACAACGTTATACAGACAGGAATAAAGCAGCGACTGTATTCACGATCTCATAAACAGTCTGTGGTTTGAAACTGTATACCTTTCCTCCAGTTTCTGAACAGATATGAGGAGCTGTGAGCTCTGTGTGCTAACCGCTAACGGCTAACGGCTAACAGCTAACGGCTAACAGCTAACGGCTGAATCTGATGGAGTATTGCTGGAGATATTTGTACACACCAGGGAAATCTTTCAAAAGTGGAAACAAGGACTATCATTAGTCACCCACTCAAAATCCCAAGATAGCCACCAATGGTGAGGTAATCACTTTCACTCACTTAAAATAAATCATCTTGGAGTCAAATCAAACCATTTTTGTATTTGAAACCAAATTCAAACGTCAGGAGTTACTAATGCCAGAAGACTAGTAGCCTATAAGTATTCAGGGTTTTTTCTAGATACAATATAGCATGAGGGCAATACTGTGGCGCTGATCTTATAAGATATATCAATACGTATCAATTAGTCTGTCAGTCTATCCGCTTCTTTACATGTAATCACGACGCACACAAAAATCGCATCATGTCCGAAGTGAACGCACCATAATGCTCATGGTCTGTGTAATATTTGCCCAATGCTCACTATTTACAGAAATGTTATTAGTAATGCAAAACATCAATGCTCCCTTTTTAAGAAACGTAACAAATATATATATATATATTCCGTAGACTTATATACAATTGAGACCAATGTGTAGCTTTGCTGTAAAGGACATTATTTAATTGGGAAATAACCGTATCTTATTGAGTTTTGTCTTAATACTGTTTTTTAAATCCATACAATCTGACGGAGATTCTGTATTTTATATAAAAAAGACATTTCAAGAATTTATTTCCCTCGTTATTCAGAATTTTGAACAATTGAGATTCAACAAAGCAGGCTGATGTGTAGCAGCTTTCAGTGGCAGTGTGAATTCAGTACTAATCATTTCATTTGGGTTGTTAGTCTTTTTACACATTGCACCAGAAAAGCATGACCATTATGAAAAAGCAGTTTAAAAATACACTGTAAAAAATATTGCTGGAAACTGTTTGACAATAACATTCAGTCTTATCGTGAACACAACAGCTATAAAACGTATGGCTCACGTTCAGGGCTGCTAGCACCCTGTGGTTTAACAACAAAGTGCAGTTCTTCCCTGTAATCTCAAATCATCAGCGCACGGCGTTCAGGGGACGAGTTCAAGTCCAGAATCTCCGTCACGCTGCAGAGGAAAAGGCCGAGACACGACGTGTTTAATAAAAAACACCTCAGTTTCTCTTTGTGTTGAAGGTGAGTCTCTGCAGGACCTGGCACTTCAGACTTTAGGAGGAGGGACCGGCCTCAGAGCCTGCAGGAAAAACAAAAACATTCATTCATTAAAGCTTTCAACATTCTATCATGTGACTTTTTATACTTTGATAGACATTTTCAACATATTATGGCTTCTTTCGAAAAAGGTTTGACGGACTCAACTTTTTATTTTTACAATGTTCATTATACTACATGTATGACTTTATTTTCGGCAGACTAAACCATTATTTTTATACCGCATACTAGACTGTGACTTTATTTCAGACGAACCATATTATGACTTTTATTGTCCTACTTAACTGTGAACTTTTTAGAAATACTATGACTTTATTTACCGCGTTCTAAACTATAACTCTTTTAACATATCATAATATGGCTTTTTTAGAGATCATAGGCTAACTTTATTTCAACATATATACTGTGAGTATTTTGGTCCTATCACTTTGTTCGACATACCATGACTTTTAATAAAAGCATTTAACATACTGTACAGTTACTGTTTTTACAACATACTATTTTATGACATTTTGTAAATATTTGGACATATTACACTTTGACTTTCATTGAACGTACTTTAATATGACTTTCTTATGCAGTTATTATTATTATAGGTATTATATAATGCAGTATGATCAGTACCTGGCGAGCAGCGCTGTAGTTCTGTCCCGGGGGTTTGGGTCTGTTTATTATTTATTATTGTTATTATTAGGGCCGGGACTCGATTAAAAAAATTAATCTAATTAATTACAGGCTTTGTAATTAATTAATCTAAATTAATCGTATTTTTAATCACATATAAATATCTGACCTGAGAACAGTGAGAAGCAATTTTTTTCACATGTATTTTAGTATGCCATTGAATAATGACTGAATACATAAGCTTAAGCAACAAAACATTGTTTATTTTGTTCAAGATGGTCCTTAACCAAGACCAACAGAAAAGTGCCATTTTTGCCATAAAGTGTAGCAATAGCATATTTCGGAATATAGTACATTTCAGAGATTCAGGTAGCCTATAGGTAGGTAGACCTTCTGTAAACTATAACACTTTGTTTTTTAAGTAAAACACAATACTTTCAAGTACATTCAGAACATTGGAAACCCTGACTATTAGAAAACATCTCTCTGTTGCTTCAGAGGCCATAACAGACTTTGTTGATTTACCAACAGTTGATTTAAAAAATCTAATACATTTCAGTCTAACTCTCTCAATAACCTTGACCAAAACAATAAACAGTTCAACATAAAGTGCCAGCTGCACCAACAACGTAATAAATAGTTCAACACAAAGTGTACCATTTAAAATAAAATAAAAAAGTTCCAATGATTGACCTCAATCCCTCCTATTCTTCCAATATCCTGATGAAAAATAAAATCTCTCTGTTGCATAGGCCACTGTTTGATCAACGCGAATTGGGTGTGGGTCCTTGTACTCCGAGTCGGGCTAACGTCCACGCTAGCTTCCACGCTAGCTGCTATATGTTTTGCATTGAGGTGATACTTGAGGCTTGATGTGCTGCGGTGATATGCAAATTCCTTTTTGCATAATTTGCAAACAACCGTGCTCTTATTGACGCTTCCATCCGTCCGTTTTTTAAAACAAAATGTCCCATCCACGGGGCCAACCAAAGCGGTCTCATCAGCTTCTTCGTTCATGTTTGACTATTGTTCACTGTGGTTTGTTGTTGTCTGAAGTCATGAACGTTAGTTGGTGCTCCAGTATAATCGGTACCCCTGAAACTCATCTAGTGAGAAACGTTCCGCGGTGCAAAAATAAGTGCGATTAAAATGCGTTAATTTTTTTAACGCGTTAATTTTTGTGTAATTAATTAATCTTAATTAACGCGTTAAAGTCCCGGCCCTAGTTAAAATGTATTATAGGTATTATATAATGCAGTATGATCAGTACCTGGCGAGCAGCACTGTAGTTCTGTCCCGGGGGTTTGGGTCTGTTTCCGGCTGGAGGGGGGGGCGGTGGAGCTCCTTTGGGTTTGGGCCTTACAACCTAAAATGTAAATATTGTTATTTATGTATTGAGTTGTATTTTTAAGTTGCTGCAACACATCCAACATAAAAGCATCTTCACGGTGGGGGTTTCCCAGCATTACCTGCACTGTAGTCTGTTGACTGAGCATCACTGGCAGCTTCCTCTGCGTGTGTGAACTGTTAGAAAACAAGAGATTGTGAAGGTGACTTTCAGCATAAAGGCCTCACTACAATCTGAAATACGGTTTATTTACTCACGTTGGCAACATGGGACTTTGTCGTTTCTTACAGATGAATCCGATCACTCCAGCAATCACACCTAACACCACTAAAATCACCGTCAGAGCGATGGCCACCGTGGCTCCTGCAGAAAGGGAAAGCAGATTGAATTAGACAAGAGAAGATTTCTGTTTCCAAAGTGCTGATTCTCTGAAAATAAGGAGCCCCTCCCCACGCCCCTCTGAGAGACATTTGGTTACAAAGAACTCAATGGAGCTCTAGGAGGAGATTCAGGTGATAAGGGGGGGGGGGGGGGGGGGGGGGGAGTTACCTTGTTGCTGATTGGCTAATGGTTACACAAGACAAAACATCGTTCTACACATGTTGATGTAGAAGAGACATGGAGAAGAGGGGACACATGTTGATGTAGAAGAGACATGAAGAAGAGGGGACACATGTTGATGGAGAAGAGACATGGAGAAGAGGGGACAGATGTTGATGTAGAAGAGACATGAGGAAGAGGGGACACATGTTGATGTAGAAGAGACATGAAGAAGAGGGGACACATGTTGATGTAGAAGAGACATGAGGAAGAGGGGACACATGTTGATGTAGAAGAGACATGAGGAAGAGGGGACACATGTTGATGTAGAAGAGACATGAAGAAGAGGGGACACATGTTGATGTAGAAGAGACATGAAGAAGAGGGGACACATGTTGATATAGAAGAGACATGAAGAAGAGGGGACACATGTTGATGTAGAAGAGACATGAAGAAGAGACAAATTCAACATTGGTCATGTAGAGGTCCCGCAGTAGCCTCACCTGTAGAGAGACCCTCGGAGGCCTCTTTGGAGGAGCAGCCAGGAGGCCTCCAGCCGGCCTCACACTGACACTCACTCCTGTGGTTACACACCTGAGGACACACAATGCACCCTGCTGGTATCATGAGTTGTTCAATGTGCTTCAAGTTCCCTGCTACGCTCCTCTCGTGCTGTCTTAAACCTTTCCTTAGAAGATGTGATGAACTGTAAGGTGTCCTTGGTGCTTTGAAAGGCGCCTCTAAATAGAATTATTATTAATGGCAGTCTGAAGGAGCAGCCGTGTTTAACACATTTCACTCTTTAATACCGTTTAATTTACCCATAAGTCAAATCATTTAATATCGTTGAAGCGGCCACTTTCAGCCGCATGACTCTAACATTTGTTCCATTTCCAGAAACAAATTGTAACAGGTTTTTGTATTTGCCTTCAGCCTGATTTAGTTCACTTTCTTAGCATTTGTTTTCAGAGAAACTCAGAAATCCACTCCAATGTGTAAATCACATTGAATGTATTGCAGCACGGTCTCTTCCTGCTTACACTCTAAAGTAAATACAGATCATTGGGTGAGACAAAGCTAAATGAAATGTGTATTTTGTGTCTTTCTCCTTGTTGTGGTTTTGTATTTGATCACAGGCAACAACTTGTTAATATTCTTATTTCACTGTCATCGCACCTAATGATTGAATTTCTCTTGTTTGGTTTTTTCTTTTATTTATTGTTTATTTTTATAATGTATTTATTATTGGTTTTCAGCACTTTAAAGCTTTTATGCATTATTTTCTGTTCCATTAAAAGCAGGAACTTCCAGGTCTAAAGAGCGAAGCCTTAACCCTGCACTCCCTGAAACATCCAGCAGGGGGCGACTGCTCTGTTTGAATACAAGACCTATGAGGAAACCTCTTTACATTTCACTCCATTTATAAACATTTTCCTGATGAGTTTTTGTTCTCAATCTCTTGTTTCAAGTTTTCTTTGATTCAGCATGATGTTCATTTAGTATATTATGGTCTTATTTAGAGTCAAATAGACGATAAAGCAGAGTTTACTTTAGGGGCGGGGCTTACGTTTGATTTACGTTTTTTGTCCTGTCTTGCAAATATAGAACTTTTTCACCGCTTGTGTTTCTACTGTTCGGTCGCCTGAACATGTATTTTTCAGTAAAATGTTGTACTTGGCTCTTCTGTTTCCAATAAACCAAGACGGTGACGACCAAAACCCCCAAATTGAGTCTACAAACAAACGCGTGAAGTCACGGTGAATGCCTCTACTTCCTGTACACAGTATGTGAACATAAACAACAACAAAAACTCTGATCAGTGTTGGTGGTTACTCACAGCGTGTCCTTGGCATTTGGCTGAACAGTTTGTGTTTCTGTACGCCGTCTGAAGCTCCACGCACTCGTTCTGACTGCACACCTGGAGAGAGAGTGGACATATGTTACTTTGATTGTAGATTTGAATATTAAAACATGAAGAGCTCGATCTTCAGGTTCTTAGAGAGATGGATCAGGACAAAAAGAGAGGGGGTCTTTGTTCGTGAGACTTTCAGAGTCTCTTTACACAGAGGGGACACATGTTGATGTAGAAGAGACATGAAGAAGAGGGGACACATGTTGATGTAGAAGAGACATGAAGAAGAGGGGGACACATGTTGATGTAGAAGAGCCATGAAGAAGAGGGGACACATGTTGATGTAGAAGAGACATGAAGAAGAGGGGACACATGTTGATGTAGAAGAGCCATGAAGAAGAGGGGACACATGTTGATGTAGAAGAGACATGAAGAAGAGGGGACACATGTTGATGTAGAAGAGACATGAAGAAGAGGGGACACATGTTGATGTAGAAGAGACATGGAGAAGAGGGGACACATGTTGATGTAGAAGAGACATGGAGAAGAGGGGACACATGTTGATGTAGAAGAGACATGAAGAAGAGGGGACACATGTTGATGTAGAAGAGACATGAAGAAGAGGGGACACATGTTGATGTAGAAGAGACATGGAGAAGAGGGGACACATGTTGATGTAGAAGAGACATGAAGAAGAGGGGACACATGTTGATGAAGAAGAGGGGACACATGTTGATGTATGAGAGACATGGAGAAGAGGGGACACATGTTGATGTAGAAGGGACATGAAGAAGAGGGGACACATGTTGATGTAGAAGAGACATGGAGAAGAGGGGACACATGTTGATGTAGAAGAGACATGAAGAAGAGGGGACACATGTTGATGTAGAAGAGACATGAAGAAGAGGGGACACATGTTGATGTAGAAGAGACATGAAGAAGAGGGGACACATGTTGATGTAGAAGAGACATGAAGAAGAGGGGACACATGTTGATGTAGAAGAGACATGGAGAAGAGGGGACACATGTTGATGTAGAAGAGACATGAAGAAGAGGGGACACATGTTGATGTAGAAGAGACATGGAGAAGAGGGGACACATGTTGATGTAGAAGAGACATGGAGAAGAGGGGACACATGTTGATGTAGAAGAGACATGAGGAAGAGGGGACACATGTTGATGTAGAAGAGACATGAAGAAGAGGGGACACATGTTGATGTAGAAGAGACATGAAGAAGAGGGGACACATGTTGATGTAGAAGAGACATGGAGAAGAGGGGACACGTGTTGATGTAGAAGAGACATGAAGAAGAGGGGACACATGTTGATGTAGAAGAGACATGAAGAAGAGGGGACACATGTTGATGTAGAAGAGACATGAAGAAGAGGGGGACACATGTGTCAGAGTGTGGGTCGATGACCTTTGAACTTGATTAGTTCTTTTTGAAGTGATTCATTATTACACGCTTTGCTGGCGCTGTATTTACTGTGTTCAGCATTTAGCAGCAACACACTGATGTGGGGGAAACTTCTGTAGCCATGGAGAGTCAGGACTCAGAGAGACACGAGGAGAGCTGGAGCTTTGATGGAACAAGACATGTCATGAGCCACGAGTTGAGATGCCACAATCAACTCTAAAGATCTCTACCTCAGACCCGTGTATTTAGCTGGTTCAGAGAGACTAATCAACATGCTGCAGAACAAGAAAGAACCAGAACACCTCTATGAGCTGATCCAGCAGGCAGGAACAGAGAGACACTGAGAGCACAGCAGCCAGCTTACAGGTGCCTGTGCTCAGTGAGGTCAGCATGAACTGATACACTGGGTCAAAGTTATGGGCCTTGGGAAATATTTCCCCAACAACTAATGTTAAAACACTTGTCAGTTTTTTATGATTTGCGTGAAAACTGCTCGCCAAATTAGAATTAGAAAAGTCAAAGCAAGACGCTCCGAGCTCTCCGCTCCTTTAGATGTCAAAGTCAACTTTATTGTCCATCTGTCAGTTTGTGAGAACACAGAGAGACAGAGAGATCGAAATACCGTTTCCCACAATCCCGAATACAAAAACAAAGATGTATACAAATATACAATCAACAGACACATGCATACATAAGCACACATTAAGACAAACAAAATCACAACAATTAGTATATCAAAAAATAACAGTTGCTTCAATGACTTTTAGAAATGTGCAACACTTTCCATAGCAGCGTAGAAAGTGTCTAACGATGTGTTTTTGGGGCATGTTACCTTTCCTTCCCCACATCTGGTCCCCGTGTCCACCTGGCCGTAGTCTTTGGTGAAATCTCCAAAAACCGCTGCCTTGCAGTTCCCGACTTTGACCATCCGGCCGTAGTTGGGGTTGCTGCTCCCGCCCTCACAGAACAGCTTCCCACAGAAGATATCTCTGAAGACAAAGAGGGGACAGAAACGGTTAGACAATTACTGAATGTCCTCTTCCAGCATGAGAGTAGCATGATAACAAAGGTATCCCAACTGTAGCTGAGTACATGACAGGATGTGTGATTACCTAGAAGAGCATCAGAACTAAAGTAACAGACAGAGAATCAGCACTTTGGAAACAGGGCTGAAACAGAGGGGATTATGGGTAATGCAATGATCTGTTTGGTGTTCCAGCCAATCAGAGACAGGCTCTGTGTATATCTGAGACCTGTGATATACTGATGAAGAACAGAATAACAGGGGACCTTTAAAGCTTCTGTGAGATTAGGCTTGTTTGAGACAAGCGAGACCTGCGCAGACCTGCGCAATTTCGATCAACGTCTTGCTCGTGCGTTGCATGATGGTTAGTCATTTTGTCCGACTTGCTCTGGAAGCTCGCCTACATGAGACGTTGAAATCTCGCGGGACAAAGATGCCCGCAGCCTTGAGAGCGAGGCGCGGCGAGGCGGCGCAGTTCCTCTCCACGGGCTGCGGAGGCGAAATGCTTGATGGGAAACGACTCGCTGGTATCTCGAGCTGAGCGCTCATTGGTGGTTTTTACAACGTGCTGCTGATGAAACTCTCCAATTGGCTCGGCAAAAGTTGTTGTTTTGTGTCAGCTTTACGTCGCCCCCTCCATTACCATTTTTCGTAATTGTTCCACAATGTTTATCATCATGAAATGAATATCTATATATGTTATACTATATTTGCACTGCTTACCGTTTTTATACTTTATATATCTTAGCATATTCATACACACTGTTCATACTGCTCACAGGCTGCTGTGTGTATCTAGTGTATTCATACCCCTCACTGTTTATTCATCATTCAATTCATTCTATATTTTATTCTGTAGATTGTGTACATTACTTTTCACTTTACTGCTTGTTGCACTCCTAGTTGGAAGCTAAACTGCATTTCGTTGTCTCAGTACCTTTAATCTGTGCAATAACAATAAAGTTGAATCAAATCTTGAGCAGGAACAAATGTATTTATTTAGTACATATCTGACATTAACGATTAAACACGTGTGCATTCTTTATAAATGCAAACCGAGTCAAGCCGACTCCGGAGGTGGCGGTATGCACCTTAAAACCTCCTAAGGCCCAAGCTGTTTTTTTACATGCATTTTTTATTTCTCTTTGCTATTTGGGCTTATTGGACCCTAATTAGAATAAAAACTAAGAATCATCTTTTGATATGATGTACTTTTAGAGAAAAATGATGTCCACATATGTGGATTCTTGGTCCGAATTTCCATAAAACCCAATTAAGTCACCATTGAGTGATAGAATGAAAAACTCTTTATTTCCACCTTGAACACAGCAGTGTTTTTCCTGACTGCTTTTGCATGTATTAATAACACATACACACATATTTTTGAACATGTTTTGAATATCAGAGTAAAAACAACATGGAAACATTGCACTTTTGCCCCTTTGGACAGTTAAAACTAATGCATGGATCATTTGAAAAGCTGCAACAGTGCAAACAGTAATTGCAGGATGACATTGTATGCCTGTAACAAAATATAAAACATTCAAATCATTTTTTAAATTGTCACGTTACGTACACGGTACGTACAACAAATGACGGAACGTCATAGTGAAAAAAATAAAAAATAAATGTTGCCCCTTTTTGACAGTCAAAGTATGGCTCATGTGAAATGTTGCATTCGTAATGTAAAAAATAGGATATGTGAAAGGGTGGGAACATTGAGGACAGAAGGACCCGGCCTGCTTACGGAGGCCGAGGGGTCACCTGATGACCTTCACAGAATCTCTGCCATCACACTGCCATCACCTATGTGTGAAAGGCTAAGTAACAATTGCGTTCGGTTTGCATGCACAAGAACACTTTGCAGGTTACACAGCGCACTCGGGTTCTTCCAGTGCAGCCTGGTTGTCTGCAGCGCATGGCATTCTTCAGGCCCATCATCTCTGGGAGGTGGGCATTAGCCCTCCTGCGGACCGAGACATGGGGCACCTCTGTCACATGACGTTTTACCCCTTGTTGTGCATCTTCTTCCTCTGATTGTTCCGATAGGTCGCGAAACAGTGACATATTGTTTCAACCTCTTGTCCCAGCGCTGGCAGGTGTCCTCAGGCTGTGTACCATGAACAACAGACATCAGCAATACTGGCTTGTTGTCATACCACTTCACTACACACAGTTTTCCATCTTCAGCGGACACTTCTGATGAGGTACCTCTTCCTGCGCTTTTCATGGCTTTGTCACTGGGTAACTTGTCGTTCGCTCCAGCGAGTCGGTTCTTCATTATTGTACCAGTTATGTACAGCTCCTTCTCCATCATTTGTTGCGCACCTTTGATGGTGGTGAAGAACCGGTCACAATACACTTTTGTGCCGCGTTTCAGGGTTTGACAAAGACGCTCGATGACTAAGCTTCCCAAGCCCAGGCCCTCGGGTTCTTCGACCTTCTCGATCAGTGATTGTGTACCTTGATAGAGCTCAAAGTCAAGCACAATGCCATCTGCTGTAGCACACACAAAGTTCTTAATGCCAACTGGGTTGGGCTTCATTGGCAGATATTGTCTGTACGGACAGGCTCCCGTGAAGGGTATCATTTGCTCATCAATAGATGTGCAATCAGGTCGATTCAGAGACTTGCAGCCTCGCAGAATCCGCTCCAGAAAAGGCCCCACCTTCCAGAATTTGTCAGACATCTTCAGATCTTCAGGCACATCATCATCAATTACCACTTTTATTGCTCCCCTCAGTTTGAAGAATCTGGCACGCGTGAATCTGTCAGTGATGGCAGTGATTTTAAAGGCTTTGGACCAATACATCCTAATGGTTGGGTATCGGATGCAGGACATTAAAATACAGGCACCAAAAAAGTGGTAGACCTCATCGACTGACATGTTGAGTGGGTCCCCACTCCTAGACAGTGACATGGCATTAGAACATTCTGAAATCAGTGTCATCAGATCTCTATCGATGTACTGGTCAAAATACTCTAGTGGGGTCCAGCCATGTCTGTCCAGATCGCTTTCATCCTGATGCTGATACTCCGCAAGGTTTGGCGTCAATGGAGTAGCCTTCCAGCGTATTCCACGTCCTGCACAACCAGAATCAGAATAAAATAGTATTTAGTATGTATAGTATTTATTGCAGTAAGTTACATTTTATCTATGTAAGCAAAAAAACTTGAATCTGTGTGGACGTTTACATGAAATTTGAAGATTTACCCTCAAGGCATGCTAAAATAATAACAATTACCTTGTTTGGACTCTCCCTTTTTATTTTTTTTGGTTTGGCTTGGTCCTGGTGTTGGCTCCTCAGAGTCATCTTCTGCACGATCAGTCTCAATCGGTACAGTTCGACATCGACGTCTGGGAGTGTGGGATGAACCTGTCCCTGTACTCTCTGTCCCTGTCAATGTAAATAAGCATTCTGCCTCCAATCCTTCACGTAGCCCTGAGGCCCTAACTACATAACATAAACACAAATCTACTGGGTCTTGACTAACCATTATCTGCACCACGGCGACGTTTATGTCCTCTGCTGTGCTCTGTGGGCTCAGGAATGGGGTCCTCATTGTCACTACTGTCACCCTCATCCTCACTGCTGCTTTCCTCCTGTGGTGATGGTTGGTAATTTGTATCCAGGATGGGATCATCATTGTCAGATAGGTCTAAATCTGAGTTGTCTTCATCAATCAAGCCAAGTAGCTGCATAGCTTGGTGTAAAGAAAAACGCTCTGGAAATAAAAACAATGGATTTCAATGGTACTGTACAACGTTGTATATATATATGTATTTAGTGATTGAATTGTTATGTATTACATTTAGACAATGTACAGCCTTTTAGCTGCACCAGATATACTTGTTTTCTCATTTTACATGTGTGCATGTTTACTAGTATATTAGCTGTTTCGACGAGCTTCAGTCCATAAGTACACAAACGTGTACTTCATGTTTAGCGACATGTTACGTTCTTATTTTTACACTTTTTTTTCCAAATTTGCTTGTCATGACAAATATCCAACGCTTATATAAATATCTAAATAAGAATAAGCCATGAAATAAGGCAGGACTTCTTACCTGATCGATGTTTGTGTCTGGAGTGGCCACTTGAATCATCCCTCGTATTTGCCGCCATCTTGAATTTTTACCATTGTATGTTATACTCTTCTGACACCACCAGAGGGCAGTATAAGTGTCCACATATGTGGCTATAAGACCCCAATTCAGCAGTCTACACCATTGTGGACATAAGAGCTAAAAAAGTGCTGTCCACGCATGTGACCACTAAGCCTTATTTGCAATCCAAAAAACCGAGAGAAGAAGAAGAAGGCGAAGAAGAAGAAGAAGGCGAAGAAGAAGAAGGCGAAGAAGAAGAAGAAGAAGAAGAAGAAGAAGGAGAAGGAGAAGAAGAAGCCGACTCGGAGCTGTCCGACTTCAGGCGAGCTTTTTGAGACCTCCCCCGGCTGCGATCGGCTATTCTCCTCTACTTTCGAGGCGAGCCGCAACGCGTCTCAAACAAGCCTACTCAGTAGGCGGATTGCAAACCACTTTAAGGTGCATACCGCCACCTCCGGAGTCGGCTTGGAGTTGTCTTTTACTGTGCCACAGAACAACACAAAAACTTGTATTTTTATTGTTATTATTTTTTAAGTAAAGTAACGTGTTACTACTTACTTTTATAATTTAGTAACTAATAAAGTAACTAGTTACTTTTTGGAGAGCAGTAACTATAAATATTACTAGTTACGTTTTAAAAGTAACTTGCCCAACACTGCTCATTAGTAGCTTGTTTTGCGCGCTAGAATATTGACCCAAATCTGACTCCATACTCCTGTGTCTGATTGTCTGATTGTGTTCACCTGTTGCCCTTGTGTTTCTGCCTCCCCTGCCCAGCTGTGTCCTGTGATTACCCCTCTGTGTATTTAGTCTCGTCTTCCCCTGTGCTCCATGTTCGGTTGTCGTCTTTTCCTACCTGGTCTTGTCCATGTTCTGTGCCTGTTCCCATCCGTCTGCTCCCGTTCCTTTTGTCCCCTGGATGTGGTTTGTTATTCAGTTATCAGCTTTTGAAAAATAAATAAACCGTAAACACCTGATTAAACAACTTCATCCCTGTATCTTGCGAAAATCATGTCCTTATACCTTTTTTTAAACAGTTTTACGTTAGGACATCCCCTGAGCTCCTCATTCAAACTGTTCCAAAGCTTCACCCCACACAGGGAAATACAGAAACCTTGCTTGGTTGTGCGCGCCCTAACATTAGTGAATTTAAATAATCCCCTTAAATTATAATTCCCTTGTGTTTTATTAAATGTCTGTGATGTCTCTAAAATATTTGCATACAAACTCAAACAAATAAGCAGTTCATTAATACATGTAGGGACAGGGGTTGTACAATCAGAACTGATCATGATGACCAATGATACCTTGAGATTTTTTTCTCATCGCTGAACAAAATTATTTGAGAATCTACCTTTGGCAAATCCAAGGAGATGGTTATGGACTTCATACAGTGCCAACATTCTCCCCCCACACCAGTGAACATCCAGGGAGCCGACATTGAGATTGTAAAATCGTACCTGGGTGTTTATCTGAACAACAAAGTGGACTGGTCAGACAACCTAGCTGCTCTTAACAGGAAAGGACAGAGCAGACTGTACCTGCTGAGGAGACTGAGGTCTGTTGGGGTGCAGGGGGAACTCTTGCTCTTGCAGTGTAGTTTTCACAGTACACGTTCATTTTGACAACGAGAGAGAGGGGCAGATCGGGGCTTGCCCCACGTCGCTCAACACGGCTCAATAGGACAGTAATCAGAATAACTAAAACAGCAATGTAGAGACCAGGGGCCTCATTTATAAACGTGGTGTACGCTCAAAAGATGGCGTACGCCAATTTCTAAGCAATCTTTGTGATTTATGAAAAACAAACTTGATGGGAAAATGTGCGGTCCTCCACGGACACTGACCCATGCGTACGCACAACAACGGGAGAGATGAGAAATGTATCACACAGTATATGCAGAGACTCCTCAGAGCACACAAAAACATAACTTGGAGAAATAAATAAATACAGATATGTTATTTAAAACCATCTTGAATATGTTGTGTTAATGTTATGACATGTTTTCTCATAAATGATGCGGTAAGCAGGAGGACAGAATTACGTCTAAACTGACGCCGTTTTGCATTTCTATAGGTTTTAGATACGAGAATGGTTTTATATACTATCATGTTTAATCATGTTTTATGTTGTTCGCCAAGACTTGATAAGTCACAACACATATGACGGGGGGGGGGGGGGGGGGGTAGTGCGGAACTGCGAGCGCCTGTTACACACCCCCTTCAATTGACAATATTTATTTATATTTATTTTGCTCAAAACTTCTACCTTGAAAACTGTTCAGGTCTTTATATTTTAAAAGAAAATAATTGTTTCCTATTTATAACATAATTGCATTTTTTATATATATATCTTTGTTTCTTGTCTTTTGTAGTACTTGGCATTTATGTTACTCCCTCTTCTAATGTTCATTGTTCTGCACCAATACACCAAGTCAATTCCTCTATGTAAAGAACTTAAACCAATAAACCAAGTTCTATGCTAATCAGTATCAGAATAGAACATCAGTACATGTCAATTATATTATGTAGCATACATATATATTAGTCACTGCTAGGGATGGGTATCGTTTGAAATTTATAGATTCCGATTCCGGTTCCGCTTATCGATTCCGGTTCTTATCGATTTCCCGTTTCGATTCCAAAATTGTAAAAGAAAGAGGTCAAACGTTTAGATAACAAAAATATCTTAATTCTTTTAAGCTTTAACGGACATTTTTACAAATAAAAAAATATACATGCAATACAAATGTATTGCAAAATAGCTGTGCTTTATTTTAACTGAGCTATGCCTTTGGCAAGCTATTAACAGGCATTACACTGTGCCTTGTCTTTTTCTTTTTTAGTGTAGTGGAGCCTCACTTCAGAGCGTTTACCGCGATCCATCTTTGGTGTTATGAAGTGACTGAGCTCGTGAACTGGAGGACGGGGGGAGCCTCGCTGCGGGGCTACTGTGGACCTCTGTCGCCTGTCAGCGCAACTTACATGATGCAGTTTAAAAAAATTAAGGGCGGTGCCGGCCGTCAGCGTACCGAGCCGGCCGTCAACGGCCCGCTGACGACCGGCCGTTCTGTGATTCTCCAGAACACACAGATGGCCAGTCCGCTATGTATTCCACCGGGTCACCGCGGCGCAGACGGACCCGCGGCGCAGACGGACCCGGTGGAATACAGGGTCTACTGCGTTTAGGAACCGTTAAGCAGAACCGAAATTGTGTATTTTGTATGGATACCCGGTACCCGGCATTTTCTTATCGGTTCTCATCTGGAACCGAGTTTCGGTTCCCAACCCTAGTCACTGCTATATCTAAAAGTGGAAGAAGTACTACATTTGACATAAGAGTAGTAATACTGTAGCGCAGGGTAAAATACTCAGTCAGGTGAAATTCCTTGAATGAAAATCCTACTTAAGAACAAAAGTTACTTAAAGTACTCCAGAAAGCACAATGGTCCATTTCAGAATTATATTATATTATTACAGTTATTGGTGCATTACTGGGAAACCTCCATCAGCTGAGGAAGTGTATGTGCTTTGATCCAAAGCTTTACATTGTAACTAAATATTATCCAATATAAAAATAAATCTAAATATATAGATATTTGCAAGGAAATAACATTTAAACCATGAGATTTGAATTATATATTTATTAAAGCAACAATGAGGCAAAACACATTGTAAAACAAAAAGTACTGATAGTTATGATAATGACAGGAACAGGAAGCAGATGCTAACTCTCCCTGCAGAGACAAACAGCGTCAGGCTGATCATTGAACAGGAATCCCAACACATTAAGAACACGCTGCTCACAGACAGGGCGCCCTCTAGTGGCAGCACATGCTCTGAATATTGTAAGATATATTTCTAAAGAAAACAAAAGATGGCACAAACCACTCAAAGCTTAAAAGTGATATTTTGAGGATATGTGGGTTATTAAGAATTAGACAGTTTGTAATTAGGGAATCATTTAATTAACACAAGTCAATGAACTTCAGAAACATGAACACACTAATGCTGCGTTCACACCGGACACAATGCGAATATTCTCGAATCGCTCTAATCGTTTCACCGCGGCTGTCAGCTGTGTTTAGTCGCATCATTCAAACAATTTATCTCCATGTAAATACCATGGTAGATACCAACTACAACAAAATGAACATATTTGACCGTGATTTAATTGTAATACACGTTTCAAAATGATGCCGAAGTAACAACATACTGATACCGGTTAGTAAAAATCATGAATGAATGCTTTGACAAGTCTGCAGACAGACGGCAGGCGAAAAACCTTTTAAAATGCGTGTTTTCTGAATGGAGATCGGCTAAGCTAACGCAGCATATGCTCCGACCGTCCACACTCACATCAACGGCCTACAGACATAAATAAACCAGCGACTGTATTCTCCATGACACAGACAGTCTGTGGTTTGGACTTGTTTAACTTTTGTCTAGTTTCTGAACAGATATGAGGAGCTGTGAGCTCTGAGGGCTAACAGCTAACGGCTGATGTTGGTTTTCTGTTTCAACGTCAGTGACGACAGGCTGAGATCCTCACCGCTGATTGGCTACGAGGAGAACGAGTCAAGCTAATTTTACGCTCAAGTTCAAAAAATGTAACTCTCGCGGTTGTCGCGGCCCCCTCCAATCGCGCCGCAGCCTTCACGTCAATTTCGTCAACCGCTTCATTCGCGCCGCGTCTTTGCATTTGACCCCCCACTGTACATTTGACTTTACATGTAATCGCGCCACCCCCAAAAACCGCATCGCAGCATTACTGTGACGATTATTGCAGCTAAAAGCCAGTACTTTTTACACAGATTTAAAATGAATCTGGACACATAAACTCATTATAGATGACTTCTCTAACTTGCACAATTGTTTATGTTGATAATGCAAAATACAACAAACCTTATTGAGTGCTCACATACAGTGTCCAGAAGAATATTACAACAGATAAACAAAGTCAACGGTTATTTTTAAAGCTAACATTTGCAATCAGTAAAAACATTTTCGTGGCTTAAAAAAAAACTAAAACTGTTGGGAAACTGTGGAATCGTGATTTAGAATACTTACAAGGTGAAGATGTCACAATTAGTGTTGTATTTCTTAGTCTCCTGATTGGACCCTGTTGAGAAGTCTCATCCAGAAACCTGCTGTTGAATTAAGTTGACATGATGTTCCATCTGGTATCATCATGATGATCATGAGTCAGTGGGAAGATCAGAGGATGACACACTTGGCGTTGTATTTTTTGTTTAGTTCTTCTACTTCTTTTTCATGTTTTTCCTCCATTTCTTTAATATCATTTTCAAGACTCTCTTTTGTCTTTTGCAATTGTGTTTCAGTTGTCTCAATGATCTCTAATTCTATTTCAAGTCTTTGTTCATTGAGTCTGATAAGATCCTCTAGCAGATTGGACTGTTGCTCTTGTCCTTCATGATCTTTCTTCAGGTTCTTTATTTCCTTCATGTGTTTCTCCACCAAGGCGGCATAGTGCTTGGCGTATTCCAGTTTGAACTAATTTAATTCTTCAGCTTGTTTTCTGGCCTCCTCTTCATATTTCTTCTTCATCTCCTCTTTTTCTTTCTCATATTTTCCCTGTAATTCCTGTCTCTCCTTCTCCTGCTGTTCACTTCTCTTTAGATCTTCTTCTTTTCTTTTCTGTTCAAGTTTCTCTCTTTCCTGATCGTATTCTTTTTGTCTTGTTTGCTCGTCTTGTCGTCTCTTTTCATTTTCTTGACGTTGTTTGTTCCACCATTCTTCTCTCTCCTTCTCCCACTCTTCTTTCTGCTTTCTCTTCTCTTCTTTACTCTGCTCCAACTCTCCTTCAAGTTGTTCCTCTAATTCCTTTCGTTGCAGTTCTTCCTGTCTTTTCTTCTCCATCTCTTCTTTCTTTCTCCGTTCCTCTTCCCTCTTTCTCTCCTCTCGTTCCTTGTTGATTTTTTCTTGCATTTCTTTATGTTGTTGAGCTCTCTCCTGCTCAATTTCTTCTTTTCTTTTCTGTTCAAGTTTCTCTCTTTCCTGATCGTATTCTTCTTGCTGCTTCTGAATTCTTGTTTGCTCGTCTTGTCGTCTCTTTTCATTTTCTTGACTTTTTTTGTTCCACCATTCTTCTCTCTCTTTCTCCCACTCTTCTTTCTGCTTTCTCTTCTCTTCTTTACTCTGCTCCAACTCTCCTTCAAGTTTTTCCTCCCATTCCTTTTTTGTATTGTCATCCTGCCTTTTCTTCTCCATGTCCTCTTTTCTTCTCTGTTCCTCTTCCCTCCTTCTCTCCTCTCGTTCCTTGTTGATTTGTTCGTCCATCTCTTGAAGCTGTTTGGCTCTCTTCTGCTCAATGTCATCTCTCTCCTGTTCCGTTCTTCTCTTCACTTCTTCCATTTCCTCCTCGTGTTTCCTTTGCAGCTCCTCCCTCTCTCTCTGCATTTCTTCTTCCTTCTCCTTCAGGATCTTCTCCACTTCCTTCTGTATGGCCGCCTCGGCCTCTTGGAACATCTCTGAGTTGAAGCAGCTGCCGCCATTTTCTTTCAGCATTTTGTTGGTCTTCTCCATCAGCTCACTGACTTGCATGCGGTTTGTCTGATCTCTGTTATTGAAGACCTGGTATCTCCCTCCACAGTCATTTATCAGTTTCATCAAAAAGTCACTGGACCGTTCGATGAAACTCTCAATCGTTTCGCCACCCAGATCGTCTCCTCTGGTGAAAATGATGATGATGAAATCTCCAGATTTCTTGCCAAAACATTTCTTGATCAGTTCCACTGTTTCTTTTTCCTCTTGTGTAATTCGGCCGATCATCAGCACCAGTAAGAACACATGAGGTCCAGGAGACATCATGCTGATGCATTTCACAAGCTCCTGTTGAACATCATCATTGGACAGTGTCGTGTCAAACAGGCCGGGGGTGTCCACCACAGCGACAGGTCGTCCATCAATCTCTCCTGTTGCTTTTTTGCAAAACTTGGTCACTGAATCTGTGCTTTGAGTCGATGTAAAAGGTTTTTTGCCCAAAATAGTGTTTCCAGTTGCACTTTTTCCATTGCCAGTCTTCCCAATCAGCACCATCCTGAGACACTCTCTGGTCTGACTTTCTTCAACATCTCCCTCCTGACTTTTCTTTTTAACGTCCTGCAGTTCAGCTTTAAGTCTTCTGTTAGTGTTATCCACCTCTACCACCTTCTCCATCTGAGCCTTGGTGAACATGTCCTTTGTGAAGCACCTGGATCCTTCCACTCTGGTCTCTCCCACAGCATCCAACAGCTCTGGGATCTGCTGCTGATCTGTGATGTTGAGAACAACATATCTTCCTCCACAGCTCTGACGGAGCTCCTTGATGTCCGTGTTCTCCTTTAGAAAGTTAACAACAGCTGGAGCTGTAGGATCTGACTCCATAGTGAACAGAATCAAGGTGAAGTCGTTGACTCGAGGGCTGAATGTGTTCTGGAGGGTCTCTAACTCTCCCTTGTCTTCATCAGTGAGGGGACCCACAGGTAGGACCAGGATGAAGGCATGGACGCCCTCAGGATCACAGAGGGAGACACACCTGAATGATTCCTCCATCACTTCCTGCTGAGGTTTTCCACACAAAGCAGGCAGCTCCACCAGGGCAACCCGGCGTCCACACACCTCTCCCTGATGTTTAACACACTGTGAGGAGTTGGAGACTGAAGGAAACTCTGTCTGACCTAAAATGGCCTTGGCTGCTGAAGTCTTCCCTGCTCCTCTCCTCCCACACAGAACCAGGTTCAAAGCTGCTTTGATGTCTTCAGAGAAGGTGAGGAACGTTCCTTTGTTTCCATCAACTATCTTCTCAATCTTCTCCATCAATGAATCACGGCTCTGTTCACCCATGTTGTAGAGTCTTCCTCCACAGGCTTCAAGCAGCTGATTCACGATGTGGGACTTCTCTTCTCTTTGATTCCATTTGTGTGTCATGATGACCATTGAGTGTTTAAAAGCTTCTGGACCAAACAGACTCAGGATGAACTTCAGTGTTTGCCTGTTCTCTTCAGTGAAATCAGAAGGATTCACTAACAGCAGAAGGACATTGGGTCCAGGAGGACAAAGACTCACACAGCTCTTCACCTCTCTTCTCATGCTCTCTTCACGAAGACTGAACATGTCTGCAGTTTTCAGAACTGTTAATTGTTTCCCTTTCCACTTTCCATGGGTTGTCCCACCTCTGCCCTCGGTTATAAAGTTACAGAGTCTTTGCTTTTTGTCTCCACTTTTTCCCAACAGCACGATTCTGAATGCAGATGCTGTAACACAGATAGAAGAATCAAATTACATTAACTCATAAACATAATTAAAATACACTTCACTTACATGAAGATATCTCCAACCATTTCCTGGATGAGCCAGTGTTTATGAAAACGTGTTTTACAAAAACTCAGTATACCCCCTGCAGGAAACAGCAGGTAACTCATATTTATTGTGGATTATTTAAATGAATCTTAGTGTTTATTTTCCCTTCAGGGCTAGAAAAATAAATATACTTATTGATTTCCTCAGCAAATTATGATGATTGGATTATATCACTATAACTATCAACTATAGATGATGTCAAAGTAGCGACACAACAATTTGATTGGTTTAAATGTGTGTCTCTGTTTACTGCATCTTTGCTGATGTGGGATTTGTTTATCCTGTAGAAAGGATGCTACAAATACATAAATAGCACTGGGACGAATTTACTTACCCTCAGTCACAGGGTTTGAGCGTTTGAATGATGCAGTGATTGTGTTAACCCCACGCAGCCCTGTGAACGGGAACATCATTAATTTGCAGCTTAATATTCAAATGTTTTCACGTCTGATTTAAATGAACAACATGTCATTGTCCTTCACATACCAGCAGCTTTAACAGCTTCTGTGAGGGGATGCCGTATTTCCTTTGGTTTTTGACTTTGATGATCATCAGGTAAAGCAGATGTGGCGTCCTCAAACACTTCACAGCTCACAGGCTCTCCGTTGTTCTCTTTTGCAGTTTGACCCAAACGTGTTAACAGCTCTGGAAGTTGAAGGTTCTTCCACTTCAAGTATCTGTATCTACATTTTCTGATCATGTCTTGTAATGGGGGTTGTTCCATTAAACCTGAACCCTCCTCTCTGGATGGTGATATCAGCATCAGTGAATGATCAAAGGACTGATCACTGAAGCGTTCCAGGACTCTGCAGAGTCTCTGTTTGTGTTCCTCAGTGAAGTGTTCAGGCTGTAGAACCAGCAGGAACACATGAGGTCCAGGATGAGAGAGCCTCACACACTCTTTCAGATGTTCTGTCAGTCTGTTTTCAGAGATGTTGTCGTGCAGCAGATCTGGGGTGTTGATCACAACTACTTTGTTCCCCTCCCGCTCTCCACTGGCTCTCTGACAGCGGTCCCATTCTTCCTTAGTGTTGAACACAGCCGCTCCCAGTATGAAGTTCCCCACTGAACTCCTCTCACACCAGCTGTTCCCCAGCAGAACAACCCTCAGCTCAGACACTGTGAGAAACAAAGAATTAGAAATGGTGACCATATGCAGGCTTCCATGTATTCATGTATAGTTTCTTTTGTTTTAACCCAGTGGTTCTCAAAGTGGGGGGCGGGCCCCCCCTGGGGGGCGCAGAGGCATGACAGGGGGGGCGCGAGAGACCAGGAGGAAAAATGGTTATAAAATTATTATTTTTTAAAATCATAATTTGAAAAATTATTTATTCGAAAAGAATATGATACAGTACTATTACGTCTGGGTCTCTGTGTTTCATTAAAGCTCAGCTCTGTGTGTGTGTGTGGAACGAGCCATTTTGTGTGCGTGCACGAGCGAGAGAGAGAGAGCGCACCGGTACCGGAGATCGTTGTTGTTAGCTTCTGGTGCTAGCGAGCTACGCTAACGGATATAAGGAGTTTTTTCAACAACAAAGTGGAGGAGAGTCCTCTCCTGAGAGACTGAGAGCCTCAGTGAGCTAAAGGACTCTCAGTGTTATCTCTGTGGGTCTCAAACGTTTTGGTCACCATTAATGTAAACAATTATTTCCGAGGCACACCTTTATCATTATAGTTATAAAAAAATAAGAGATTAAATTAAAAACAGGTATGAAATACTATATGACAGTAAAAAAATAACAAAGTTTAAAAGGGTGATTTGTAAAATATCCATAAAGAAAAAGTAAATCTGTTTACAGTTCTGTTTCAAATGGGTGTTGAGCATGCCCCCGGACCCCCCGGTCTAGGTGGTGTGAGGTCCACACACCACCTATAAAAATAGCACTTTACCCCTTCTTACACCTATGCCGTGAGCTGATTATCAAGCCTTAATTGTAACAGCCGTGGGTACACTGTGTATATGCGTGGGGATTGTTGTAGTTTCAAATTCAACTGTGGCGACCGGTACATTAATGGGAAACCCTAAATGTTTGAGCACCCTCTATGAAACGTCAAGCTACCCCACAGCACCCCGACTATTTGTGTTGGCCACTGAGCCTGACTATTTGTGTTGGGGGGGCCCGACATTTTTTTTTCTCCAAATGGGGGGCCTGACAGAAAAAGTTTGAGAACCACTGTTTTAACCTAAGGGTTACTAACAGCAGGTTTTACCTACAAAATACTGAACACTCAGGTGTTCTTAAAGCAGAGTAACACAGCTCAGTTTTACTCACTGTTAGGTGGCAGCCACTTAAGGCTGCTCCGGCGCTTTAGAGGATATGGATGTTCTGTTATTGGAAAGAGACAGAATTTGATGATTTATTACATGTAATTTAAAATAGACAGTACAGTGGTCTACAGTCTTGAACAAGATAGGAAACAGACACCCAGACCTTCCAGAACACAACGTCAACAAAAAAAGAGAAGAAACCCAGAAAGTGAACCTAGGACAGCCAAGCAGCCACGATGCATTTCTTTAGGTCACATATTTACACCTTTTCAGGTTTATTTAGATATTCTTGAGACTACTAGAATATTTGAACATGCTGTAATGTTCAAAAAATGCTTTATTCTTCTCAAACTGCCTTCTTAGAATAGCTGTTTTCAGCCTCTTTGAATCTGCTAAGGGGTTTAGACTTAGACTTAGACATACTTTATTGTCACTTCAACAAGACACAGAGTGTACTATTAAAACGAAATTTCGTTGTACTGGCTTACAGGAAAAGGACAATATAAAAACTTGCTAAAATTGTACATATAAATAAATACTTTAAAGTGACCTGGTGCTGATAAAATTAAAGATAAAGTGTGCGTTTAAAATATAAAGACTTACTATACATATAAATAAAATATAAATACTATATAGAAAATATGTGCGCTTTACACAGCGTAATGTAATCTATATGTTTCTGGTCTACTTGATTTTTAGTTAATAAAAACTGATTTTACCTACAAAATAGTGAACAAGAAGGTTGTGGGTTAGATCCCAGCCACGCAGTCAAGATGTCAACGGATCGGGACAAGATACCTAACCCTGAGTAGCTCCCGGTGGCATGTGTTAGTTTCCCAGAGAAAGTGCTCTGCTCTGGATGAATTAGGTGTGAATGGGTGAAGACTTGTAGATAAAGCGCTTTGAAGGGTCCTAAATGCCCTCGAACCAGAAAGCTAAGTAGCTGTGATGCATTCCTTTATAATGTTTATTTGTATTTAATTACAGAATATTTTTTTGGGGTGACACCTCTAATTTATATTCATGGACAGACAGTCTTGAATCCAGAGTGGACATATCTGACTGGACTCACCTGATCCTGCAGTCGCCATACTGTGCTCTTCTGAAAGCAGCTTTCCTGAGGACGAGAAGCTAAAGGAAGAAGAATAACACTTTAAATAATCTGACTCACTCACTCCAAAATGTGATAACAAAGAAAACTGGCTCATTTCAGAACTGACTGTACAGATGTAGCACTTCATTTCAGACTCCAGCTTACAGCTTCCTGCCTAAGACCTGCCTAACACCAGTATAGAGGAATGTTAAGCCCTCCCACTATTTTCCAAGAGGGTGTTGCCAGATTTTCAATTTCAGGTTTTAACCAGGAGATGGCGCTTCATTCACAAATACAGAAAGACAAGTTTCATGGACTTTCAGTTGTGTTTTGAAGAGCATTTGAACACATCAATATTTTAGATCAACTAAAGTATATCTAATCTTGTAATTCAATAATATATAGTCTTTATATATTAAATAATCATAATTATAATGTAAATGTTTACATTACACTTCTTTATTTGTTATGCTCATACTTTTACCTTTACAATCGTTTGCTTTAATATGCAGTATATTTTTGTGTTTGCTTCCTCCTGCTCCCTTTCGGACACATACTGTATGATTTATTATTAATATGAAGATATTATTAAGATAAGATAAGATGTTACTTTATTGATTGAACATTTTAGTTTAGAATGTGCTGTCCCACGGTAATTCAGAAGGCTCACAGGTCACATTCCGACCATTATTTAAAGCAATAGGTGCTTTCACACCTTCTACAGTTTGATTTGTATAGAGGGAGCTCTGTCAGTTTTCGAATTACCCATTTGCTTTCGGGCAGCCCTATTTTTTCAGAGCACATCCTGCTACTAAATATGTCACACGCACGCTCTGTTGACTGGCGCAGCGGCGCGGATGCGATCAATTGCTATAAAAACACTCTTCTACTAATACAGACGGTGTCACTATGCCGGCGGATGTGGCCGTTGTTGAAGCCTCTTCAGGCTCCTCATCGGCAGGCCTCTCCCTCGGTGTGGAGCTGTCAAACTCGACCCTAACGCCGCTTACAGCCGGCAAACTAAAAGTTGTTTTCCGTTCACGTTGTCATTTTTAGACTCCTTCGCTTCTTTGCTTGTGAATCCAAAAGCTGTGAAGCTTGGCTGTTTTCGTTTTACCAAATGTTTTTATTACAAAGCCAGAGTTAAAAAAATATCAATATGAACATTTCAAATACCGCGCCGGCATCACCGCCATAACCATAGCAACGCAAGTAAGAATGCAGCGCCGCCACATACAGATGGCAACACCCAGACATATTCACAAATATAAAACAAATATTCAGAAACTGTAATGAAGAATAACTATTATTTATTTCAAGAACTGTTATTTACAGAAACTCAACATTTCTAATCTGTGTGACACAAATATGCACGATTGTTTTGGGCTCCCCCTATTTATCTCAAAGTCAGCCTTCAGGGGGGCTCCCTCCCTCTTCGGGGGAGCCAAGCTCCCCCTAGCTCCCCCCCATTTCGAACAGTGTCTGTGGCTGAATGGCCAGCGATTAGGTGCGGTGCATTTATCATAGGTGATCAGAGCTAACTGCCTGCCGTCAGATTTCATTTAAAAAACAGATCTGATTTTAAGACTACTTCTGCGCTCATAAAGAATGATAAGAATAAGAATAATGCGTATTGAACTGGTTTCATTAATTAGTGAGTTTATTTAACACTAGAACCGCCAATCGGGTCAATTTGTGTGATGTGTGTTGTGTGTGTGCAATGTAACTTTTTTTCAATAAAATATTAAAGTCTCCCAGTCCGTGACTTTTCCTGAAAGTGTGTTATGTAGCACCCTATGTTGTTAAAAATTGCATTCTAATAGCGGGATTTGACGGGTTTAGGTAGGCCTATACAAAAACCTCTGGCGGTTCTAGTGTTAAGGTAATTAGGTACAGTAGAAGCCCTTTTTTATCAGTAACGAATTTAGCAGTTGAACATAAAAGTCAACTAACTGAGGGTCACTTGCAATGACAGTGTTGTGTCTAACTGTAAGCTTGTCACTCAGAGTAAGCTACCGTTAATTTAGCTGCTGGGGAAGAAAGATAAAGGGGGGAGGGGGGGAGAGAGCTGTGGTTGATGGGCCATTAGTTGTGTAAATACACAGCTGAGAGCTGCCGTTTCATTCAGAATGTTTAAAAAACGGTAACAACGGACTATTTTTCTTAGCGGATGCATGTCAATTTAAATCAATACATCCAACTATTTTTTAAATCAATACATAGGCTTACAACTATTTTTTAAATCAATAAAAACATTTTCTAAATCCATAAAAGCATTTAAATTAATATTGGCAGTCATGTCGTTACTTTGGTGAGAATGTGGCCGTGTAATAAGCGGGATAATTTGCAGCGACTTGTTCCTTATGGGGAAAATAACACCCGTCATGTGTGTGTAGAGGTGTGTGTGGTTAAAACACTTTCATGAAGTGAAGGAATTTCCTTCTATAAAACAGCTGTGGGCAGCAGTGAGTGTCACGGACATGAATTCATAGATCAAGCCAGACTGGTGCACACACTCTCCTGTCCTGCCAGGCGACACGCCATGTTCTAAGCCGTGTCCCTCACTCACATCCCAAGCATCCCCGAAAAGTGTATTATGTTGTTACATCTCACTCAGATGTTATGTTTCAGTTGTGCTCTGTCTATGTTCAGTGATAACAACTTGTCACCTTTCGGCGAAATTCGCCGTTTTGAATCCAAAATAAGTCGTTTGTGTGATTCATGTAGATCTGCAATACAAATATTTTTGGGGTATGGAGGGGGCTGGGACCCGGAGTAATCTGCGGCCGTGAGCTGTTATGTGCCATCATGACACGCATGGTGTTCTTTTTTTAATATATTATAATGAAGTACGAGCTGTGTGCTCGAGTCTTCCTGCCTGTCGGCTCTGCTCATGGATGTATAATAAGACTCTGCTGCTCCGTGATGATGGTCTAGCTTCAGCAGCTACATTACCTACGGGTGCGTTCGTTAATATTAACTGTGCGTCCGGAGTCACTGTGGCACAGACTGGACCGCTGGTGAACAGCTGTTAGAACGGGCCGTTCAGGTGTTCAGAGCAGAGCTCCCTGTCGGAGCGACAGAGCGTGATGTGAACTGAAAGGTTTTTCTGTGGCAATATTATTTAAGGAATCGTTGAGCTAGCTAGCTAGCATACATTGTCACTATCTGCTAACGTTAGCTTTAGCCTTCTATTTCTAATAGTTTTTTTCATAGGCTATAAACAGAGGTGGTATAAGTATTGTACTTGAGTAAAAGTAGAAGTACTCAGGTCTTGTACTTGAGTAAAAGTAGAAGCACACAGATCTTGTACTTGAGTAAAAGTAGAAGTAGGCTACTCAGATCTTGTACTTGAGTAAAAGTAGAAGTAGGCTACTCAGATCTTGTACTTGAGTAAAAGTAGAAGCACACAGATCTTGTACTAGAGTAAAAGTAGAAGTACTCAAGTCTGGTACTTGAGTAAAAGTAGAAGCACACAGATCTTGTACTAGAGTAAAAGTAGAAGTACTCAGGTCTTGTACTTGAGTAAAAGTAGAAGTACTCAGATCTTGTACTTGAGTGAAAGTAATAGTCCCAGAGTTTAGGAATACTCTGTTACGGTAAAAGTCCTGCATTCAAAATGTTCCTCAAGTAAAAGTAGAAAAGTATTCTCATCAAAATATAGTGAAAGTAGCGACAGTAAAAGTAGTCATTGATCAGATTGGTCCATTTCAGAATAATATGATATGTTTTATAATGATTGATCATGAAAGTGTTCTCAAAGCTGGTAAAGGTGCAGCTAGTTTGAATGACTTTGTATACTGCAGGGTAGCTGGTGGATTTACTCCAGGTGGAACTAAAGTCTGATTTAACACTTGGTTATATTTCACTTAATTAATCCAGATCTGTGAAGTAACTAAAGGTATTAAATACATGTAGTGGAGTCAAAGTACACCATGTACCTCTGAACTGTAGTGGAGTAGAAGAACAAAGTAGCAAAACATTGAAATACTTAAATAAAGTACAAGTATCTCAAAATTGTGCCCAAGTATAGTACTTGTTGAGTTTATGAACTTAGTTACTTTACACCATGTGGCTATAAAGATAAAAAGACTTAAGCCTTGCACAGAGGCCTGAAAATACATTTTCAAAATGCTCAACAGTGCTGCCAAAATTATAAACTGACTGCTCCACAATTTGAAATAAATGCTTTTATATATTTCTATTATGTGACTCTTTGGCGTTTCTGTTATTGTTAACACTGCTGCTTTAGTTGTTCTGCTAAAATCCTCTGTCATTCCGTGAGGTGGGGGAGCCGGGGGCTCGGATCCTTGTCACCTTTTTCATACCTGATGAGTTTGCATCCCTGTATGTTAAAAAGCCTCAGTCACCTTAATTCATGTAATAAAAACATCTCAGGTCAGTAACACTCAAAGCTAAATGTGCAATACCATGTTCAGCTATGTTACTATTTATAATGTTCTTGTTGTTACATCAGAAGATGTACATATTGAAATGATTTCTTAACTTACAGTAGGCTATTTTTTACAATGTGTGTTGGAAGGATTTATTCAATTACAATGAATATTGTTATTGTTGAAGGCTTTTAGAGAAGGGTGAACTATAAGCCTGAATTACATACAATTTTATACCTAAAAACATAAAAGCCACAATAAATAAATCACAATTATTGTAGTTATTTTTACCTCCCGTATTGCTTTCAACCCACCAGCTTTTATGGTGTTGTTACGTCACTAACTGTAAGCTTGTCACATACAGTCTATGGTCACTCAGAGTAACCTACTGTTAATTTAGCTGCTGGAGAAGAAAGATCAGGGGGGGAGGGGGGAGAGAGCTCTGATTGATGGGCCATTAGTTGTGTAAATACACAGCTGAGAGCTGCCGTTTCATTCAGACTGTTTAAAAAACGGTAACAACGGACTATTTTTCTTAGCGGATGCATGTGAATTTAAATCAATACATACAACTATTGTTTAAATCAATAAAAACATTTTTTAAATCCATAAAAGCATTTCAATTAATATTGGGAGTCATGTCGTTACTTTGTTGAGAATGTGGCCATGTAATAAGCGGGATAATTTGCAGCGACTTGTTCTTTATGGAGAAAATAACACCTTTCATCCAGATGAGGATCCCTCCGCTACACTTTGGGATCCTGATCGACCGACGAAGCTCCATTAAAATATACATATTTTTGGTGAATTACTGAGTTTAGGCACGTTAATAACGTTTTAATGAAGTTGAATACAGTATATTCATATGTGTCAGTGATTTCATGTCAATTCGGCGAACATAAACATAAATGATCGTGGTGAAGATGATGATTAAATTAGGATTAAAAATCGAGAGCCGGGCTGCATTTCCTCCCGTTCGTTTTTTTCGAATAACAAAATTATTTTGTTAAATAACAACATGTTGATGTTTTGTAAATGATTACATGTCTCTTATTTAGCACAGTAGTATGATATCCGTGACATATGGATCTTAACAAAGTTCCGCTGTACATCCAGCGTACTGTATCTGACTTTATTTCACATGAGCTCCAGTGTGGAACCCCACTGCACCCCCTGGTGGATCAATGATCCATTGCAGCTGGCTTCATTATAATTACATTTATCTATCATGGGGGCGGTCTCAAGTCAAGCTGGAGGTTTTCCCTTGAGTGAGGGCAGATCACGTACCAATCACGGCCCTCGCGTTTCAAACTGTCTGAAATGAATCGCTACATCTGTAGCTCTGCTCTTTGGCCTGATGCTAAATACTGCAGCCCCAACATGACACACACACACACACACACACACACACACACACACACACACACACACACACACACACACACACACACACACACACACACACACACACACACACACACACACACAGCTACTTACTTCAGGGGAAGTAATGTATACAGTGTCTTACATTGACTTACATGCATTACCTAGAGCCTTATCCTAACTTTAACCATAACCAACACATGCCTAACCCTAACCAAGTCTTCACCCTAAAATGAACGATTCCCCTTATGGGGACCTCCATTATTTCCCCATAAGGTAGGCGAGTCCCCACACGTGATGTGATCCTCAATGGGGACCCAGCAGATCTGGTGAGAGTTTGTGGTGAATATAATAATTGTTGACCTTTGATTTTATTTGTCGGGCTTTAACATATATATTTATTGAAACACCACATAGTATATAGCCATAATTATGAACAGCCCTGTTTTTTGTATAATAGCTAGACTACACTGAAAAGATAGAGGGCTTTTAAAGCAGCATTTATACTGGACTTTCACCTATGCAACCAGAGGCGCGGGAAGGTATTTTGAGTGGGGGTGCTGAGGTGCTGGACTCCAGTGAACACTATTACGGGCACTATAGAGCACGCACAAAAAAACTCCCCACACGCAAACACACAGTAAACCCGCGACTGTTACAATGAAGGCTCGATAATCAGCTCACCGCATATAGGCAGGGGTAAAGTGCTATTTTTTACGAGAGGGGAGCGGACCTCACCTTCTCTAGGGGGGTCCAGGGGGATGCTCCCTCGGGAAGATTTATTTTTAAATATTGAAGTTAAAAGCATCAATCTGGTGCACTTAGAGAGCAACAGTAAGAGATCTATGGATACATCTCTCAACACCCAGATGAAACACAACTGTAAGCAGATGTTCTTTTTCTTTATGGATATTTTACAAATCACTCCCCTTTCAAACTGTATTCTTGTTTTACTGCCATATAGTATTTCATAACTGTTTTTCCTTTATTCTCTTGTTTTCTTTATAACTATAATGATCATATGAAGGTGTGCCGCGGAAATAATCTTTTGAATGGTTTGTGACCAAACCGTTTGAGACCTACTAACTTAGACTAAAGTTAACTATTTAAACACTCAGAGAGTCCTTTAGCTCCCCTGAGCCCCTCAGTCTGAGAGGAGAGCTCCTTATGTCCGTTGGTGCAGCTTAAATATACTGACCATATTCAAAGCCTAAAATGAACATTGAAAAGTAATGTTGATTAAACATAGGGTAAGGAAATATTCAAATGAACATACGAATGTAATGTTTCCTTGAAATAAAAATAATTGTGTGTATTTAACATAATTGAATAGTTTTAAGTAGACATTCAAATCATGTGAATCCAACAGCCTTTTTTTCAGTGTGTGCTCCCTCTGTCAGGTGGACACAGCTTATTAACAATACAACTAAGTCAATTAAAAACTATAAGCACTTATATAGCATCACTGATAACATCACATAATACAATTCTAATTTTATAAACATTGAATACTTTCCGCCAGTATAACTCAAAACTTACACTGATCCCCATAAACCACATGGACACACACCGCTGTAGTGTTGCCATGGCAGCAACACCAGTTCTAAACAGGTGTGTATGAACTGCACTAACAGATATTTGAAAGATAAAATCTCAAAAACACAATTTAAAAAGGAAATGGTCATTTGACATCAAACTGACAGACAAAGGAAACATCTCCAACGCTGTTATATATATTTGTATAACATAAAGAACGCATATTAATAATATGATTATTAGTATCTTTATATCACTGTTTTATTCCAATGTACAGTATCTTTTTAAATAGTTGTTACACTGTTTATTCTATTTCACATGTACAGTACATGATTTAATTATTCCAGAACTGTACTTGAACCATTGTGTCACTAACATCTTTTTTTGCACCGCTAACCTTCCTTATTATTATTATTTATTTACTTTGCATTTTTAAAAATAAAAGATAGCCATATAAAGTGTAAGGCGTGGGCTAAAGCTTTTGATATGACATGTCTCTTCCTTGTTCAAAGTACTGAAGCTCTACTCTGTGAAAGAACATGTCCGCCTGCTCGTTTCCTGATATCTGAATCAGACTGAAACACAGAACATGTTTTCTGGGTGTTGGCTGTTTCTGCTTCAGAAAGCCCGTAGAGGTGACTGGTCATAACTTTTGTAAGTGAACACACTGAGTACACGCTGCTGCAGAACTTTATCACATTATTACAGTAGGCCTAAATCTACATTGTTTCCACATAGATAAAAGTACTCTCCCGTAAAGATGACTGGTCATAACTTCAGTTGCACACTAACACGCTGTTCCAGTAGTCTACATATTGTATACGGTAAAACTACATTATTATTAACATTATATTGTTCTATCGACTACATTTACAATCGTGGTGTAGTCATTTGACCTATTTTACTTACTTTTTGATGTAATTTTGTCTAAGGTGACTGACCTGCATGAAGTCTTGCTTCGGCTCTGCTGCGAAAGTAAAAAAACTGGTCTGACGACAGTTAGAAATAGCTGAAGTGTAATTGTGTAATACGTAGCAGTTTGATTTAGTGTCTTCTTTACCATTAGTGGTTAACTACAACATCCTTGAAGCTTAGCTGTTTAAAACATGTCGATATGTAGGCCTATGTTTATTGGGCTTTATGTTGAATATTTAAAATATAAGAAAGAAATTACAAAATGTATATCACCGTAAAATGTTGCGCATCAATTAAATATGGAATCTAACTTTTTCCATCTCATTTTTTACAAAGGTGATTTTAAATAAACAAACAAGTGAAAACTCAGTTTTATTCACACATTCTCTGAAAAGTCACAGAGTCACATGAATAATAATTATATATAAAAACTGTAGTGGAATGTGTGGCTGGTAATTTAGGCATCATTATGCAATATATTTTATATATACATGTTTTTCTATATTCAAAATGCTTTCAAAATCATTAGGAGCAAATGTGAAAAGAGAACATCAGACCATCTGTGTATTATGTTAGAGCTCCACCTGCTGGACATGACGATGAACACACCAGCCTGTCCTCCAAAAAAAGACCAAATAGGTTAATTGTTCAACAGCTTATTACGACCTAAAGTTTAAAGTTTAGCAGTTTAAAACGTGACTATATGTCGTAATAAGCTTTTGGACAATCAACATATTTGGTCTTTTTTTGGAGGACTTGTTGCAGCTTTAACATTTACTCTGTCTTATACACACAACACTTTTGTACAAAATAAAGTTTATTGCCATTATTAATTTACATTAAGCGTTTCAAAACATCATAGACAAAATATTCAGTCACAGGATTTCTACCATCATCATCATCATCATCATCATCATCATCATTGCCTGCGTTACAGTCTTTTTAACGAGGATAAGAAACAGCATTTTGTTTTTTACAGATAATGGCTTTAGTGATACAGTAATGGTGCGTTCAGGGGCTTATCTCCATGTACATAATATGGTACAAACTACAACAAAATGAATATTTTACCGTGATTTAATTGTAATACACGTTTCAAGATCATGCAGAACTAACAACATAATGATACCAGTTTCTAAAAACCATGAATTAATGCTTTGATGAGTCTGTACACAAGACGGCAGAGGAAACACTTTTAAAATGCTTGTTTTCTGAATGGAGATCTGATCAATCATGCTAAGCTAACGTTGTAGCTGCTCCGTCCACACTCACAACAACGTTATACAGACAGGAATAAAGCAGCGACTGTATTCACGATCTCATAAACAGTCTGTGGTTTGAAACTGTAAACCTTTCCTCCAGTTTCTGAACAGATATGAGGAGCTTTGAGCTCTGTGTGCTAACCGCTAACGGCTAACGGCTAACAGCTAACGGCTAACAGCTAACGGCTGAATCTGATGGAGTATTGCTGGAGATATTTGTACACACCAGGGAAATCTTTCAAAAGTGGAAACAAGGACTATCATTAGTCACCCACTCAAAATCCCAAGATAGCCACCAATGGTGAGGTAATCTCTTTCACTCACTTAAAATAAATCATCTTGGAGTCAAATTATACCATTTTTGTATTTGAAACCAAATTCAAACGTCAGGAGTTACTAATGCCAGAAGACTAGTAGCCTATAAGTATTCAGGTTTTTTTCTAGATAAAATATAGCATGAGGGCAATACTGTGGCACTGATCTTATAAGATATATCAATACGTATCAATTAGTCTGTCAGTCTATCCGCTTCTTTACATGTAATCACGACGCACGCAAAAATCGCATCATGAACGCACCATAATGCTCATGGTCTGTGTAATATTTGCCCAATGTTCACTATTTACAGAAATGTTATCAGTAATGCAAAACATCAATGCTCCCTTTTTAAGAAACATAACAAATATATATATATATATATATATTCCGTAGACTTATATACAATTGAGACCAATGTGTAGCTATGCTGAAAAGGACATTATTTAATTGGGAAATAACCGTATCTTGTTGAGTTTTGTCTTAATACTGTTTTTTAAATCCATATAATCTGACGGAGATTCTGTATCTTATATAAAAAAGACATTTCTCTAACTTCTTTCCCTCGTTATTCAGAATTTTGAACAATTGAGATTCAACAAAGCAGGCTGATGTGTAGCAGCTTTCAGTGGCAGTGTGAATTCAGTACTAATCATTTCATTTGGGTTGTTAGTCTTTTTACACATTGCACCAGAAAAGCATGACCATTATTAAAACGCAGTTTAAAAATACACTGTAAAAAATATTGCTGGAAACTGTTTGACAATAACATTCAGTCTTATGGTGAAAATGACAGCGATTAAACGTATGGCTCACGTTCAGTGCTGTTAGCACCCTGTGGTTTAACAACAAAGTGCAGTTCTTCCCTGTAATCTCAAATCATCAGCGCACGGCGTTCAGGAGACGAGTTCAAGTCCAGAATCTCCGTCTCGCTGCAGAGGAAAAGGCCGAGACACGACGAGTTTAATAAAAAAAACTCAGTTTCTCTTTGTGTTGAAGGTGAGTCTCTGCAGGACCTGGCACTTCAGACTTTAGGAGGAGGGACCGGCCTCAGAGCCTGCAGGAAAAACAAAAACATTCATTCACTAAAGCTTTCAACATTCTATCATGTGACTTTTTATACTTTGATAGACATTTTCAACATATTATGGCTTCTTTCGAAAAAGGTTTGACGGACTCAACTTTTTCTTTTTACAATGTTCATTATACTACATGTATGACTTTATTTTCGGCAGACTAAACCATTATTTTTTTACCGCATACTAGACTGTGACTTTATTTCAGACGAACCATATTATGACTTTTATTGTCCTACTTAACTGTGAACTTTTTAGAAATACTATGACTTTATTTACCGCGTTCTAAACTATAACTCTTTTAACATATCATAATATGGCTTTTTTAGAGATCATAGGCTAACTTTATTTCAACATATATACTGTGAGTATTTTGGTCCTATATCAATTTGTTCGACATACCATGACTTTTAATAAAAGCATTTAACATACTCTACAGTTACTGTTTTTACAACATACTATTTTATGACATTTTGTAAATATTTGGACATATTACACTGACTTTCATTGAACGTACTTTAATATGACTTTCTTATGCAGTTATTATTATTATAGGTATTATATAATGCAGTATGATCAGTACCTGGCGAGCAGCGCTGTAGTTCTGTCCCGGGGGTTTGGGTCTGTTTATTATTTATTATTGTTATTATTAGGGCCGGGACTCGATTAAAAAAATTAATCTAATTAATTACAGGCTTTGTAATTAATTAATCTAAATTAATCGTATTTTTAATCACATATAAATATCTGACCTGAGAACAGTGAGAAGCAATTTTTTTCACATGTATTTTAGTATGCCATTGAATAATGACTGAATACATAAGCTTAAGCAACAAAACATTGTTTATTTTGTTCAAGATGGTCCTTAACCAAGACCAACAGAAAAGTGCCATTTTTGCCATAAAGTGTAGCAATAGCATATTTCGGAATATAGTACATTTCAGAGATTCAGGTAGCCTATAGGTAGGTAGACCTTCTGTAAACTATAACACTTTGTTTTTTAAGTAAAACACAATACTTTCAAGTACATTCAGAACATTGGAAACCCTGACTATTAGAAAACATCTCTCTGTTGCTTCAGAGGCCATAACAGACTTTGTTGATTTACCAACAGTTGATTTAAAAAATCTAATACATTTCAGTCTAACTCTCTCAATAACCTTGACCAAAACAATAAACAGTTCAACATAAAGTGCCAGCTGCACCAACAACGTAATAAATAGTTCAACACAAAGTGTACCATTTAAAATAAAATAAAAAAGTTCCAATGATTGACCTCAATCCCTCCTATTCTTCCAATATCCTGATGAAAAATAAAATCTCTCTGTTGCATAGGCCACTGTTTGATCAACGCGAATTGGGTGTGGGTCCTTGTACTCCGAGTCGGGCTAACGTCCACGCTAGCTTCCACGCTAGCTGCTATATGTTTTGCATTGAGGTGATACTTGAGGCTTGATGTGCTGCGGTGATATGCAAATTCCTTTTTGCATAATTTGCAAACAACCGTGCTCTTATTGACGCTTCCATCCGTCCGTTTTTTAAAACAAAATGTCCCATCCACGGGGCCAACCAAAGCGGTCTCATCAGCTTCTTCGTTCATGTTTGACTATTGTTCACTGTGGTTTGTTGTTGTCTGAAGTCATGAACGTTAGTTGGTGCTCCAGTATAATCGGTACCCCTGAAACTCATCTAGTGAGAAACGTTCCGCGGTGCAAAAATAAGTGCGATTAAAATGCGTTAATTTTTTTAACGCGTTAATTTTTGTGTAATTAATTAATCTTAATTAACGCGTTAAAGTCCCGGCCCTAGTTAAAATGTATTATAGGTATTATATAATGCAGTATGATCAGTACCTGGCGAGCAGCACTGTAGTTCTGTCCCGGGGGTTTGGGTCTGTTTCCGGCTGGAGGGGGGGGGGCGGTGGAGCTCCTTTGGGTTTGGGCCTTACAACCTAAAAATGTAAATATTGTTATTTATGTATTGAGTTGTTGTTTTAAGCTGCTTCAAAACATCCAACATAAAACCATCTTCACGGTGGGGGTTTCCCAGCATTACCTGCACTGTAGTCTGTTGACTGAGCATCACTGGCAGCTTCCTCTGCGTGTGTGAACTGTTAGAAAACAAGAGATTGTGAAGGTGACTTTCAGCATAAAGGCCTCACTACAATCTGAAATACGGTTTATTTACTCACGTTGGCAACATGGGACTTTGTCGTTTCTTACAGATGAATCCGATCACTCCAGCAATCACACCTAACACCACTAAAATCACCGTCAGAGCGATGGCCACCGTGGCTCCTGCAGAAAGGGAAAGCAGATTGAATTAGACAAGAGAAGATTTCTGTTTCCAAAGTGCTGATTCTCTGAAAATAGGGAGCCCCTCCCCACGCCCCTCTGAGAGACATTTGGTTACAAAGAACTCAATGGAGCTCTAGGAGGAGATTCAGGTGATAAGGGGGGGGGGGTTACCTTGGTTGCTGATTGGCTAATGGTTACACAAGACAACACATCGTTATGACATCATCAAGTGGCCAAAATCTGATCAGCTCATTTTCAGACAGGTTTTTATAGAAATGGATCAAAAAGAGAGAGAATCTCAGAGGGGACACATGTTGATGTAGAAGAGACATGAAGAAGAGGGGACACATGTTGATGTAGAAGAGACATGGAGAAGAGGGGACACATGTTGATGTAGAAGAGACATGGAGAAGAGGGGACACATGTTGATGTAGAAGAGACATGGAGAAGAGGGGACACATGTTGATGTAGAAGAGACATGAAGAAGAGGGGACACATGTTGATGTAGAAGAGACATGGAGAAGAGGGGACACATGTTGATGTAGAAGAGACATGGAGAAGAGGGGACACATGTTGATGTAGAAGAGACATGAAGAAGAGGGGACACATGTTGATGTAGAAGAGACATGAGGAAGAGGGGACACATGTTGATGTAGAAGAGACATGGAGAAGAGGGGACACATGTTGATGTAGAAGAGACATGAAGAAGAGGGGACACATGTTGATGTAGAAGAGACATGAAGAAGATGGGACACATGTTGATGTAGAAGAGACATGAAGAAGAGGGGACACATGTTGATGTAGAAGAGACATGGAGAAGAGGGGACACATGTTGATGTAGAAGAGACATGAAGAAGAGGGGACACATGTTGATGAAGAAGAGACATGAAGAAGAGGGGACACATGTTGATGTAGAAGAGACATGAAGAAGAGGGGACACATGTTGATGTAGAAGAGACATGGAGAAGAGGGGACACATGTTGATGTAGAGGAGACATGGAGAAGAGGGGACACATGTTGATGTAGAAGAGACATAAAGACGAGGGGACACATGTTGATGTAGAAGAGACATGAAGAAGAGGGGACACATGTTGGTGTAGAAGAGACATGAAGAAGAGGGGACACATGTTGATGTAGAAGAGACATGAAGAAGAGGGGACACATGTTGATGTAGAAGAGACATGAAGAAGAGGGGACACATGTTGATGTAGAAGAGACATGAAGAAGAGGGGACACATGTTGGTGTAGAAGAGACATGAAGAAGAGGGGACACATGTTGATGTAGAAGAGACATGAAGAAGAGGGGACACATGTTGATGTAGAAGAGACATGAAGAAGAGGGGACACATGTTGATGTAGAAGAGACATGGAGAAGAGGGGACACATGTTGATGTAGAAGAGACATGAAGAAGAGGGGACACATGTTGATGTAGAAGAGACATGAAGAAGAGGGGACACATGTTGATGTAGAAGAGACATGAAGAAGAGGGGACACATGTTGATGTAGAAGAGACATGGAGAAGAGGGGACACACGTTGATGTAGAAGAGACATGAAGAAGAGGGGACACATGTTGATGTAGAAGAGACATGAAGAAGAGACAAATTCCACATTGGTCATGTAGAAGTCCCGCAGTAGCCTCACCTGTAGAGAGACCCTCGGAGGCCTCTTTGGAGGAGCAGCCAGGAGGCCTCCAGCCGGCCTCACACTGACACTCACTCCTGTGGTTACACACCTGAGGACACACAATGCACCCTGCTGGTATCACGAGTTGTTCAATGTGCTTCAAGTTCCCTGCTACGCTCCTCTGGTGCTGTCTTAAACCTTTCCTTAGAAGATGTGATGAACTGTAAGGTGTCCTTGGTGCTTTGAAAGGCGCCTCTAAATAGAATTATTATTAATGGCAGTCTGAAGGAGCAGCCGTGTTTAACACATTTCACTCTTTAATACCGTTTAATTTACCCATAAGTCAAATCATTTAATATCGTTGAAGCGGCCACTTTCAGCCGCATGACTAACATTTGTTCCATTTCCAGAAATAAATTGTAACAGGTTTTTGTATTTGCCTTCAGCCTGATTTAGTTCACTTTCTTAGCATTTGTTTTCAGAGAAACTCAGAAATCCACTCCAATGTGTAAATCACATTGAATGTATTGCAGCACGGTCTCTTCCTGCTTACACTCTAAAGTAAATACAGATCATTGGGTGAGACAAAGCGAAATGAAATGTGTATTTTGTGTCTTTCTCCTTGTTGTGGTTTTGTATTTGATCACAGGCAACAACTTGTTAATATTCTTATTTCACTGTCATCGCACCTAATGATTGAATTTCTCTTGTTTGGTTTTTTCTTTTATTTATTGTTTATTTTTATAATGTATTTATGAGTGGTTTTCAGCACTTTAAAGCTTTTATGCATTATTTTCTGTTCCATTAAAAGCAGCAACTTCCAGGTCTAAAGAGCGAAGCCTTAACCCTGCACTCCCTGAAACATCCAGCAGGGGGCGACTGCTCTGTTTGAATACAAGACCTATGAGGAAACCTCTTTACATTTCACTTCATTTATAAACATTTTCCTGATGAGTTTTTGTTCTCAATCTCTTGTTTCAAGTTTGCTTTGATTCAGCATGATGTTCATTTAGTATATTATGGTCTTATTTAGAGTCAAATAGACGATAAAGCAGAGTTTACTTTAGGGGCGGGGCTTACGTTTGATTTACGTTTTTTGTCCTGTCTTGCAAATATAGAACTTTTTCACCGCTTGTGTTTCTACTGTTCGGTCGCCTGAACATGTATTTTTCAGTAAAATGTTGTACTTGGCTCTTCTAGTTCCAATAAACCAAGACGGTAACGACCAAAAACCCCAAATTGAGTCGACAAACAAACGCGTGAAGTCACGGTGAATGCCTCTACTTCCTGTACACAGTAAGTGAACATAAACAACAACAAAAACTCTGATCAGTGTTGGTGGTTACTCACAGCGTGTCCTTGGCATTTGGCTGAACAGTTTGTGTTTCTGTACGCCGTCTGAAGCTCCACGCACTCGTTCTGACTGCACACCTGGAGAGAGAGTGGACATATATTACTTTGATTGTAGATTTGAATATTAAAACATGAAGAGCTCGATCTTCAGGTTCTTAGAGAAATGGATCAGGACAAAAAGAGAGGGGGTCTTTGTTCGTGAGACTTTAAGAGTCTCTTTACACAGAGGGGACACATGTTGATGTAGAAGAGACATGAAGAAAAGGGGACACATGTTGATGTAGAAGAGACATGAAGAAGAGGGGACACATGTTGATGTAGAAGAGACATGAAGAAGAGGGGACACATGTTGATGTAGAAGAGACATGGAGAAGAGGGGACACATGTTGATGTAGAAGAGACATGAAGAAGAGGGGACACATGTTGATGTAGAGGAGACATGAAGAAGAGGGGACACATGTTGATGTAGAAGAGACATGGAGAAGAGGGGACACATGTTGATGTAGAAGAGACATGAAGAAGAGGGGACACATGTTGATGTAGAAGAGACATGAAGAAGAGGGGACACATGTGTTAGAGTGTGGGTCGATGACCTTTGAACTTGATTAGTTCTTTTTGAAGTGATTCATTATTACACGCTTTACTGGCGCTGTATTTACTGTGTTCAGCATTTAGCAGCAACACACTGATGTGGGGGAAACTTCTGTAGCCATGGAGAGTCAGGACTCAGAGAGACACGAGGAGAGCTGGAGCTTTGATGGAACAAGACATGTCATGAGCCACGAGTTGAGATGCCACAATCAACTCTTAAGATCTCTACCTCAGACCCGTGTATTTAGCTGGTTCAGAGAGACTAATCAACATGCTGCAGAACAAGAAAGAACCAGAACACCTCTATGAGCTGATCCAGCAGGCAGGAACAGAGAGACACTGAGAGCACAGCAGCCAGCTTACAGGTGCCTGTGCTCAGTGAGGTCAGCATGAACTGATACACTGGGTCAAAGTTATGGGCCTTGGGAATTATTTCCCCAACAACTAATGTTAAAACACTTGTCAGTTTTTTATGATTTGCGTGAAAAATGCTCGCCAAATTAGAATTAGAAAAGTCAAAGCAAGACACTCCGAGCTCTCCGCTCCTTTAGATGTCAAAGTCAACTTTATTGTCAATCTGTCAGTTTGTGAGAACACAGAGAGACAGAGAGATCGAAATACCGTTTCCCACAATCCTGAATACAAAAACAAAGATATATAAAAATATATATATTCACAATCAACAGACACATTTATACATATGCACACATTAAGACAAACAAAATCACAACAATCAGCATATAAAACAATAACAGTCGCTTCAATGACTTTTAGAAATGTGCAACACTTTCCATAGCAGCGTAGAAAGTGTCTAACGATGTGTTTTTGGGGCATGTTACCTTTCCTTCCCCACATCTGGTCCCCGTGTCCACCTGGCCGTAGTCTTTGGTGAAATCTCCAAAAAACGCTGCCTTGCAGTTCCCGACTTTGACCATCCGGCCGTAGTTGGGGTTGCTGCTGCCGCCCTCACAGAACAGCTTCCCACAGAAGATATCTCTGAAGACAAAGAGGGGACAGAAACGGTTAGACAAATACTGAATGTCCTCTTCCAGTATGAGAGTAGCATGCTAACAAAGGTATCAACTGTAGCTGAGTACATGACAGGATGTGTGATTACCTAGAAGAGCATCAGAACTAAAGTAACAGACAGAGAATCAGCACTTTGGAAACAGGGCTGAAACAGAGGGGATTATGGGTAATGCTGCAATGATCTGTTTGGTGTTCAAGCCAATCAGAGACAGGCTCTGTGTATATCTGAGACCTGTGATATACTGATGAAGAACAGAATAACAGGGGACCTTTAAAGCTTCTGTGAGATTAGGCTTGTTTGAGACAAGCGAGACCTGCGCAGACCTGCGCAATTTCGATCATCGTCTTGCTCGTGCGTTGCATGATGGTTAGTCATTTTGTCCGACTTGCTCTGGAGGCTCGCCTACATGAGACGTTGAAATCTCGCGGGACAAAGATGCCCGCAGCCTTGAGAGCGAGGCGCGGCGAGGCGGCGCAGTTCCTCTCCACGGGCTGCGGAGGCGAAATGCTTGATGGGAAACGACTCGCTGGTATCTCGAGCTGAGCGCTCATTGGTGGTTTTTACCCCGTGCTGCTGATGAAACTCTCCAATTGGCTCGGCAAAAAGTTTGTTGTTGTTTTGTGTCAGCTTTACGTCGCCCCCTCCATTAACATTTTTCATCATTGTTCCACAATGTTTATCATCATGAAATGAATATCTATATATGTTATACTATATTTGCACTGCTTACCGTTTTTATACTTTATATATCTTAGCATATTCATACACTGTTCATACTGCTCACAGGCTGCTGTGTGTATCTAGTGTATTCATACCCCTCACTGTTTATTCATCATTCAATTCATTCTATATTTTATTCTGTAGATTGTGTACATTACTTTTCACTTTACTGCTTGTTGCACTCCTAGTTGGAAGCTAAACTGCATTTCGTTGTCTCAGTACCTTTAATCTGTGCAATAACAATAAAGTTGAATCAAATCTTGAGCAGGAACAAATGTATTTACTTAGTACATATCTGAGATTAACGATTAAACACGTGTGCATTCTTTATAAATGCAAACCGAGTCAAGCCGACTCCGGAGGCGGCGGTATGCACCTTAAAGCTGTTTGCAATCCGCCAAAAAACCGAGAGAAGAAGAAGAAGGCGAAGAAGAAGAAGAAGAAGAAGCCGACTCAGAGCTGTCCGACTTCAGGCGAGCTTTTTGAGACCTCCCCCGGCTGCGATCGGCTATTCTCCTCTACTTTCGAGGCGAGCCGCAACGCGTCTCAAACAAGCCTACTCAGTAGGCGGATTGCAAACCACTTTAAGGTGCATACCGCCACCTCCGGAGTCGGCTTGGAGTTGTCTTTTACTGTGCCACAGAACAACACAAAAACTTGTATTTTTATTGTTATTATTTTTAAAGTAAAGTAACTTGTTACTAGTTACTTTTATAATGTAGTAACTGTAGCGTGAGACATTTCTGCAGCACGTTATATCAGTCACCAATGTGGTTAGCTAGCTATATTCACGGAGAGAAATCACACACAACCATCATCTCTTTGGTCGGAGTTCACAAGACCGTTTATTGTGCGCATGCTCGCAACAGCATCCCAGTGTGCCCAGTGTGCACGCAGGCAACACATGTTCCAAATGTAACTAATGTGATTGGCTTAACATGGCTTTGTCATATAACTAAATATGCTCAACACTCCCACTCAAAGACATGTGTATAGCTCTCTATAATGGTAAATAAAACCAAAAATACAAAACTCCAAAAAAAATAAAACATTCGGCATACTGGCAGTGTTCTTAAGACTTCAAAACATTTACATCTGCCAGTTCACATTACTCTCCAAACAAATATCCCTTGAAACTCTCAAACTTAGCCTTTGTCACTGGCTTGGTAAAGACATCCGCTACCATGTTTGCAGTAGGACAGTATTCTATACATATTTTCCCTTCTGTGTGTGCAGACCGTACAAAGTGATACTTTATGTCAATATGTTTGCTTCTCTGTCTGCATACTGGGTTCTTAGATAAAGCTATCGCCCCCTGGTTGTCCTCATATATCTTGACTGGTACATGCTGGTTACAACTATCTATTCCTCTTAGTAGTTGTACAAGGTACATACTCTCTTGAGTAGTGGCTGCTAGTGCCATATACTCAGCTTCGCAGGTGGATAATGCCACCGTTGGCTGTTTCCTGCTCTTCCACGATATAACTGGACCATTCTCAGTTAAGCTGAAACAGTATCCAGTTGTGCTCCTCCTATCATCCCTATCGGCTGCCCAATCAGCATCACTGTACCCCTCCAGCTTTAGAACGCTTTCCTCACATTTCTGGTAGTGTAGCTCTTGATCTATAGTACCCTTTAAGTACCTCAGTAGGTGTTTGGCTGTAGCCCAATGCTGCTGCTTTGGTTCTGCTAGGTATTGAGATAGTTTACTAACCACCCAGCTCAGGTCAGGTCTAGTACATGTCATAATGTATATCAAGCTACCTACTATCTCTCGGTATCCTGTTGAATCAATCACTTCACCCTCACTGTCAAAGTTTAACTTTTGCTCACATGGGGTGGATCTCGGTTTGCATTCAGACATTCCAAATTTTGCTAACATCTTCTCTATATGTCTCTTTTGAGTCATTTTGATCTCTCCATCACTCTGTCTGAAATCGATACCCAGGAAGTGTTTAAGTGGACCCATATCCTTCATCTTAAAACTTTTGTTCAACATTTCTTTGACATCAGTGAGTAAGGTGTTGTCACTTGCTGCTATGATTAAGTCATCCACCCATACTAACAGAATCACTTTCTCATTCTCAGTATTTCTGCTGTAGACACAATGATCAGCATCATTTTGCACAAAACCGTTCTCTGTAAGGTGATCATGCAGTAACATGTTCCAGTTACGTCCGGACTGTTTTAAACCATACAATGACTTGTTTAGTTTACACACTAAGTGTTCCCCTGTTTTTGATTTGATTTCAAAACCTTCCGGCTGCTCCATATATACCTCACAGTCGATTGGAGCATGGAGGTAAGCAGTCTTCACATCCATTTGGTGTAAAGTAAGATCCTCCTGTACAGCCACCTGCATTAATGCTCGTACAGAGGTCATGTTGGCTGTTGGTGAAAAGGTCTCTTTATAATCAATCCCTTCAACTTGACTATACCCCTTTGCAACATATCTGGCTTTACAAATCTCAGATCCATCTGGGCTCTCTTTCACTGCATATACCCAGCGACCTCCCACTGCTTGTTTGCCTCTTGGCAGTGGAGTCAGAGTGAAAGTTTCATTCTCGGTCAAAGAATTAATCTCCTCTTTCATCGCATCAGCCCACATTTTTGACTTCTTAGAGTCCATTGCCTCTTTAAGTGTATTAGGTACACCATAAGCTACTCTGTAGAAATAATCTACATTCTCACTTTCGTCACCATCACACTCAGCTTTACACTGGTACTCCTTAAAGTATTCTGGAGCCTTTCTCTGTCTCGTAGGGTATCTCCTTTCTCCCTCTTCTCTCTCAGTACTATCTATCTGGGTAGGACCTGCCTCAGCAGTCTCTTCACCACTGGACTCTTTACGCTCCTTAGGCTGTCCCTGTACCTGGTTGACTCTCTTTGGTGGTGTATCTGCATAACTCTCAAAGTCTTCCCCCATGTCACAATCTGTCTGAGTCTGTCTATCTGCGCTACCTTTGGTGATGAATTTCACCAGCCTATGTTTTAGGACTTTTCCTGTCTCAGGATAATACACATTGTATGCTGGACTGTATTTGTCATAGCCTACAAGGATCCCCTTTTCACATCTAGAATCCAGCTTATTTTTATCCTGCTTATATACATAGCATTCAGAGCCAAATATCCTCATGTTAGATAGGTTAGGTGTTTTTCCTGTGAAAACACAGTAAGGTGTCTGCTCTAGCCGCTTACTGTAGCACCTGTTGCGGATTTGAGCTGCTGTCTGTACAGCATATGTCCATAATTGCTTTGGGAGGTTACTCTCCAATAGCATGCATCGTGACATCTCAAATAAGGTTCTCCAACCTCTTTCGGCAGTTCCATTCTGATGAGGTGAGTAGGGTGCACTCTTCTCATGCCTTATCCCGTTACTCCTAAGTAGAGACTGGAACTCTTGTCCCGTAAACTCTGTGCCGTTATCAGACCTTATGCACTTTATCTTTCCATATGGCGCTACATCTGCTATGAATTTTTCAGTAGCTTTTGTCGCGTCACTCTTTGCTTTGATAAAGTATGGAAAAATCATCCCACTGTAATCATCAGTAAATGCTATTGCATATCTGTACCCATCTTTATCTGCTGGTTCTATACGACCGCATAGGTCTGTGTGAACTAGCTCTAACACAGTTGTAGCTTTAGCATCTGCATGCCTGTTTCTGCTTTGTGTAAATTTGCCCTGTGTGCATATTTCACAGTTTTGATTGGACATGTCATGTTTCCCTTTTATAGACATCCCTTCAACCACCTTCTCTAATTTTGCAACATCATCAAAATTGCAATGACCAAGTATCCTATGCCACGTTTGAATGTCATGACACCCATACATTTCATCAACATTTTCATCCTCTACTGTGCTAAGGTAATACAGCCTACCATACACGTCCATTTTGAACTTGGTACCATTCTTGTTGACCAGCCAGTCATTACCGTCCTTGAAGTGGACCTCAGCTCCGTTGGCTGTCGCTGCTTTGACTGAAAAGATGTTTTGTGGAAAAGATGGGATGTAGAGCGCTTGCTTGAGCCTCGTTTTCACCTGTCGTCCTTCGCTGTCCAGCAAACAGACTTCAGCGTCTCCCCTCATCTTCGCCATCCCGCTCACCTTGGATCCGTCGGCCAGCTCGATCATGTGGTCCTCGGGTCTGAAGCTCTTGTCAACTGTTTTGAACTTTGTGGCGTCGTTGATCATGTGTGCTGTGGCGCCGCAGTCGACCATTAGACCTTTCTTGTTCCCTCTCTGTGTAGGGTGGTCACTCATCCTGAAGAAACTGAAAGATGTTGGCTCTGCCTCCGTCTCTTCATCAGCTTTCTTCACATGGTCACGGCCTCGTCCTCGACTGCGCCCCATTCCTCGCTGTGGTGTGTCCCATTTTCGTTCCTCTCTTCTCACGTGGTACCCGTCAGGACATATTCTGGCCATGTGTCCCTTTTTACCGCACGTGTAACACTCAACATCAGCCAGGTCCATTTTCTTTCCTCTTCCTCGTCCTCGTGACCTCGTTGCCCCGCTAGATTTCATCACGTTGTCTTCTTCAACATTCACGTCACTCTTCCCATATTTTTCTGTACTCTCATAACTTCGCAGTTTCGTTTTAAACTCGCCAAACGTTACAATGTCATTCGTCTGGGTGATGTGCACGACGAATGGCTTGTATGAATCAGGTAGCCCCTTAACTACCATAGCTATCTGAAGCCCATCACTAATGTGCTCTTCTGCTCTTCTCAATGACGTGAATATAGTTTCTGCTCGAATAATATAGTCAGTGACCGTTTCATTGCTAGCCTTATGGAGCGAGGAAAGTTCACAGTACAAACTCACCACGCGGGGTTTGTCTTTTCCTGCATAGTGCTCGCGAAGAATATTCAGTGCTTTTCTTCCATCACGTTTCGCGTCCCTCATTACTAACGACAAGCTCTTGTTGTCCAGACATTGCACTAGCTCTGCATATGCCTCACCGTTCTTGGTTTCATCTTCCGCGAGAGTTTCTTCGTCATACCCATCTATCTCCGGGTCTTCCGAGATAACTTCTCTGAGACCACGTAACTCCATGTGCGCGAGGAACCTCGTCTCCCAGAGCTCGTAACTTTTCTCTTCACCGTCGAATAAAAGTCTGAACCACCTTTGGCCTGCATGACTGGGCCCATAACCTGTAGCGTGAGACATTTCTGCAGCACGTTATATCAGTCACCAATGTGGTTAGCTAGCTATATTCACGGAGAGAAATCACACACAACCATCATCTCTTTGGTCGGAGTTCACAAGACCGTTTATTGTGCGCATGCTCGCAACAGCATCCCAGTGTGCCCAGTGTGCACGCAGGCAACACATGTTCCAAATGTAACTAATGTGATTGGCTTAACATGGCTTTGTCATATAACTAAATATGCTCAACAGTAACTAATAAAAAGTAACAAGTTACTTTTTTGAGAGCAGTAACTATAACTATTACTAGTTACGTTTTAAAAGTAACTTGCCCAACACTGCTCATGAGTAGCTTGTTTTGCGCGCTAGAATATTGACCCAAATCTGACTCCATACTCCTGTGTCTGATTGTCTGATTGTGTTCACCTGTTGCCCTTGTGTTTCTGCCTCCCCTGCCCAGCTGTGTCCTGTGATTACCCCTCTGTGTATTTAGTCTCGTCTTCCCCTGTACTCCATGTTCGGTTGTCGTCTTTTCCTACCTGGTCTTGTCCATGTTCTGTGCCTGTTCCCATCCGTCCATCCGTCTGCTCCCATTCCTTTTGTCCCCTGGATGTGGTTTGTTATTCAGTTATCAGCTTTTGAAAAATAAATAAACCGTAAACACCTGATTAAACAACTTCATCCCTGAGCTCCTCATTCAAACTGTTCCAAAGCTTCACCCCACACACAGAAATACAGAAACCTTGCCCATTAGTGAATTTAAATAATCCCCTTAAATTATAATTCCCTTGACTTTTATTGAATGTCTGTGATGTCTCTAAAATATTTGCATACAAACTCAAACAAATAAGCAGTTCATTCATACATGTAGGGACATGGGTTGTACAATCAGAACTGATCATGATGACCAATGATACCTTGAGATTTTTTTCTCATCACTGAACAAAATTCTTTGAGAATCTACCTTTGGCAAAACCAAGGAGATGGTTATGGACTTCATACAGTGCCAACATTCTCCCCCCACACCAGTGAACATCTAGGGAGCCGACATTGAGATTGTAAAATCGTACCTGGGTGTTTATCTGAACAACAAAGTGGACTGGTCAGACAACCTAGCTGCTCTAAACAGGAAAGGACAGAGCAGACTGTACCTGCTGAGGAGACTGAGGTCTGTTGGGGTGCAGGGGGAACTCTTGCTCTTGCAGTGTAGTTTTCACAGTACACGTTCATTTTGACAACGAGAGAGAGGGGCAGATCGGGGCTTGCCCCACGTCGCTCAACACGGCTCAATAGGACACTAATCAGAATAACGCAGACTAAAAAAGCAATGTAGAGACCAGGGGCCTCATTTATAAACGTGGCGTACGCTCAAAAGATGGCGTAGGCTACGCCAATTTCTGAGCAATCTTTGTGATTTATGAAAAACAAACTTGATGGGAAAATGTGCGGTCCTCCACGGACACTCTGACCCATGCGTACGCACAACAACGGGAGAGATGAGAAATGTATCACACAGTATGCAGAGACTCCTCAGTGCACACAAAAACATAACTTGGAGAAATAAATAAAAACGGATATGTGATTGAAAACCACCTCGAATATGTTGTGTTAATGTTATGACATGTTTTCTCATAAATGATGCGGTAAGCAGGAGGACAGAATTACGTCTAAACTGACGCCGTTTAGCATTTCTATAGGTTTTAGATACGAGAATGGTTTTATATACTATCACGTTTAATCGTGTTTTATGTTGTTCGCCAAGACTTGATAAGTCGCTCGTAAAACACAGGAGGCATGGAAACTAAGAACACCATGTGGTAAATTGTACAGCTGATAATCACAACACATATGACGGAGGGGGGGGGGGGGGGGGGGGTGGGGGGGGTGCGGGAATAGTGCGGAACTGCGAGCGCCTGTTACACACCCCCTTTAATTGACAATATTTATTTATATTTATTTTGCTCAAAACTTCTACCTTGAAAACTGTTCAGGTCTTTATATTTTAAAAGAAAATAATTGTTTCCTATTTATAAAATAATTGCATTTTTTATATATATATCTTTTTTTCTTGACTTTTGTAGTACTTGGCATTTATGTTACTCCCTCTTCTAATGTTCATTGTTCTGCACCAATACACCAAAGTCAATTCCTCTATGTAAAGAACTTAAACCAATAAACCAAGTTCTATGCTAATCAGTATCAGAATAGAACATCAGTACATGTCAATTACATTATGTAGCATACATATATATTAGTCACTGCTAGGGATTGGTATCGTTTGAAATTTATAGATTCCGATTCCGGTTCCGCTTATCGATTCCGGTTCTTATCGATTTCCCGTTTCGATTCCAAAATTGTAAAAGAAAGAGGTCAAACGTTTAGATAACAAAAATATCTTAATTCTTTTAAGCTTTAACTGACATTTTTACAAATAAAAAAATATACATGCAATACAAATGTATTGCAAAATAGCTGTGCTTTATTTTAACTGAGCTATGCCTTTGGCAAGCTATTAACAGGCATTACACAGTGCCTTGTCTTTTTCTTTTTTAGTGTAGTGGAACCTCACTTCAGAGCGTTTACCGCGATCCATCTTTGGTGTTATGAAGTGGCTGAGCTCGTGAACTGTCTACTGGAGGACGGGGGGAGCCTCGCTGCGGGGCTACTGTGGACCTCTGTCGCCTGTCAGCGCAACTTACATGATGCAGTTTAAAAAAATGAAGGGCGGTGCCGGCCGTCAGCGTACCGAGCCGGCCGTCAACGGCCCGCTGACGACCGGCCGTTCTGTGATTCTCCAGAACACACAGATGGCCAGTCCGCTATGTATTCCACCGGGTCACCGCGGCACACACGGACCCGCGGCGCAGACAGACCCGGTGGAATACAGGGTCTACTGCGTTTAGGAACCGTTAAGCAGAACCGAAATTGTGTATTTTGTATGGGTACCCGGTACCCGGCATTTTCTTATCGGTTCTCATCTGGAACCGAGTTTCGGTTCCCAACCCTAGTCACTGATATCTAAAAGTGGAAGAAGTACTACATTGTACGTAAGAGTAGTAATAGCGCAGGGTAAAATACTCAGTCAGGTGAAATTCCTTGAATGAAAATCCTACTTCAGAACAAAAGTTACTTAAAGTACTCCAGAAAGCACAATGGCCCATTTCAGAATTATATTGTATGATTACAGTTATTGGTCCATTACTGGGAAACCTCCATCAGTTGAGGAAGTGTATGTGCTTTGATCCAAAGCTTTACATTGTAACTAAATATTATCCAATATAAAAATAAATCTAAATAAATAGATATTTGCAAAGAAATAACATGTAAACCATGACATTTGAATTATATATTTATTAAAGCAACAATGAGGCAAAACACATTGTAAAACAAAAAGGACTGATAGTTATGATAATGACAGGAACAGGAAGCAGATGCTAACTCTCACTGCAGAGACAAACAGCATCAGGCTGATCATTGAACAGGAATCCCAACACATCAAGAACACGCTGCTCACAGACAGGGCGCCCTCTAGTGGCAGCACATGCTCTGAATATTGTAAGATATATTTCTAAAGAAAAGAAAAGATGGCACAAACCACTTTAGTGCGGTTAAGTATAGTGGCCGTGAAAAGCTAAAAGCTGATATTTTGAGGATATCTGGGTTATTAAGAATTAGACAGTTTGTAATTAGCGATTTATTTAATTAACACAAGTCAATGAACTTCAGAAACATGAACACACTAATGCTGCGTTGATGATCATGAGTCAGGTGATGATACACCGTGATTTGTCGTCGTATTTTTTGTTTAGTTCTTCTACTTCTTTTTCATGTTTTGCCCACATTTCTTTGATATCATTTGCAAGACTCTCTTTTGACTTTTGCAATTGTGTTTCAGTTGTCTCCATGCTCTGTAATTTTTCTTCAAGGTTTTTTTCTTTGTGTCTGTAAAGATCCTGTAGCAGTTTGGACTGTTGCTCTTGTAATTCATGATCTTTCTTCAGATCCTCTATTTCCTTCTTGTGTTTCTCCGCCAAGGCGGCAGAGTCCTTTTCGTATTCCAGTTTGAACTCGTTGAATTCTTCAGCTTGTTTTCTGGCCTCCTCTTCATATTTCTTCTTCATCTCCTCTTTTTCTTTCTCATATTTTCCCTGTAATTCCTGTATCTCCTTCTCCTTCTGTTCACTTCTCTTTAGATCTTCTTCTTTTCTTTTCTGTTCAAGTTTCTCTCTTTCCTGATCGTATTCTTTTTGCAGCTTCTGAATTCTTGTTTGCTCGTCTTGTCGTCTCTTTCCATTTTCTTGACGTTGTTTGTTCCACCATTCTTCTCTCTCCTTCTCCCAGTCTTCTTTTTGATTTCTCATCTCTTCTTTTTTGTCCTCTAACTCTCCTTCAAGTTTTTCCTCCCATTCCTTTTTTGTATTTTCATCCTGCCTTTTCTTCTCCTTGTCCTCTTTTCTTCTCTGTTCCTCTTCCCTCCTTCTCTCCTCTCGTTCCTTGTGGATTTGTTCGTCCATCTCTTGAAGCTGTTTGGCTCTCTTCTGCTCAATGTCATCTCTCTCCTGTTCCGTTCTTCTCTTCACTTCTTCCATTTCCTCCTCATGTTTCCTTTGCAGCTCCTCCCTCTCTCTCTGCATTTCTTCTTCCTTCTCCTTCAGGATCTTCTCCACTTCCTTCTCTATGGCCGCCTCGGCCTCTTGGAACATCTCTGAGGTGTAGCAGCTGCCGCCATTTTCTTTCAGCATTTTGTTGGACTTCTCCATCAGCTCACTGACTTGCATGCGGTTTGTCTGATCTCTGTTATTGAAGACCTGGTATCTCCCTCCACAGTCATTTATCAGTTTTTTCAAAAAGTCACTGGATCGTTCTATGAAACTCTCAATCGTTTCGCCACCCAGATCGTCTCCTCTGGTGAATATGATGATGATGAAATCTCCAGATTTCTTGCCAAAACATTTCTTGATCAGTTCCACAGAGTCTTTTTCCTCTTGTGTAATTCGGCCGATCGTCAGCACCAGTAAGAACACATGAGGTCCAGGAGACATCATGCTGATGCATTTCACAAGCTCCTCTTGAACATCATCCTTGGACAGTGTCGTGTCAAACAGGCCGGGGGTGTCCACCACAGCGACAGGTCGTCCATCAATCTCTCCTGTTGCTTTTTTGCAAAACTTGGTCACTGAATCTGTGCTTGAAATCGATGTAAAAGGTTCTTTTCCCAATACATTGTTTCCAGTTGCACTTTTTCCATTGCCAGTCTTCCCAATCAGCACCATCCTGAGACACTCTCTGGTCTGACTTTCTTCAACATCTCCCTCCTGACTTTTCTTTTTAACGTCCTGCAGTTCAGCTTTAAGTTCTACCACCTTCTCCATCTGAGCCTTGGTGAACATGTCCTTTGTGAAGCACCTGGATCCTCTGACTCTGGTCTCTCCCACAGCATCCAACAGCTCTGAGATCTGCTGCTGATCTGTGATGTTGAGAACAACATGTCTTCCTCCACATCTCTGACGCAGCTCCTTGATGTCCGTGTTCTCCTTTAGAAAGCTAACAACAGCTGGAGCTGTAGGATCTGACTCCATAGTGAACAGAATCAAGCTGAAGTCGTTGACTCGAGGGCTGAATGTGTTCTGGATGGTCTCTAACTCTCCCTTGTCTTCATCAGTGAGGGGACCCACAGGTAGGACCAGGATAAAGGCATGGACGCCCTCAGGATCACAGAGGGAGACACACCTGAATGATTCCTCCATCACTTCCTGCTGAGGTTTTCCACACAAAGCAGGCAGCTCCACCAGGGCAACCCGGCGTCCACACACCTCTCCCTGATGTTTAACACACTCTGAGGAGTTGGAGACTGAAGGAAACTCTGTCTGACCTAAAATGGCCTTGGCTGCTGAAGTCTTCCCTGCTCCTCTCCTCCCACACAGAACCAGGTTCAAAGCTGCTTTGATGTCTTCAGAGAAGGTGAGGAACGTTCCTTTGTTTCCATCAACTATCTTCTCAATCTTCTCCATCAATGAATCACGGCTCTGTTCACCCATGTTGTAGAGTCTTCCTCCACAGGCTTCAAGCAGCTGACTCACGATGTGGGACTTCTCTTCTCTTTGATTCTCTTTGTGTGTCATGATGACCATTGAGTGTTTAAAAGCTTCTGGACCAAACAGACTCAGGATGAACGTCAGTGTTTGTCTGTTCTCTTCAGTGAAATCAGAAGGATTCACTAACAGCAGAAGGACATTGGGTCCAGGAGGACAAAGACTCACACAGCTCTTCACCTCTCTTCTCATGCTCTCTTCACGAAGACTGAACATGTCTGCAGTTTTCAGAACTGTGAATTGTTTTCCTTTCCACTTTCCATGGGTTGTCCCACCTCTGCCCTCGGTTATAAAGTTACAGATTATTTTCTTTTTGTCTCCACTTTTTCCCAACAGCACGATTGTGAATGCAGATGCTGTAACACAGATAGAAGAATCAAATTACATTAACTCATTAACATAATTAAAATACACTTCACTTACATGAAGATATCTCCAACCATTTCCTGGATGAGCCAGAGTTCTGGTTTAGCCGCTGCAGCCAATTTATGAAAACGGGTTTTACAAAAACTCAGTATACCCTCTGGAGGAAACAGCAGGTAACTCATATTTATTGTGGATTATTTAAATGAATTTTAGTGTTTCTTTCCTTTTGGGGCTGGAAAAATAAATATACTTATTCATTTCCTCAGCAAAATATGATGATTTGATTGTATCACTATAACTATCAACTATAGATGATGTCAAAGTAGCGACACAACAATTTGATTGGTTTAAATGTGTGTTTCTGTTTAGTGCATCTTTGCTGATGTCGGATTTGTTAATCCGGTAGAAAGGATGCTACAAATACATAAATAGCACTGGGACGAATTTACTTACTGTCAGTCACAGGGTTTGACCGTTGGAATGGTGCAGTGATTGTGTTAACCGCACGCAGCCCTGTGAACGGGAACATCATTAATTTGCAGCTTAATATTCAAATGATATCACGTCTGGTTTAAATGAACAACATGTCTTTGTTCTTCACATACCAGCAGCTTTAATAGCTTCAGTGAGGGGATGCCATATTTCCTTTGGTTTTTGACTTTGATGATCACCAGGTAAAGTAGATGTGGCGTCCTCAAACACTTCACAGCTCACAGGCTCTCCATAGTTCTCCTTTGCAGTTTGACCCAAACGTGTTAACAGCTCTGGAAGTTGAAGGTTCTTCCACTTCAAGTATCTACATTTTTTGATCATGTCTTGTAATGGGGGTTGTTCCATTAAACCTGAACCCTCCTCTCTGGATGGTGATATCAGCATCAGTGAATGATCAAAGGACTGATCACTGAAGCGTTCCAGGACTCTGCAGAGTCTCTGTTTGTGTTCCTCAGTGAAGCCTTCAGGCTGTAGAACCAGCAGGAACACATGAGGTCCAGGATCAGAGAGCCTCACACACTCTTTCAGATGTTCTGTCAGTTTGTGTTCAGAGATGTTGTCGTGCAGCAGATCTGGAGTGTTGATCACAACTACTTTGTTCCCCTCCCGCTCTCCACTGGCTCTCTGACAGTGGTCCCATTCTTCCTCAGTGTTGAAAACAGTCACTCCCAGTATGAAGTTCCCCACTGAACTCCTCTCGAACCAGCTGTTCCCCAGCAGAACAACCCTCAGCTCAGACACTGTGAGAAACAAAGAATTAGAAATGTTGACCATATGCAGACTTCCATGTATTCATGTATAGTTTCTTTGCTGTTTAACCTAAGGGTTGCTAACAGCAGGTTTTACCTACAAAATACTGAACACTCAGGTGTTCTTAAAGCAGAGTAACACAGCTCAGTTTTACTCACTGTCAGGTGGCAGCCAATTAAGGCTGCTCCGGCGCTTTAGAGGATATGGATGATCTGTTATTGGAAAGAGACAGAATTTGATGATTTATTACATGTAATTTAAAATAGACAGTACAGTGGTCTACAATCTTGAACAAGATAGGAAACAGACACCCAGACCTACCAGAACACAACGTCAACAAAAAAAGAGAAGAAACCCAGAAAGTGAACCTAGGACAGCCAAGCAGCCACGATGCATTTCTTTAGGTCACATATTTACACCTTTTCAGGTTTATTTAGATATTCTTGAGACTACTAGAATATTTGAACATGCTGTAATGTTCAAAAAATCCTTTATTCTTTTCAAACTGCCTTCTTAGAATAGCTGTTTTCAGCCTCTATGAATCTGCTAAGGGGTTTGGTTAATAAAAACGTATTTTACCTACAAAATACTGAACAAGAAGGTTGTGGGTTAGATCCCAGCCGTGCAGTCAAGATGTCAATGGATCGGGGCAAGATACTTAACCCTGAGTAGCTCCCGGTGGCATGTGTAAAGGCCCAGATACACCGGCCAGTCACCTGAGAAGTCGCCGACGCCGACACCGACTGTTGCGTCACCGGACTCTCCTGCGTATTTGCCGACTTCACACACTGGAACACACCGCAAATCTGAGCCGAGCACGTATGAACTGCGTATGCGTGAGTGGCAATAACTCTCCTTACCAGCAGGCGGCGGTAGTGTGTATTCATCATTCAAAAGAGGCAACAACCGGAAGACAGAGAAGAAGAACAGACTCCGTGATATAAACAAACAACAAATAGCGTTTTTCTTTCCATTTTCACTCTCGTCCATTGAAAACATGAACGAACAGGAGCTCTATAAACCGATGAGGTGAAATAGCCGTCCGTGTGTGTTCCATCTTCCATTTTACATCATTTGTTTACCTCCCTCACTTCCGTTAACGCTTCTCATGCACTGATTCGCTAGCTGAACAGCCAATCAGTGTTATCCCTTTGTCCGACTTCCGGTGGTGTTCCCGACGCCGATTCAACAAGGCGTCAGGTCGGCAGAAAAGACCCAACGGTGCGGCGCACACCGCTCCGAATAAGGCGTGCCCACGCTCATGTTCGGCCTGACTCCCATTTACTGCCGATTTCGGGCCGGTGTATCTGGGCCTTTAGTTTCCCAGAGAAAGTGGCACTGCTCTGGATGAATTAGGTGTGATGAATAGGTGAAGACTTGTAAAGCACTTGAAGGGTCCTAAATGCCTGATAAAGCGCTGTATACATTAAGTACAGTCCATTTACCCTTCAACCAGACAGCTAAGTAGCTGTGATGCATTTCTTTATTACATAATATTTATTTGTATTTAATTACAGAATATATTTTTGGGGTGACACCTCTAATATATATTCATGGACAGAAACAGTCTTGAATCCAGAGTGGACATATCTGACTGGACTCACCTGATTCTGCAGTCGCCATACTGTGCTCTTCTGAAAAAAGCTTTCCTGAAGACGAGAAGCTAAAGGAAGAAGAATTACACTTTAAATAATCTGACTTACTCACTCCAAAACGTGATAACAAAGAAAACTGGCTCATTTCAGAACTGACTGTAGCTCTACACGCACACACACACACACACACACACACACACACACACACACACACACACACACACACACACACACACACACACACACACACACACACACACACACACACACACACACACACACACACACACACACACACACACACACACACACACACACACACACACGGTATGTGAAACTCAATGAGGAGCCAGCAGATCTGGTGAGAGTTTGTGGTGAATATAATAATTGTTGACCTTTGATTTTTTTTGTTGGGCTTCAAAATATATATTTATTGAAACACCACACAGTATATAGCCATAATTATGAACAGCCCTGTTTTTTGTTTATTATCTAGACTACACTGAAAAGATAGAGGGCTTTTAAAGCAGCATTTATACTGGACTTCCACCGATGCAACTGTCTTGCACTTCCTTTGTTCCTGCTTTTTGCTGTATTTATCTGCATGTTTCAGAAGTGTGTGTTTTTCCTTGGTTCTTGTGTTCCCAAAATTACCACTTGCATCAAAGTGCGATGTCAGATTTAACTTCAAAATTTCAACTAATTGAGCTGCTACAAAATGTCAGTTTTCCCCCTATATTAAAATGTGTATTATACATTCCTTACTGCAAATGTGGTGAGGCCGTGCCATTGCTTTCTTGTATTAAAGTGCCCTTTCATACATTCAGCACATTCCTATCTTAATAATGGATTTGCATGAACATTTATTTTATTCTGCTAGTATTTGGCCTTTTTAGTTAATTCTTCACTGTGAAATATAATGGTTATAAAATAAGCATTTTTTGCCATTTGGCACAATGAACTTTAATTTTTCAGGAGAATCGTTTCCTTTAAGCTCCCTTGATTTGTTCACAATAATGTATATGCAACGCATTTCACATTTTAATAAAAAAAATTGTTTTATTTTTAATGTGTTTGTTAATTAGTTTAGGATGCATGATGGGAAAAGCCGAAAGCTATTATGGATGTTATGTCTGTTGTTAATATTGTTTTATTCTTAAAAAAACACATTAATGTTGTTCAAATGAATGTTTTTGTTTTTATTGATTATCTATTTAAAAAATGTATTGATAAATGCTGTAGATAAGAGATTAGGATGGATCGTGTACATAAAAGATATCTCTGCACAGAAATAATCTAATGTGGTATATTGTGGGATATGTTTGGTGTGTATGGGACAGATTATATAACAACCCTAATCATTGAAAGCATCCGTGCTCAGAAACGCACACGTTAACTGTTCATCTGTGGAATGTTCTCATTATGGGAATCCTTGCACCTGCTCGGTGAGGAAGGGATTTGGCAGATAAAGATAGCATGGTCAAAACACTGAACTTTGTTGGATCTTCAGCAAACTTCATTCTAATGGAACTCTTTTGACTATTTAGGTTAAATAAGTGTTAACATAGTGATGTTAAGATCTCAAAGACATCCGGCCCAACTTTAGAGGTTTCTCCACAACAATATGCAGGTTGTTTTTACCTTAATAGTGTAAGAATAGCCTGAGCAGGCTAGGTAGATTAAACAGAACACTATAGCATGTAGTTTAAACAAAACATGCATGTTGCTTTAACAGGTACGAATTAAATATACTGACCATATTCAAAGCCTAAAATGAACATTTAAAAGTAATGTTGATTAAACATAGGGTAAGGAAATATTCAAATGAACATAAAAATCTAATGTTTCCTTGAAATAAAATAATTGTGGGTATTTAACATAATTGAATAGTTTTAAGTGGAAATTCAAATCATGTGAATCCAACAGCCTTTTTTTCCGTGTGTGCTCCCTCTGTCAGGTGGACACAGCTTATTAACAATACAACTAAGTCAATTAAAAACTATAAGCACTTATATAACATCACTGATAACATCACATAATACAATTCCAATTTTATAAACATTGAATACTTTCCGCCAGTATAACTCAAAACTTACACTGATCCCCATAAACCACATGGACACACACCGCTGTAGGGTTGCCATGGCAGCAACACCAGTTCTAAACAGGTGTGTATGAACTGCACAACAGATATTTGAAAACTAAGATCTCAAAAACACAATTTAAAAAGGAAATGGTCATCTGACATCGAGCTGACAAACAAAGGAAACATCTCCAAAGCTGTTATATATATTTTTATAACATAAAGACCGCATGTTAATAATATGATTATTAGTATCTTTATATCACTGTTTTATTCCAATGTACATTATCTTTTTAAATAGTTGTTACACTGTTTATTCTATTTCACATGTTCAGTACATGATTTAATTATTCCAGAACTGTACTTGAACCATTGTGTCACTAACATCTTTTTTTGCACCGCTAACCTTCCTTATTTTTATTATTTATTTACTTAGCATGTTTAAAATAAAAGATAGCCTATGTAACATGTAAAGTGTAAGGCGTAAGCTAAAGCTCTTGATACAGATATGACATGTCTTTTCCTTGTTCAAAGTACTGAAGCTCTACTCTGTGAAAGAACATGTCCGCCTGCTCGTTTCCTGATATCTCAAATGGCGCCTCTGCACTTTTAGAGATTAGACAATGAGTGGAAACAAGAGCCCCTTCCGGTTCAGACTGAAACACAGAACATGTTTTCTGGGTGTCGGCTGTTTCTGCTTCAGAAAGCCCGTAGAGGTGACTGGTCATAACTTTCATAAGTGAACACACTGAGTACACGCTGCTGCAGAACTTTATCACATTATTACAGTAGGCCTAAATCTACATTGTTCCCACATAGATGAAAGTAAAGATGACTGGTCATAACTTCAGTTGCACACTAACACGCTGTTCCGGTAGTCTACATATTGTATACGGTAAAACGACATTATTATTAACATTATATTGTTCTATAAGATAAGATAAGACTTTATTTATCCCGAAGGAAATTGTTGTGCCAGTAACAAAATACAATAAACACAATAAACACAGCAGCAAAAAGAGCAATTAAACATCCACAGACAACATAAAAAGTAGAAACATAGAAAGTCACACAATCAATGCAATTATTATTAGCAGACTACATTTACAATCCTGGTGTAGTCATTTGACCTATTTTACTTACTTTTTGATTTTGTCTAAGGTGACTGACCTGCATGAAGTCTTGCTTCGGCTCTGCTGCGAAAGGGAAAGTAAAAAAACTGGTCTGCTCGACGACACTTAGAAAAAGCGAAAGTGTAATTGTGTAATACGTAGCAGTTTGATTTAGTGTCTTCTTTACCATTAGTGGTTAACTACAACATCCTTGAAGCTTAGCTGTTTAAAACATGTCGATATGTAGGCCTATGTTTATTGGGCTTTATGTTGAATATTTAAAATATAAGATAAACATTACAAAATGTATATTACAATAAAATGTTGCGCATCAATTAAATATGGAATCTAACTTTTTCCATCTCATTTTTTACAAAGTTGATTTTAAATAAACAAACAAGTGAAAACTCAGGTGTATTCACACATTCTCTGATAAGTCACAGAGTCACATGCATAATAATTATATATATAAACTAAGGCTATGATTAAAACCTACTGTAGTGGAATGTACAGTTTGGCTGGTAATTTAGGCATTATTATGCAATATATTTTATATATACATGTTTTTCTATATTCAAAATGCTTTCAAAATCATTAGGAGCAAATGTGAAAAGAGAACATCAGACCATCTGTGTATTATGTTAGAGCTCCACCTGCTGGACATGACGATGAACACACCAGCCTGTCCTCCAAAAAAAGACCAAATAGGTTAATTGTTCAACAGCTTATTACGACCTAAAGTTTAAAGTTTAGCAGTTTAAAACGTGACTATATGTCGTAATAAGCTTTTGGACAATCAACATATTTGGTCGTTTTTTGGAGGACTTGTTGAGACAGATGTGTTGTTGCAGCTTTAACATTTACTCTGTCTTACACACACACAACACTTTTGTACAAAATAAAGTTTATTGCCATTATTAATTTACATTAAGCGTTTCAAAACATCATAGACAAAATATTCAGTCACAGGATTTCTACCATCATCATCATCATCATCATCATCATCATCATCATCATTGCCTGCGTTACAGTCTTTTTAACGAGGATAAGAAACAGCATTTTGTTTTTTACAGGTAATGGCTTTAGTGATACAGTAATGGTGCGTTCAGGGGCTTATCTCCATGTAGATAATATGGTACAAACTACAACAAAATGAATATTTTACCGTGATTTAATTGTAATACACGTTTCAAGATCATGCAGAACTAACAACATAATGATACCAGTTTCTAAAAACCATGAATTAATGCTTTGATGAGTCTGTACACAAGACGGCAGAGGAAACACTTTTAAAATGCGTGTTTTCTGAATGTAGATCTGATCAATCATGCTAAGCTAACGTTGTAGCTGCTCCGTCCACACTCACAACAACGTTATACAGACAGGAATAAAGCAGCGACTGTATTCACGATCTCATAAACAGTCTGTGGTTTGAAACTGTAAACCTTTCCTCCAGTTTCTGAACAGATATGAGGAGCTGTGAGCTCTGTGTGCTAACCGCTAACGGCTAACAGCTAACGGCTAACAGCTAACGGCTGAATCTGATGGAGTATTGCTGGAGATATTTGTACACACCAGGGAAATCTTTCAAAAGTGGAAACAAGGACTATCATTAGTCACCCACTCAAAATCCCAAGATAGCCACCAATGGTGAGGTAATCTCTTTCACTCACTTAAAATAAATCATCTTGGAGTCAAATTATACAATTTTTGTATTTGAAACCAAATTCAAACGTCAGGAGTTACTAATGCCAGAAGACTAGTAGCCTATAAGTATTCAGGGTTTTTTCTAGATAAAATATAACATGAGGGCAATACTGTGGCGCTGATCTTATAAGATATATCAATACGTATCAATTAGTCTGTCAGTCTATCCGCTTCTTTACATGTAATCACGACGCACACAAAAATCGCATCATGTCCGAAGTGAACGCACCATAATGCTCATGGTCTGTGTAATATTTGCCCAATGTTCACTATTTACAGAAATGTTATTAGTAATGCAAAACATCAATGCTCCCTTTTTAAGAAACGTAACAAATATATATATATATATATATATATATATATATATATATATATATATATATATTCCGTAGACTTATATACAATTGAGACCAATGTGTAGCTATGCTGCAAAGGACATTATTTCATTGGGAAATAACCGTATCTTGTTGAGTTTTGTCTTAATACTGTTTTTTAAATCCATATAATCCGACGGAGATTCTGTATCTTATATAAAAAAGACATTTCAATAATTTATTTCCCTCGTTATTCAGAATTTTGAACAATTGAGATTCAACAAAGCAGGCTGATGTGTAGCAGGTTTCAGTGGCAGTGTGAATTCAGTACTAATCATTTCATTTGGGTTGTTAGTCTTTTTACACATTGCACCAGAAAAGCATGACCATTATGAAAAAGCAGTTTAAAAATACACTGTAAAAAATATTGCTGGAAACTGTTTGACAATAACATTCAGTCTTATCGTGAACACAACAGCTATAAAACGTATGGCTCACGTTCAGGGCTGCTAGCACCCTGTGGTTTAACAACAAAGTGCAGTTCTTCCCTGTAATCTCAAATCATCAGCGCACGGCGTTCAGGAGACGAGTTCAAGTCCAGAATCTCCGTCTCGCTGCAGAGGAAAAGGCCGAGACACGACGAGTTTAATAAAAAACACCTCAGTTTCTCTTTGTGTTGAAGGCGAGTCTCTGCAGGACCTGGCACTTCAGACTTTAGGAGGAGGGACCGGCCTCAGAGCCTGCAGGAAAAACAAACACATTCATTCATTAAAGAGGGGCGGACATTCTGTATTATTACATATTACTTGTTAGACGCTTACATACTCAACACTGTGGACAATCCCCACAGGAGCACTTTGGGGTGAAGTGTCTCAGGGACACAACGACATGCTGACTGCAGTGGGGTTTGAACCTGTGCTCCCCTGATCCCAACACCAACGCACAAGTCCACTCTGCCACACACCTCCCACTATTATAAAGGTTTCCAAATTCTATAAACTGTAGTTACTTTTATAAAAATGTTCATCATACTATGAATATTCTTAGAGAAAATATACAAAAACTTTCTTAGAAATACTCATGTCTTTTTTTACCGCGTACTATACTCTAACTTGATTTCAGACATACTATACAATAACTTTTTCGACATACTATACGATGAATTTTTTAGAATACAATACTATTACTTTTTTCGACAAACAATATTTTTGACAGACTGTACAGTTACTGTTTTTACGAAACACTATTTTATAAATTTTTGTAAATATTTTTGACATATTATAGTATGACTTTTATTTCGTCAGACTGGCTACCCTTACTTTTTTTTCTTTTGTTATTTGACTTTTATAACAATAAAAATGTATTCCAGTTAGAAACCTGCCCAAGCCAAACAAAGTGTTAAAGCAGTAATGATGTATTATAGCTATTATATCATTCAGTAATAGTGTATATTATGTACCTGGCGAGCAGCGCTGTAGTTCTGTCCCGGGGGTTTGGGTCTGTTTCCGGCTGGGGGGGGGGGCGGTGGAGCTCCTTTGGGTTTGGGCCTTACAACCTAAAATGTAAATATTGTTATTTATGTATTGAGTTGTATTTTTAAGCTGCTTCAAAACATCCAACATAAAAGCATCTTCACGGTGGGGGTTTCCCAGCATTACCTGCACTGTAGTCTGTTGACTGAGCATCACTGGCAGCTTCCTCTGCGTGTGTGAACTGTTAGAAAACAAGAGATTGTGAAGGTGACTTTCAGCATAAAGGCCTCACTACAATCTGAAATACGGTTTATTGACTCACGTTGGCAACATGGGACTTTGTCGTTTCTTACAGATGAATCCGATCACTCCAGCAATCACACCTAACACCACTAAAATCACCGTCAGAGCGATGGCCACCGTGGCTCCTGCAGAAAGGGAAAGCAGATTGAATTAGACAAGAGAAGATTTCTGTTTCCAAAGTGCTGATTCTCTGAAAATAAGGAGCCCCTCCCCAAGCCCCTCTGAGAGACATTTGGTTACAAAGAACTCAATGGAGCTCTAGGAGGAGATTCAGGTGATAAGGGGGGGGGGGGGGGGGGGGTTACCTTGGTTGCTGATTGGCTAATGGTTACACAAGACAACACATCGTTATGACATCATCAAGTGGCCAAAATCTGATCAGCTCATTTTCAGACAGGTTTTTATAGAAATGGATCAAAAAGAGAGAGAATCTTTGTTCCTGAAACTTTCTCTTTCCACAGAGGGGACACATGTTGATGTAGAAGAGACATGAAGAAGAGGGGACACATGTTGATGTAGAAGAGACATGGAGAAGAGGGGACACATGTTGATGTAGAAGAGACATGAAGAAGAGGGGACACATGTTGATGTAGAAGAGACATGGAGAAGAGGGGACACATGTTGATGTAGAAGAGACATGAGGAAGAGGGGACACATGTTGATGTAGAAGAGACATGAAGAAGAGGGGACACATGTTGATGTAGAAGAGACATGAAGAAGAGGGGACACATGTTGATGTAGAAGAGACATGAAGAAGAGGGGACACATGTTGATGTAGATGAGACATGAAGAAGAGGGGACACATGTTGATGTAGAAGAGACATGAAGAAGAGGGGACACATGTTGATGTAGAAGAGACATGAAGAAGAGGGGACACATGTTGATGTAGATGAGACATGAAGAAGAGGGGACACATGTTGATGTAGAAGAGACATGAAGAAGAGGGGACACATGTTGATGTAGATGAGACATGAAGAAGAGGGGACACATGTTGATGTAGAAGAGACATGGAGAAGAGGGGACACATGTTGATGTAGAAGAGACATGAAGAAGAGGGGACACATGTTGATGTAGAAGAGACATGAAGAAGAGGGGACACATGTTGATGTAGAAGAGACATGGAGAAGAGGGGACACATGTTGATGTAGAAGAGACATGGAGAAGAGGGGACACATGTTGATGAAGAAGAGACATGAAGAAGAGGGGACACATGTTGATGTAGAAGAGACATGAAGAAGAGGGGACACATGTTGATGTAGAAGAGACATGGAGAAGAGGGGACACATGTTGATGTAGAAGAGACAGGAAGAAGAGGGGACACATGTTGATGGAGAAGAGACATGAAGAAGAGGGGACACATGTTGATGTAGAAGAGACAGGAAGAAGAGGGGACACATGTTGATGGAGAAGAGACATGAAGAAGAGGGGACACATGTTGATGTAGAAGAGACAGGAAGAAGAGGGGACACATGTTGATGAAGAAGAGACATGAAGAAGAGGGGACACATGTTGATGTAGAAGAGACATGGAGAAGAGGGGACACATGTTGATGTAGAAGAGACAGGAAGAAGAGGGGACACATGTTGATGGAGAAGAGACATGAAGAAGAGGGGACACATGTTGACGTAGAAGAGACATGAAGAAGAGGGGACACATGTTGATGTAGAAGAGACATGAAGAAGAGAGGACACATGTTGATGTAGAAGAGACATGAAGAAGAGGGGACACATGTTGATGTAGAAGAGACATGAAGAAGAGGGGACACATGTTGATGTAGAAGAGACATGAAGAAGAGGGGACACATGTTGATGTAGAAGAGACATGAAGAAGAGGGGACACATGTTGATGTAGAAGAGACATGAAGAAGAGGGGACACATGTTGATGTAGAAGAGACATGAAGAAGAGGGGACACATGTTGATGTAGAAGAGACATGAGGAAGAGGGGACACATGTTGATGTAGAAGAGACAGGAAGAAGAGGGGACACATGTTGATGTAGAAGAGACATGAACAAGAGGGGACACATGTTGACGTAGAAGAGACATGAAGAAGAGGGGACACATGTTGATGGAGAAGAGACATGAAGAAGAGGGGACACATGTTGACGTAGAAGAGACATGAAGAAGAGGGGACACATGTTGATGTAGAGGAGACATGAAGAAGAAGGGACACATGTTGATGTAGAAGAGACATGGAGAAGAGGGGACACATGTTGATGTAGAAGAGACATGAACAAGAGGGGACACATGTTGACGTAGAAGAGACATGAAGAAGAGGGGACACATGTTGATGTCGAAGAGACATGGAGAAGAGGGGACACATGTTGACGTAGAAGAGACATGAAGAAGAGGGGACACATGTTGATGTAGAAGAGACATGAAGAAGAGGGGACACATGTTGATGTAGAAGAGACATGAAGAAGAGGGGACACATGTTGATGTAGAAGAGACATGAAGAAGAGGGGACACATGTTGATGTAGAAGAGACATGGAGAAGAGGGGACACATGTTGATGTAGAAGAGACATGAAGAAGAGGGGACACATGTTGATGTAGAAGAGACATGAAGAAGAGGGGACACATGTTGATGTAGAAGAGACATGAAGAAGAGGGGACACATGTTGATGTAGAAGAGACATGAAGAAGAGGGGACACATGTTGGTGTAGAAGAGACATGAAGAAGAGGGGACACATGTTGATGTAGAAGAGACATGAAGAAGAGGGGACACATGTTGATGTAGAAGAGACATGAAGAAGAGGGGACACATGTTGATGTAGAAGAGACATGAAGAAGAGGGGACACATGTTGATGTAGAAGAGACATGAAGAAGAGGGGACACATGTTGATGTAGAAGAGACATGAAGAAGAGGGGACACATGTTGATGTAGAAGAGACATGAAGAAGAGGGGACACATGTTGATGTAGAAGAGACATGAAGAAGAGGGGACACATGTTGATGTAGAAGAGACATGAAGAAGAGGGGACACATGTTGGTGTAGAAGAGACATGAAGAAGAGGGGACACATGTTGATGTAGAAGAGACATGAAGAAGAGGGGACACATGTTGATGTAGAAGAGACATGAAGAAGAGGGGACACATGTTGATGTAGAAGAGACATGAAGAAGAGGGGACACATGTTGGTGTAGAAGAGACATGAAGAAGAGGGGACACATGTTGATGTAGAAGAGACATGAAGAAGAGGGGACACATGTTGATGTAGAAGAGACATGAAGAAGAGGGGACACATGTTGATGTAGAAGAGACATGGAGAAGAGGGGACACATGTTGATGTAGAAGAGACACGAAGAAGAGGGGACACATGTTGATGTAGAAGAGACACGAAGAAGAGGGGACACATGTTGATGTAGAAGAGACACGAAGAAGAGGGGACACATGTTGATGTAGAAGAGACATGAGGAAGAGGGGACACATGTTGATGTAGAAGAGACAGGAAGAAGAGGGGACACATGTTGATGTAGAAGAGACATGAAGAAGAGGGGACACATGTTGATGTAGAAGAGACATGAAGAAGAGGGGACACATGTTGATGTAGAAGAGACATGAAGAAGAGGGGACACATGTTGATGTAGAAGAGACATGAAGAAGAGGGGACACATGGTGATGTAGAAGAGACATGAGGAAGAGGGGACACATGTTGATGTAGAAGAGACATGAAGAAGAGGGGACACATGTTGATGAAGAAGAGACATGAAGAAGAGGGGACACATGTTGATGTAGAAGAGACATGAAGAAGAGGGGACACATGTTGATGTAGAAGAGACATGAAGAAGAGGGGACACATGTTGATGTAGAAGAGACATGGAGAAGAGGGGACACATGTTGATGTAGAAGAGACATGAGGAAGAGGGGACACATGTTGATGTAGAAGAGACAGGAAGAAGAGGGGACACATGTTGATGTAGATGAGACATGAAGAAGAGGGGACACATGTTGATGTAGAAGAGACATGGAGAAGAGGGGACACATGTTGATGTAGAAGAGACATGGAGAAGAGGGGACACATGTTGATGTAGAAGAGACATGAAGAAGTGGGGACACATGTTGATGTAGAAGAGACATGAAGAAGAGGGGACACATGTTGATGAAGAAGAGACATGAAGAAGAGGGGACACATGTTGATGTAGAAGAGACATGAAGAAGAGGGGACACATGTTGATGTAGAAGAGACAGGAAGAAGAGGGGACACATGTTGATGGAGAAGAGACATGAAGAAGAGGGGACACATGTTGACGTAGAAGAGACATGAAGAAGAGGGGACACATGTTGATGTAGAAGAGACATGAAGAAGAGAGGACACATGTTGATGTAGAAGAGACATGAAGAAGAGGGGACACATGTTGATGTAGAAGAGACATGAAGAAGAGGGGACACATGTTGATGTAGAAGAGACATGAAGAAGAGGGGACACATGTTGATGTAGAGGAGACATGAGGAAGAGGGGACACATGTTGATGTAGAAGAGACATGAAGAAGAGGGGACACACGTTGATGTAGAAGAGACATGAAGAAGAGGGGACACATGTTGATGTAGAAGAGACATGAAGAAGAGGGGACACACGTTGATGTAGAAGAGACATGAAGAAGAGGGCACACATGTTGATGTAGAAGAGACATGAAGAAGAGACAAATTCCACATTGGTCATGTAGAAGTCCCGCAGTAGCCTCACCTGTAGAGAGACCCTCGGAGGCCTCTTTGGAGGAGCAGCCAGGAGGCCTCCAGCCGGCCTCACACTGACACTCACTCCTGTGGTTACACACCTGAGGACACACAATGCACCCTGCTGGTATCATGAGTTGTTCAATGTGCTTCAAGTTCCCTGCTACGCTCCTCTGGTGCTGTCTTAAACCTTTCCTTAGAAGATGTGATGAATTGTAAGGTGTCCTTGGTGCTTTGAAAGGCGCCTCTAAATAGAATTATTATTAATGGCAGTCTGAAGGAGCAGCCGTGTTTAACACATTTCACTCTTTAATACCGTTTAATTTACCCATAAGTCAAATCATTTAATATCGTTGAAGCGGCCACTTTCAGCCAATGACTCTAACATTTGTTCCATTTCCAGAAATAAATTGTAACAGGTTTTGGTATTTGCCTTCAGCCTGATTTAGTTCACTTTCTTAGCATTTGTTTTCAGAGAAACTCAGAAATCCACTCCAATGTGTAAATCACATTGAATGTATTGCAGCACGGTCTCTTCCTGCTTACACTCTAAAGTAAATACAGATCATTGGGTGAGACAAAGCTAAATGAAATGTGTATTTTGTGTCTTTCTCCTTGTTGTGGTTTTGTATTTGATCACAGGCAACAACTTGTTAATATTCTTATTTCACTGTCATCGCACCTAATGATTGAATTTCTCTTGTTTGGTTTTTTCTTTTATTTATTGTTTATTTTTATAATGTATTTATGAGTGGTTTTCAGCACTTTAAAGCTTTTATGCATTATTTTCTGTTCCATTAAAAGCAGCAACTTCCAGGTCTAAAGAGCGAAGCCTTAACCCTGCACTCCCTGAAACATCCAGCAGGGGGCGACTGCTCTGTTTGAATACAAGACCTATGAGGACATCTCTTTACATTTCACTTCATTTATAAACATTTTCCTGATGAGTTTTTGTTCTCAATCTCTTGTTTCAAGTTTGCTTTTATTCAGCATGATGTTCATTTAGTATATTATGGTCTTATTCAGAGTCAAATAGACGATAAAGCAGAGTTTACTTTAGGGGCGGGGCTTACGTTTGATTTACGTTTTTTGTCCTGTCTTGCAAATATAGAACTTTTTCACCGCTTGTGTTTCTACTGTTCGGTCGCCTGAACATGTATTTTTCAGTAAAATGTTGTACTTGGCTCTTCTGTTTCCAATAAACCAAGACGGTGACGACCAAAACCCCCAAATTGAGTCGACAAACAAACGCGTGAAGTCACGGTGAATGCCTCTACTTCCTGTACACAGTAAGTTAACATAAACAACAACAAAAACTCTGATCAGTGTTGGTGTTTACTCACAGCGTGTCCTTGGCATTTGGCTGAACAGTTTGTGTTTCTGTACGCCGTCTGAAGCTCCACGCACTCGTTCTGACTGCACACCTGGAGAGAGAGTGGACATATGTTACTTTGATTGTAGATTTGAATATTAAAACATGAAGAGCTCGATCTTCAGGTTCTTAGAGAGATGGATCAGGACAAAAAGAGAGGGGGTCTTTGTTCGTGAGACTTTCAGAGTCTCTTTACACAGAGGGGACACATGTTGATGTAGAAGAGACATGAAGAAGAGGGGACACATGTTGATGTAGAAGAGACATGAAGAAGAGGGGACACATGTTGATGTAGAAGAGCCATGAAGAAGAGGGGACACATGTTGATGTAGAAGAGACATGAAGAAGAGGGGACACATGTTGATGTAGAAGAGCCATGAAGAAGAGGGGACACATGTTGATGTAGAAGAGACATGAAGAAGAGGGGACACATGTTGATGTAGAAGAGACATGGAGAAGAGGGGACACATGTTGATGTATGAGAGACATGAAGAAGAGGGGACACATGTTGATGTAGAAGAGACATGAAGAAGAAGGGACACATGTTGATGTAGAAGAGACATGAAGAAGAGGGGACACATGTTGATGTAGAAGAGACATGAAGAAGAGGAGACACATGTTGATGTAGAGGAGACATGAAGAAGAGGGGACACATGTTGATGTAGAAGAGACATGGAGAAGAGGGGACATATGTTGATGTAGAAGAGACTTGAAGAAGAGGGGACACATGTTGATGTAGAAGAGACATGAAGAAGAGGGGACACATGTTGATATAGAAGAGACATGAAGAAGAGGGGACACATGTTGATGTAGAAGAGACATGGAGAAGAGGGGACACATGTTGATGTAGAAGAGACATGGAGAAGAGGGGACACATGTTGATGTAGAAGAGACATGGAAAAGAGGGGACACATGTTGATGTAGAAGAGACATGAAGAAGAGGGGACACATGTTGATGTAGAAGAGACATGAAGAAGAGGGGACACATGTTGATGTAGAAGAGACATGAAGAAGAGGGGACACATGTTGATGTAGAAGAGACATGGAGAAGAGGGGACACATGTTGATGTAGAAGAGACATGAAGAAGAGGGGACACATGTTGATGTAGAAGAGACATGAAGAAGAGGGGACACATGTTGATATAGAAGAGACATGAAGAAGAGGGGACACATGTTGATGTAGAAGAGACATGGAGAAGAGGGGACACATGTTGATGTAGAAGAGACATGGAGAAGAGGGGACACATGTTGATGTAGAAGAGACATGAAGAAGAGGGGACACATGTTGATGTAGAAGAGACATGGAGAAGAGGGGACACATGTTGATGTAGAAGAGACATGGAGAAGTGGACTTTGAGTATAGGGGACCTTTAAGTCAAGTTGGAAACAGAAAGCTAACGTTGTCTGAAAGCTGTCCAGTGATTTCTGTAACGACTCACTTTAATCACGTTTAACAAAAGTAAAGTCCAGAGACTTAAATCTCTGTCAGAGTGTGGGTCGATGACCTTTGAACTTGATTAGTTCTTTTTGAAGTGATTCATTATTACACGCTTTACTGGCGCTGTATTTACTGTGTTCAGCATTTAGCAGCAACACACTGATGTGGGGGAAACTTCTGTAGCCATGGAGAGTCAGGACTCAGAGAGACACGAGGAGAGCTGGAGCTTTGATGGAACAAGACATGTCATGAGCCACGAGTTGAGATGCCACAATCAACTCTGAAGATCTCTACCTCAGACCCGTGTATTTAGCTGGTTCAGAGAGACTAATCAACATGCTGCAGAACAAGATAGAACCAGAACACCTCTATGAGCTGATCCAGCAGGCAGGAACAGGGAGACACTGAGAGCACAGCAGCCAGCTTACAGGTGGCTGTGCTCAGTGAGGTCAGCATGAACTGATACACTGGGTCAAAGTTATGGGCCTTGGGAATTATTTCCCCAACAACTAATGTTAAAACACTTGTCAGTTTTTTATGATTTGCGTGAAAACTGCTCGCCAAATTAGAATTAGAAAAGTCAAAGCAAGACACTCCGAGCTCTCCGCTCCTTTAGATGTCAAAGTCAACTTTATTGTCAATCTGTCAGTTTGTGAGAACACAGAGAGACAGAGGGATCGAAATACCGTTTCCCACAATCCCGAATACAAAAACAAAGATGTATACAAATACACAATCAACAGACACATGCATACATAAGCACACATTAAGACAAACAAAATCACAACAATCAGCATATAAGAAAATAACAGTCGCTTCAATGACTTTTAGAAATGTGCAACACTTTCCACAGCAGCGTAGAAAGTGTCTAACGATGTGTTTTTGAGGCATGTTACCTTTCCTTCCCCACATCTGGTCCCCGTGTCCACCTGGCCGTAGTCTTTGGTGAAATCTCCAAAAAACGCTGCCTTGCAGTTCCCGACTTTGACCATCCGGCCGTAGTTGGGGTTGCTGCTGCCGCCCTCACAGAACAGCTTCCCACAGAAGATATCTCTGAAGACAAAGAGGGGACAGAAACGGTTAGACAAATACTGAATGTCCTCTTCCAGCATGAGAGTAGCATGATAACAAAGGTATCCCAACTGTAGCTGAGTACATGACAGGATGTGTGATTACCTAGGAGAGCATCAGAACTAAAGTAACAGACAGAGAATCAGCACTTTGGAAACAGGGCTGAAACAGAGGGGGATTATGGGTAATGCTGCAATGATCTGTTTGGTGTTTCAGCCAATCAGAGACAGGCTCTGTGTATATCTGAGACCTGTGATATACTGATGAAGAACAGAATAACAGGGGACCTTTAAAGCTTCTGTGAGACTCACTCTCCCTGGCAGGGGATGAACCGGTCGTTGGCGGTCCTCTTGCAGAAGGACCAGTATAGTCCTCTGGTGTTGTACTTATAGCAGAACGCTCCGGCCTCGATAGCACCTGCAGACAAGAGAGGAGTTAGGGATTTATCTCATAGCCTATACTTATTTCGTACCGCTTTGCAGAACGTGAGGTGGGTGTAGTGGCTGCGAGCTGAAAGGCCAAAGGTGGCTTCCATCAAAGAAAGTGGTAAGCATTTATATTTCTTGTAGAGAAGGTATTTGTGTTCCAATGAGATAAAAGAACCCCCTATAGCAATATACCCCTCCATCCTTTGTTCTCAATGGGTCAAAGATGTAATGTGGTAGTTCATACAAGGGTCCTCTAAAAGAGACGGGGCTATTGGGGGAATATTACAGAAGTGAGAATCTTATATTTCATTTTTGGCAGATTTTTTATTTAAATGTGTTCCTTTTTCTTTTTCTATTTAGCTAAATATACACCATATGTTAGAGCTAGTATTTTATAAAGTATTATAAATAGGGCCACCTAATCGTGACGTCTGTAGTCAAGTACGTATAAAGGCCCTGACACACCAAGCCGATGGATGTCTGGCCGTCGATGAGCATCCTATCGCCGTAATCAGATTGGTGTGTCCCGCACCGTCGTGTCTTTATCGGCCGCGCAGACACCTTCCGCCCCCGATTCGTCATGTTGAATCGGGAGGCTGTCGGCAAAATAAATCACTCTGATTGGCTGTTCAGCTTAGCGAATCAGTGCATGAGAAGCGAGGTGTGCAACCAAACGATTAAGAAGGCACACACAGACGGATATTATTTTTCATTTTCGTCTATCTGCTTCCACAAGCAACAGCCCGAGAGCTGATAGCACCAGTACACACTAAACAGGCTTTCGATGGACGAGAATGAAAATGGAACGCACACCATTTGCTGTTTGTATAAATCACGGAGTCTGTTCTTCTTCTCTCGGTTATCACGCAGTCTGTCTTCCGGTTGTTGCCTCTTTTGAATGACGAATACACACTACCGCCGCCTGCTGGTAAGGAGAGGTATTGCCACTCACGCATGCGCAGTGCGTACGTGCTACTTGGCCGTTGGCTGAAGCCTTTGCGGTGTGTTCCAGTGCGACACATGGCCAAGACGCAGGAGACGTGAGGCGACACAACAGGGTCCGTTAAGACGTGTTCTTTGGTGTCAGCTTGGTGTGTCTGGGCCTTTTAGAAATAAGGAGCCCCTCCCCACGCCCCTCTGAGAGATATTCGGTTAAAAATAACACAATGGTGCTCTAGGAGGAGATTCAGGTGATAAGGGGGGGGTTACCTTGGTGGCTGATTGGCTAATGGTTACACAAGACAACACATCGTTATGACATCATAAAGTGACCAAAATCTGATCAGCTCATTTTCAGACAGGTTTCTATAGAAATGGATCAAAAAGAGAGAGAATCTTTCAATCGGGGCCGTCGGGTCGTGTTCTTTGGTTTCAGCTTGGCGTGTCAGGGCCTTAAAGGACCACAATTCCCACTAAAGAGACAGAGATGGGAAACCTGTCATAAGACGCCTTCAGGGCACAGTTTTTAACCGTTAAGTTACCTTTAAAGTTACAGAAGCCTAAAGAAAGAAAGAAAGAAAGAGAGAGAGAAAGAGCACCTAAGTTGGTTATTACTTTATTTGAGTTTTGCCTCTTTTGTTTGATTTGTTTGGACTATTGTAAAGGCCTGTTTTCTTTCTTGAATGTGTAAAAAGTTTATTATTTTATTTTGAGTCAACGCAACACACAGTATCACAAATCTTAAATTAATCAAATCTTATGGAAGGAAACGCGTTAGAAATGTCTGTTTAACGTATGGCTTGGATAGAAAGCAAAGGAAGGAAGCGACGACACGATAGTTTAGATGTTTTGAGTCCTTTTTCCTGCAGGACTCTTTCACACTTTAGGAAGAGGAATCACTCACTTGCTCCGTACAGTTCGGCACACTATTTAAAGTTATTGTTACGTGCCAGGCAGGCTGTACTTGTGTGGTTTCCTTCCCTCCTGTGTTTCTCTCTTCTCCCTGTCTTCTGCACAGCTAATCAGCAGCTGATCGGAATCTGCCTGTGCACCTGAGTCTGATGGCTGATTGGATCCCCTCACACTCAGCTGGCCTATCAGCAGCCAGGGCCGACCATAAAGGAGGCACCCAGGAAGTCTTCTCTCTCTCTCTCACTCTGGGCCTGTTGCTGATGAAGGAGCCTGCAGTGTTTAAGCAACTCATGAACTTTGAATTGTCTGACCTTTGTGAAAGTGTGTGTGTTGAGAGGTGGAGGAGTTAGGTAAGTCTGGGGTACCCTGTACATTTCTCACCACGTAGCTAACCAATGTTCAGACACAATAGGTTAGCGGATTGTTGCCAACCCCTGTATATTGTTTTGTCAAATTCTTTGTAGTTTAGTTAGTGAGGGTTTCTTTGTTTGAGTTTTGGTTTCAAAGGATAGATGTAGAGATAGGCCTGGTTCTGTTATGCTTGTTTCTTTTGTTTGGCACAATCCTTTGACTCCTCCTCCTCCTCCTCCTCACCAACCGAGTGTTTCAAGTATATGTCTGTTCGATTCTGGGTTTACAAAAAATAAACCTTTTGTCAACTGTTACACTGACTCCCTCATTTTTATTGGTTGTATGTTATTGTCTCCAGGTCCCCTAGACCTTAGTGGGGACGTAACAGTTATGAAACGCCTTACCCTGAATGTATCTACACATTTCCCAAAGATTGAAAAGTGTTAAACATACGATATAATGTAAGTACACAACTCAACAAAATGTCGTCATTGTTAATAGTTACATTAAAATGTGGGGCAAATACTTGTCTTTAGGATCCTTTGTTAATGCTAAATTGTTTCTTAAAAATACTTGTTTTTTATATTATCGTTATATATATATTTTGTACCTACTTTGCAACTTATTTTTTTAGATTGTTTATGTTCGCACCACGAGACATCAAAGCTAACTCCATGTATGTGTAAACGTACCTGTCAATAAATCTGATTCTGATTCTGAATATACACCATACAGTAGTTCTGTTGTTTTTAGTCGTTTTTCCTGCAGAATAAATGTGTGTTTTGATAGAGAGCCGAAGTCCCTCCTCTTCCGGTGGACCTCCATGGGAACTTATTTCGGAAAAAGTATGTATTGAAGTCAATGGAGTGAGAGATTATCTTTTGATCCCGTTTGAATTGTGCCACGAATTACACATATGATGTTGATTTTGCAAGTCACAAGCGTTGTGGTAAAACTGTGAAGTAACACTTTGTTTTGTGTGAAACCGCTCAATGAACTACATCTCCCGTCTCGCACCACACACCAAGATGGCCGTCACGTTGGCACATTTCACTTCTTTCGTTCAGAATGAGGCGGAAAGTATTAAAAGAGGTGAAAATCACTCCAAGTCTGGGCATGTTGAGAGCTGTACATACACACAACGGGAGTTAGTCGGTTCCGGTGGAGGGAATACATTTTGACATCACTTTTGGATTTGTAGTCTTTCTGCATATTTTTCATCGTCTTTTATTTAAACCGTTTTACGACAAATTGTGACTTTTTTTACTTTTATTATTTTTTAAGATTGACAAACATGTGTGTAATTTGTGGCACAATTAAAACGGGATCGAAAAAAGATAATTTCTCTCTCGCCATTGACTTCAATACATATTTTTTTCCGAAATAAGGTCCCATGTGTTCCACCGGAAAGGGAGGGACTTCGGCTCTCTATTGTGTGTATATATAGGATATACATATTTGTATATAGATTTGTATTTTTGTTTTCGGGATGGTCAGAAACAGTATTTCGATCTCTCTGTCTGAACACACAAACTGAGAGATTGACAATAAAGTTGACTTTGATGAATCTTGCACGCTGTAGGAGGAGGAAGGACTCACTTGCTCCGTACAGTTTGGCGCACTGGTCCGTCCTCTGGGGACACCGACCCTTGAAGCAGAAACCATGATCTCCGTCACACGGGAGCCCGTTCACCGCGAACACGTCTTCAGGACAGATGTTGCTCTTCCCGTCGCAGTTCTCCGCAAGATCGCACTCATCTTTCTGAGAGCGACATTCCCGGGAGTGAGGAGACACCTGAGAGGAGGCGGAGTCACAGGAGAGGTCAAAGCTCAGGTGAGAAGAGCAGAGAGGGCACAAGTACACACATCCTTTACTCAAGTAGAAGTACAGATACTCGTGTTTAGAAATACTCTGGTGAAAGTAGAAGTACTGACTAAACTTCTTTACTCAAGTCAAAGTAAAGAGGCTTTGAAATGTACTTCAGTAAAAAGTACCCATAACTAGCAGCTGTTTTAAAGAGTACCTGACCTCCCTTTATATTAATAGAACAATAATGTCATTGTTAGCTAATGAATGCTGAACAACGGCAACATGAAAAAGTTGTGCTTGTCTTATATTGTACTTCTTAAATGTAAAAATATATTACACAGTATATTCATGTGTTAATTAAAAACACTTTTCAAATCAATTCAGTCAATTCAAGTTGGAAACATTTTCTAACATATCTAAGTTGAAAAAAGCCCAATGACTTATTTGCATAACAAGCTTGAAATAAAGCTTCCTATTTCTCCTTATTATAATCAATCTGAGGCTTCTGTTTTAAGGGATGAGCTGCCAACACTCACAAGCATCATTTGATTGATTTTGCAAACAACTTAGCATATGAGGCGATAAACCTCTGGCCCAGACCTTCATATATTTTTCTGTATGTGGCCCTCTGTGAAAAGAGTTTGGACACCCTGATTTACATGCACTGAAACCTATATAACACACTACAGGAGAGAGAAATAGGGCCCCTTTAATGTTGCTCACCTGGCAGTCCTCGCAGCACCCCCCCTCTGCACACTGCACTCCCTCCTTCAGCCTGCAGGTGGTGGCGTTGCAGCATGGGTTCATGCACTCCTGTAAACAGAAACTGATACTATGGGCACTTGTAAATATCTATAACTATGTAAATGTATCCTGTAAATATAATATATGATGTCCTTTATTGTTTTATGTTTCATGTGGAACCTATATGCTGCAGGTCTCCCTTAAAAAAGAGATCTATGATCTCAATGGGACCAATCTCGTTAAATAAACGTTTGAAATGAAATGAAATGAAAAAGAAACGTGTTGTTTGTCAACAGCTGCAGCATTTTGTTGATGATAATCTGAGTTCCCAGGATCCAACAACAATGGAACAAACAACTAATAAAGACATTAGGAAATAAGGAAGTGAAATAGAGAAGGTTATGTGATGCGTAATCCTTCTCTTTGTTGTGTTGTGTTAAACTTCTCTGTGTTAGGTTCTCATTTAAGTGTAATGTAAACAGCTTATTATTTGTTGGTATAAGTACATCCTCAATTTATATTTTTGTATCACTTTCTTCTTCTGTCTGCAGTTGTTCAAAGACTCTGTTGTTGAAAATTCCAATTAATTAAAGTTCTGTAAATGTTTTTGCTCAGCTCGTCTTTATTAAAATGACAATGTAGTTTCAATTTCCACACTTTTGCTGTCGTGTGTGTGTGTGTGTGTGTGTGTGTTGAAAAGCAGCAGGTCTGAACAGAGACTCAGGAATGTAGAGCAAATAATGTGGTGAAATGATCAGGCGCTAAATAATAACTGATGAGGTTAAAGTGTAAAATGCATCAGGAGACAGTTTGCGTACATTGAAACGCTTCACTGTAACCTGTGCGATTCAGCATTTATATATTAACACAAACACAAATATTGTAATAAACATGTCCTACATTGTAGTACAATGTGCATTTTTTCACTTCTTATTTTAATATAAATATTTTTTATTTATGCATTTTAATTAGACATCTTACATTTTTCTCCTTAAGTTTATTTACAATTTTTATTCAATTTTTATTTTACCTTGCATTGTAGATTTTACTTCACATTCCTATGTTTATTACAAAAAATGTAATGTCTTGATTGAACATTTTATACATATATACATTTTGAATTATAATTCTATTTTTTGCACATTCATGCTTAAACTTGCCAGGTTTATATAAATGCATTTCTTATATTTTATTTAATCTTTTATTGTTTTTACTTTAACTTCTTATATTTGTATAAATATTTCAAAAAACGTATTTATATGAAACTCAGCGCGAGTTCATCGAATTGGTTCTCCCCTCCCTCTGAATCCAGGGTCAAGCTAAGCCCCTCCCCTTCAGACCGAACCCAACTATCCATTCAATACCACCAGGGTCAAGCTAAGCCCCTCCCCTTCAGACCGAACCCAACTATCCATTCACCACCACCAGGGTCAAGCTAAGCCCCTCCCCTTCAGACCGAACCCAACTATCCATTCAATACCACCAGGGTCAAGCTAAGCCCCTCCCTTTCAGACCGACCCCAACTATCCATTCACCACCACCAGGGTCTAGACCCCGGGGGTTTCATCAGATTGGTTCTCCCCTCTCGAATGATACTCCTGCACAACGGGGCTTGATCGCCAAAACTCTGTTACATTCATTTGTGTATTCCTGGCAATAAATCAGTGTTCTTACATCAAAACCGTCTCTCCTGATTGAAGTAAAGTTTATTCAACGCTAAATTGGATCAACTCTTACAAATGTTCTCCCAGGATAAAAAGATATTGTGATTCAGTTTGTGTCTTTTTTTTTCACGATAATCGCCAAATATAAATTGATAACTGTTAAGCTTCAGGGCAAAATGAACGCAGACGCCTTCACTTCATACAACCCAAACATCTTTAGGAGAGTTGAAAGATGTTTCTGCACATCGGCCAATCATCCGTCAGAATCACAACGTGATGGAGGAGAAATGTTGTGGTTTGAAAAACATTCAGGTATCAACACGTCTCGGATCAGAGCATCAAGTACTCAAATATAGTGCTTGAGTAAAAGTAAAAGTACTTAGATCTTGTTCTTGAGTAAAAGTAGAAGTACTTAGATCTTGTACTTGAGTAAAAGTAGAAGTACTCAGATCTAGTACTTGAGTAAAACTAGAAGTACTCAGATATTGTACTTGAGTAAAAGTAGAAGTACTCAGATCTTGTTCTTGAGTAAAAGTAGAAGTACTCAGATCTTGTACTTCAGTAAAAGTAGAAGTACTCAGGTCTTATACTTGAGTAAAAGTAGAAGCACTCAGATCTTGTACTTGAGTAAAAGTAGAAGTACTCAGATTTAGTACTTGAGTAAAACGAGAAGTACTCAGATCTAGTACTTGAGTAAAAGTAGAAGTACTCAGATATTGTACTTGAGTAAAAGTAGAAGTACTCAGATCTTGTACTTGAGTAAAAGTAGAAGTACTCAGATCTTGTACTTTAGTAAAAGTAGAAGTACTCAGATATTGTACTTGAGTAAAAGTAGAAGTAATCAGATCTTGTACTTGAGTAAAAGTAGAAGTACTCAGATCTTGTACTTGAGTAAAAGTAGAAGTAATCAGATCTTGTTCTTGAGTAAAAGTAAAAGTACTCAGATCTTGTACTTTAGTAAAAGTAGAAGTACTCAGATCTTGTACTTGAGTAAAAGTAGAAGTTCCAGAGTGTAGGAATACTCTGTTACAGTAAAAGTCCTGCATTCAAAATGTTCCTCAAGTGAAAGTAGAAAAGTATTCTCATCTAAATATAGTGAAAGACAGTAAAAGTAGTCATTGTGCAGATTGGTCCATTTCAGAATAATATATATGATATGTTTTATAATGATTGATCATGAAAGTGTTCTCAAAGCTGGTAAAGGTGCAGCTAGTTTGAATGACTTTGTATACTGCAGGGTAGCTGGTGGATTTACTCCAGGTGGAACTAAAGTCTGATTTAATACTTGATTATATTTCACATCATTCATCCACATCTGTAAAGTAACTAAAGGTATTAAATACATGTAGTGGAGTAGAAGTACACCATGTACCTCTGAACTGTAGTGGAGTAGAAGTACACAGTAGTACAACATGGAAATACTCAAGTAAAGTACACGTACCCCAACATAGTACTTAAGTGCAGTACTTGAGTAAATGTACTTAGTTACTTCACACCACTGTCTTAAACCCTCACTATTTTTTTAATTCAAATGAAATTCTACATCCTACTCTCCTAGTCTCATTTCTCCGGAGCACATTTTTGCCGTGTGCATGCTGAATCATGTTTTGCTCCGAAATACATATCACAAAAACACTTCAGAGTAAAGGTTACACAAACAAAGCAATAACAAACAGTATTGACTAAAGGGGAACCTGCACTAACAGAACTCTAATATGTCCATTTATCTCTCCTATTTAAGAGCGATGGTGTTGCACCACATCCTACTTAATAGACCCAATATTTAGTAAGATTTTGTGCAACACCATCGCTCTTAAATAGGAGAGTTAAATGGACATATTAACCTCATTTCGCAAGGTATTAGCCTACAAATAATTGAACTGAAGTTTTGTTACTGCAAGATCCCGTAAAGTCAATTTTTTTATTTTTTTATTTAACATTTCTATTTGTTCGGATCTATGTGAGCGGATAACTTACGCTTCATCTAACTTTGTTTTTGTCAGTATTTAATCTTGTCTTAATGTACATGATTTAATTTCGTAATCTGTTTTTGTACATATCATATTCTATTTACATGGATATAGACTTCTTGCACTATTAGGTATTATACATGTTGCATTGTTGGAGGAGCTCGGGTCAGAAGAACTGTAGCTTATAAGCATATGACATAAAACCTTTGAATCTATGAACTGGATCATTGTTGATGTAGTTAATTAAAACCAAACGAAAGCAGCAAGGCCATATTAAGGCCATAACAGATTTATATTCCCGTACCTCCACAGTGCCGCAGTCACATTGCTCCCCCGCCTCCATGAAGCCATTCCCACAGACGCCCGGGGTCACCAGGGATTTGTAGTCCGGTTTGTCCAGCAGGCAGCCGGGGCTTCGGCCCGTCAGATATTTCTCATAGAAGTTGGTGCTGCAGCCGCTGAAAGTGCGAGGCACATTGTAGCTGAGGGAACAAGGAACAAATGTTAAGGCAAAACTTAAAACAAAAATCCCTTTAACCATAGCTAAACGTGGCTAATGTTGGGCTATAAAGGAACTACAGCACTTAAGGTCACCACCGCTAAGCTAAAGGCGGCTAATGTTGGGCTAGTCATGTGATCACTTCCTAGTGTTTGATCCTTCAACTTGGCCTCAGGAAATTTGGAGGCTTAAACGGGGACAGGGAGATTCATCTGCAGCATCATCCTTTACCATGCATGAAGTGGAAATAGAGGACAGTGAGGAGGAATACACTTATTGAAACCACGCTTCATGTGGGGTGAGTACCAAACCCTGTGTCCTGGTACAAATCTGAGTAACTCTCTGAAAATGTTATGTGCACCCCTCGCTATAAAGGAACTACAGCACGGTCACATGACTTCGCGTCACCACCGCTAAGCTAAAGGCAGCTAATGTTGGGCTATAAAGGAACTACAGCACGGTCACATGACTTCACGTCACCACCGCTAAGCTAAAGGTGGCTAATGTTGGGCTATAAAGGAACTACAGCACGGTCACATGACTTCGCGTCACCACCGCTAAGCTAAAGGAGGCTAATGTTGGGCTATAAAGGAACTACAGCACGGTCACATGACTTCACGTCACCACCGCTAAGCTAAAGGAGGCTAATGTTGGGCTATAAAGGAACTACAGCACGGTCACATGACTTCACGTCACCACCGCTAAGCTAAAGGAGGCTAATGTTGGGCTATAAAGGAACTAAAGCACGGTCACATGACTTCACGTCACCACCGCTAAGCTAAAGGTGGCTAATGTTGGGCTATAAAGGAACTAAAGCACGGTCACATGACTTCACGTCACCACCGCTAAGCTAAAGGAGGCTAATGTTGGGCTATAAAGGAACTAAAGCACGGTCACATGACTTCACGTCACCACCGCTAAGCTAAAGGTGGCTAATGTTGGGCTATAAAGGAACTAAAGCACGGTCACATGACTTCACGTCACCACCGCTAAGCTAAAGGAGGCTAATGTTGGGCTATAAAGGAACTACAGCACGGTCACATGACTTCACGTCACCACCGCTAAGCTAAAGGAGGCTAATGTTGGGCTATAAAGGAACTAAAGCACGGTCACATGACTTCACGTCACCACCGCTAAGCTAAAGGTGGCTAATGTTGGGCTATAAAGGAACTAAAGCACGGTCACATGACTTCACGTCACCACCGCTAAGCTAAAGGAGGCTAATGTTGGGCTATAAAGGAACTACAGCACGGTTACATGACTTCACGTCAACACCGCTAAGCTAAAGGAGGCTAATGTTGGGCTATAAAGGAACTACAGCACGGTCACATGACTTCACGTCACCACCGCTAAGCTAAAGGTGGCTAATGTTGGGCTATAAAGGAACTAAAGCACGGTCACATGACTTCACGTCACCACCGCTAAGCTAAAGGTGGCTAATGTTGGGCTATAAAGGAACTAAAGCACGGTCACATGACTTCACGTCACCACCGCTAAGCTAAAGGAGGCTAATGTTGGGCTATAAAGGGACTACAGCACGGTCACATGACTTCACCTCACCACCGCTAAGCTAAAGGAGGCTAATGTTGGGCTATAAAGGAACTACAGCACGGTCACATGACTTCACGTCACCACCGCTAAGCTAAAGGTGGCTAATGTTGGGCTATAAAGGAACTAAAGCACGGTCACATGACTTCACGTCACCACCGCTAAGCTAAAGGTGGCTAATGTTGGGCTATAAAGGAACTAAAGCACGGTCACATGACTTCACGTCACCACCGCTAAGCTAAAGGAGGCTAATGTTGGGCTATAAAGGGACTACAGCACGGTCACATGACTTCACCTCACCACCGCTAAGCTAAAGGAGGCTAATGTTGGGCTATAAAGGAACTACAGCACGGTCACATGACTTCACGTCACCACCGCTAAGCTAAAGGTGGCTAATGTTGGGCGTGATGACGTTTAATCATCTCATTTAGACTCTTGTTAGCAGCCTCCGTTTTTAAATTCACCAGTGGGGTATTTACTGATATATTTGATGTCATAGAACAAAACGTTAGCTTGTGTTAACCACAGACCTTATTTCAGGATAACAACTAAAAACACATTATCAAAAACAGACAGCAAGTGCTAAAATGCTGACTCATTTGAGGGTTTTAGGACTCATTCCTGCACCACTTTAAGATAGATTGTTGTTACCTGAGTGCTGGAGCCATGATGCAGCTGTCTCCAGTGCAGGGGCAGGCACTGGAGTCATCATGGTTCATCCCCAGGTTGTGACCCATCTCATGAGCCAGCGTCGCCCCGATTGCGATGGCCTTTTCCGTGTGATCCTGAGAGCAGATGCAATTATATATTTAATTACTCAGCATTTTGTATTTTGACTTCAACCCAAACTAATCAGGTATTGCCAGGGGTGCACATAAGTGGTACGCAGGTACGCATGCGCAGCAACAATCTGAAATGCGTACCGTCACTTGTGTCACAAAGCGCATTTGCGTACCGACGTACTTGTGAAGCTTTTTCAGAAGGCGGTTAGATCACCGGACGACAGAGTTGGTCTCCGTGTGCACAGACAGGGCTGCTGTTAACGTCGGTCTGTACAGCAGCACTGCGCTAAAACAGCTGATCACAACGTTCACGCTCTGTGGTCACGAAGCTCTGCACTCCACTACCAACCCCCCCCCCCCTGTTGACATTCGCGATACAGAGGGCTTCATGGGAACTTTGAGGGGAGCCAGAAGTTGGAGTACCAAACACTGACTCCAGGTACTCATCTGAGTACCTCACTGAGAAAGTTGTGTGCACCCCTGGGTATAGCATTACCATTCATTGCTGCTATTCCCATCTCACCAAAGATGTGCTTTGTGTATTTTCTCTAATATATTAATATCTTGTTAACAATCAAAACACTATATGTATCTTTGGGGGGGAATTGAGTTTTGGGTACCACTTTCCAATAAGACTACCCTTATAAAGTGTTTACGAATAGTTTGTAATTCATTTATTAATTAGGTTGTGAACACTTTATAAATCATTAATAAGGTTTTTATAAGACATAAACAGGGCAACTGTGACCGGTTGCTTGCCAAATAGTGAGCCCACATTTATCTGTACTAATAACTCTTATCTTGGCTACCTAGCTTACTTTCGTCTCCTTCATCAGCCAGCATCCTTGGTATCTGTTGTTCACTGAGATGATTCTCGCTAAGTGGCCAATATAAGGCTTAGTCATCTTGCCAAATAGTGAGCTTGTGTTGAACTTGTTTAAAAATGGTTCTTAATGATTAATAAAGTGTTTACAACCTAATTAATAACCTAATCGTAAACCCTTTATGAATCCTTTATAAGGGTAGACTTATTGTAAAGTGGTACCAAATCAATATATACATATGTGTATATTATAATTATTAGGAGCATAGTTACAGTGGTTGATTAAATTCCAACCAGGAAACAGGTTAAATGAAGCTCGATTGGATTAAAGCATGAATGCACGCAGGCTGACTCGTGATAGAAGTATCTGTTTCCTCAATATTCCTTTCCTTCCTAGTTTCTGACCACGGCAGCGTTCCCAGTAAAGACTCTAGACGTCGGCTGCACCACAGTCGAAGAAATGTCAGACATCAGACTTCCTCTTTGCAACGATAGAGGGCTGGAGTTTTGGTTTGATGATGATAGATAAATTGGTTGGCTTATTAATGACATTTCAAAGAATGGATTAGAAGCGTCTGATTTAATTTTGATGTTAAAGTTTGCTTCAGTTTCTGTTACTCATACAATAGAAATCCTACAGCCATGCTAGTGCTTGAGCTAAGCTAAATACTAACAATAACAACGCTAACATGCTAATGTGTATCAGTGTTCACAATCTTACTATGATGCTAGCATCCTCAAATTTGCTATAAAGCGCTAAACACAAGAACGAATTCGGCTAATGGATATGTCTCTTTCTGCAGGTGTTTGGTCATGATGTATTGGATTCAAAAAATAAAATGTATCCTGAGGGGACCATGAATGTATCAACAAAATTACATGGCAAACTATCATATTGTGTGTCCAGATATTTCACTTGAAAGTGTTGCACATTAGCCACCTTTAGCTTAGCGGTGGTGATGTGAAGTCACGTGTTGTAGTTCCTTTATAGCCCAACATTAGCCACCTTTAGCTTAGCGGTGTTGATGTGAAGTCACGTGTTGTAGTTCCTTTATAGCCCAACATTAGCCTCCTTTAGCTTAGCGGTGGTGACGTGAAGTCAGGTGACCGTGCTGTAGTTCCTTTATAGCCCAACATTAGCCACCTTTAGCTTAGCGGTGGTGACGTGAAGTCATGTGACCGTGCTGTAGTTCCTTTATAGCCCAGCATTAGCCTCCTTTAGCTTAGCGGTGGTGACGTGAAGTCATGTGACCGTGCTGTAGTTCCTTTATAGCCCAACATTAGCCTCCTTTAGCTTAGCGTTGGTGACGTGAAGTCATGTGACCGTGCTGTAGTTCCTTTATAGCCCAGCATTAGCCTCCTTTAGCTTAGCGGTGGTGACGTGAAGTCATGTGACCGTGCTGTAGTTCCTTTATAGCCCAACATTAGCCTCCTTTAGCTTAGCGGTGGTGACGTGAAGTCATGTGACCGTGCTGTAGTTCCTTTATAGCCCAACATTAGCCACCTTTAGCTTAGTGGTGGTGACGTGAAGTCATGTGACCGTGCTGTAGTTCCTTTATAGCCCAACATTAGCCACCTTTAGCTTAGTGGTGGTGACGTGAAGTCATGTGACCGTGCTGTAGTTCCTTTATAGCCCAACATTAGCCACCTTTAGCTTAGCGGTGGTGACGTGAAGTAATGTACGTCTTACCTGAACGACTCCAACAGAGTGACCTGAGCAAAGAGTCCCGATGTAAGCCAGTCCCACCGTGGATCCTTCAAAGTCAATGCCACTGCAACACAAGACATTTCAAAATAAGAAACACTTATAAATGAATTAGGACAAAAATCATTAGTACGCTGTTTAGAGAATCATGCACATCCATCCATTAAGTTCTCTATTTATATATTAAATATCAGATATTCATAGAAATGGAAAATTAGTTTTCTTACAGGAAACATGGCCGACACCAGCAGTTCTGTGCCTCTCATTTGGGGAATTATTGGAGTAAATTGTAACGCCTACAGTTACTAGAATATTTCTTCCGTTGAGGCAATTCTTTGCAATTTTTAGGGCCTAAACATGCTCCAAAATGCCATATTTTTCAGTAAACTTGTCAGGAATTTTGAAACATTTGATAGGTTAAGGGTATCTTTCTCGAGGTGTGGGTAAAAGGGCTCTATAGCGCTTCCTATAAAGCTTCTTAAATTCAGCCCCTTGCTCAGGTATGACCTACAAGTCTGACATTTGATAGCTATATGCACCATGGTGAGACGCACAAAAAAGCCTCTTAGCGCCATACCGTAAACCGAACAGGAAGTTGGCAATTTTTATTTACATGTGCAGTTTTGGATTATTTTTTTCACTTTACTGGTGTCATATTTCAACAAACTCCTCCTTGAGTTTTCATCGAATCCACTTCAAATTTGGTCAGTGCCATCTTGAGACTATGGGGATCTAAAGTTATTTAAAATGTCAGTATCCATTGAACGCACTTTCTTTGGGGTGGAGGCGAAAAGTGCCTTTTGCTGTTAAACAGGATGTTTTGGAAAGTCCCAAAGTCTTCCAACAATGCGTAATACGATACTTCAGAGATAATGAAATAATATACTGCAATTGACACAATGATGCAAATTAAATGGAGGACCAAGCAGGAGTAAGTAAACTAAATACATGTTCATTTGAATAAGATAAAAAGGAATGTAAACTTAATTAGATACTGTACAGTAGAACATGGACAGTAAACATGTAATTTCTGCCACTTGACAGAGTTCAGGATTTCAACTGGCATTATAGTGGTTTAATGAGACATTATAACTGAGCATTTAAGTAATATTTTAAAGCCTCTGTTGCAAAATGTTTTGGTTTTTGGAGAGAGAAGATTCTTCTCTTCTTTAACAGAGTTTTTTTTAATCAACTTTGGCAGCTATTAGTAACCTGCATGTACATGTTTGTTCAGCTTAGCAAGGTTATCTCACCGGCCTCCTTCTCATGAATCCAGTGTTAAGGGCTATTGTTTCAGAGAGAGAGAGAGAGTGTGTGTGTGTGTGTGTGTGTGTGTGTGTGTGTGTGTGTGTGTGTGTGTGTGTGTGTGTGTGTGTGTGTGTGTGTGTGTGTGTGTGTGTGTGTCCACTGCATTTCGCTGCAACAACCTTTTTGCTGATAAAGCAAATAATGTATATCAATGTGCAAATACATGCAGGTTACAAACCTACAATGAGAAGAGGATGGATGCACCAATGTGGTTAAACTTGTGAAATAAAACTTGTCTGGAAGGCAGTGGAGAGACCTGAGGTAGATAACGCTTCATTTATTGCCTCAATGAAGCCGCACCCAATGCCAACTCTTTGCCAAGTTACCAACAGCAAGTGGCCCTAAAGCAGGAGGTATTGTGTAAGCTGCTTGATATATTATGACATTTTAATGAATGGTTATTTGATTTTGTTCTGAAATATAAAAGGACACAAACCAAGTTGCTGTACTTCTTAGTGGCTTTAGTTTCTATTACTCATAGGTCTTTTATTTTGGTTGTTCTTTTCTGTTTGCTTGTAGCTTCTTTGAGCACTGCGAAAATGACTATGTAAAGTCTTAGGCCATGCTAGTGACTGTGCTTGAGCTATGCTAAATGCTAACAATAACAATGCTAACATGCAAATGTTTAGCAGGCTTTGTTCCCAATCTTACCAACAATCTAGCATGCTAAAATGTTCTATACAGCACTATTTGGTAATAATATAGTTGTACCATCTTATTAAGCATTCTCAATAAAAGGGGCACAAATCTATCTGTTGTTGTACTTGTTGATTGCTTTAGCTTTTGTTACTCAAGCCATGCTAATGACTCTGTGCTTGATCTGTGCTAAATACTAACAATAACAACGCTGAAATTTGCTATACCGTATAGCGCTAAGCACAAGTACATGTTCAGCTAATTTAAATGTCTCACTTCTTGGCTGCTTTAGTTTCTGTTACTCATTGAATACAAAGTCGACAGTCATAATTATGTGCTTGATCTGAGCTATAAGCTACAATGCTAATGATTACCGGGCCGTGCTCACCATCTTACCAACATGCTAGCATGCTAACATTTGCTATTAAAGTACATTTTCAGCTATTGGAAATGTCTGTCTGCAGGCAATAGCTGATAATGTAGTTGTACAAATGGATATGTCTGTTATTAATGGTATTTGTTCATAAAGTATTTACTTATTATTGTTAAGTATGTATCTTTATTGCATATGTTTATAAATACTGGATTAATTCTAATACTAATTGGTAATATGTACTTTTTTGTCCTTGGGCTTGGAGTAAAGTGTGCATTTTTTGATAAAAACTCTCAAGTCAAAGAGGTCACTGGTTATTATGGTTATTATCGAGTGTTTGTATAACTGGTCTTTGATTGTGTATAGGTATAAACATATTAGATCTTTATATTTGCTTTTGTATTTGGGATTGTGGGAGACGGTATTTCGATGTCTCTCTAGTCTGTACACACAAACTGAAAGATTGACAGTACAATTGACTTTGACTTTAAATCTGCGACCCGTTCTGACCTGATGAGATGTGCGTTGTCGTGCTTTTTCCTTTTGGCCAGGTCAGAGTTCCTCCAGTTCATGAAGGCGTTCAGGTTGGCTCCGGCCGGGTGAGTCACAGAGATCAGGTCTTTGGTGGACCAGATCTCCAGACCCACCAGAGCAACGAAGGTCCTCAGGGGCTTGTACGCCTGAAAACAAGCTCTACAGGTGAATAGGGTAAAACATTTAACTAACAGATGTCACCGTGAAACTTCCCCTCTTCCTCACTGACTTTAATACAATACTTTTTTGTATTACAACTTTTTTTTTAAACGTTACATTTAATTATGCAAATGAAGCATCATCTTATTAACGTGTGCTACATTTGCATATTTACTATAACTTGATTTGTTCATATAAGTATTTTAATTGTATTGCATTTTCTTTGTGCGGATTTTTACTTAAAGGTGGGGTAGGTAAGTTTGAGTAAACGGATGCACTTGTTGTTATATTCCATGGAATGCTCTTAACATCCCGATAGCAATGAATATCTGAAGTGCTTTGACAATAAATCCATAAAAAATGTCATCTGTGGAAGCCGTAGAGCTGTAAAAAGCACGACCAATCATCTGAGCCGGCCCAGCTAAAGTAACTGGATGGCCTACCTGCCTGTCAGCCTTCCATCTGTGCACAAACTTACCTCGTGCCCTCATTGGTCATGTGCGCGTTCGTGTGTGTTGGAGGAGGGGCTCTGTAAGGAAGTGGCAGATTTGTTCCGGCTGTGTGTTTTCAAATTCTAGCGCACTCGAGCTGGTTTCTCCAAAATTACCAACCCCACTTTTAACTTCTTATGTTCATATAAATATGTCAGTCAGACGTGTTTCTTAATATGTTTATTAGAAGCAGCATATAGTTTGAGTTTGGCGTCTAGGCTCGGGCCTCATCACTCCACAGATTTACAAAAAACATTGAGTGATGATTAGATAACTATCCTCCGAGCCTACAGGTGGAAGCTGGGGTGGAAGCTGGGGTGGTGGTGGGACAGGCGAGCAGCAGCAACATGAAACACAGCAGCAGGAACATGAACGCAGCAATAGCAAGTGAACACAGCAGTGGCAGCAGAGCGAGGCAGAGGCAGGAAGACCTGGCAGCTTCAATAGAGCGGCATGTAGGAGAATTTGTCTGGTTGGTTGTAAGAGGGACGAGGTGCGTCATGTGTTAATGTATATTTGGTGCTCGAGTTGACTGCCTGAACTAGCTCGCAGGCTTCGCCCCATTTGTATTATTTTCTATTTACACATATTTAAATTTTAAGTACTTTTTTGTAATGGTTTTGTCCCCTGGAATAAAAATAAACCTGTTTATGTGTCATTTCATGCATTCTCCCAGCAATAGCAGAAAGCGTTGACTCACCAAGTTAACAAAGTTGGCGATTTCAAAAGTCCTCTCCCTAATCTTCTGCAGATCCCGGTTTCTCTTCTGGAACTGAAACATAATATCGTCATGTTAGAAAGAATAATCACTTCCTGTTCTTCAGAAATATAAAAGTCCCATCAACCAAAATAACCATATATGTGACGCTAATCAGACCAAAATAGTCCCAAGGTGTGAGCATGATGTGTCTGCTGCCATCATTACAAATACAAGTTTAGTCTTTCACCAAAAAGTGTTGCGAGTAGTACTTCCTGTTTTTCTGTTTTTTCACGGTAAGATTCCATGTGTATTACTTACTGCGCGATTATCAACAACGATGACAAGCTCAAGGTATTTCTGCTGATGGAGGATCGATAAACCCTGAAAGACAAAAGAAAAAAGACGATAAAGAAATATTGAAATGGTAATATACAATTTATTAAATGTGGAGCACATTTGTCAAAATATCTGAAAGGGGCCTATAGTATCGGTATTTAGTGTCTCTACTTTAAAGAGTCCTCTCCTGCTGATGTTCAGGTGTATATCAGTATGTAGTGTCTCTACTTTAAAGAGTCCTCTCCTGCTGATGTTCAGGTGTATATCAGTATGTAGTGTCTCTACTTTAAAGAGTCCTCTCCTGCTGATGTTCAGGTGTATATCAGTATGTAGTGTCTCTACTTTAAAGAGTCCTCTCCTGCTGATGTTCAGGTGTATATCAGTATGTAGTGTCTCTACTTTAAAGAGTCCTCTCCTGCTGATGTTCAGGTGTATATCAGTATGTAGTGTCTTTACTTTAAAGAGTCCTCTCCTGCTGATGTTCAGGTGTATATAAGTATGTAGTGTCTCTACTTTAAAGAGTCCTCTCCTGCTGATGTTCAGGTGTATATCAGTATGTAGTGTCTCTACTTTAAAGAGTCCTCTCCTGCTGATGTTCAGGTGTATATCAGTATGTAGTGTCTCTACTTTAAAGAGTCCTCTCCTGCTGATGTTCAGGTGTATATCAGTATGTAGTGTCTCTACTTTAAAGAGTCCTCTCCTGCTGATGTTCAGGTGTATATCAGTATGTAGTGTCTTTACTTTAAAGAGTCCTCTCCTGCTGATGTTCAGGTGTATATAAGTATGTAGTGTCTCTACTTTAAAGAGTCCTCTTCTGCTGATGTTCAGGTGTATATCAGTATGTAGTGTCTCTACTTTAAAGAGTCCTTTCCTGCTGATGTTCAGGTGTATATCAGTATGTAGTGTCTCTACTTTAAAGAGTCCTCTCCTGCTGATGTTCAGGTGTATATCAGTATGTAGTGTCTCTACTTTAAAGAGTCCTCTCCTGCTGATGTTCAGGTGTATATCAGTATGTAGTGTCTCTACTTTAAAGAGTCCTCTCCTGCTGATGTTCAGGTGTATATCAGTATGTAGTGTCTCTACTTTAAAGAGTCCTCTCCTGCTGATGTTCAGGTTCATATCAGTATTTAGTGGCTCTACTATGTTTGTGTTGAAGGCTGTAAGTTGTTATTTTGGCCTAAGAACAAAAAGATCTACAAATATTTGTTTTTTATTGTAATAATAATAAGTTGTACAACTGTCATATGTTTCCAGTCTGCTCATGATATGAAAGTCTAGATGTAGTATGTTTCCTTCAGATTGATTGATTGTTACCGCAGATCTGGAGCGGCTCCGGCTGGTTGGCGGTTCAAAGTCCTCGCTCCAGCTGGTGTTGGTGACCCCACACACTGCCGGGGGGGACTTCCTGTCGTCAAAGGTCGTCACGGCGTGATCCCCTTCATCGCCACCGGACAGCGGCTCGATCAGATACCTCTGCTCAGACGTCCGGAAGTAACCCCTGAAACACCAGGAAACCTGTTTCTTATTCGATTTCAGGAAAGCTACCATGCATTGAAGATAAAGACTTAAAGGAGCCCTACAGTGACCGATGAGTGCAACACAATCTCACGGTATTTCGTGTTATAGTCACGAAATTAATCTATTGATTCGTGTTCACCAACACGATTTTTTTTGTGTCGCGCAGAACGATTTTAAAAGCAATGTAAATAATAACAAATTAGAAGGAAAAAGAGATTAAAAAAAAAAATGTCAGTATTCTGACACAGAACGATTTTAGAAGCAATGTATTTCTATTGGTAGTATGTTTCGTGCCTGCACCAAATAATAACAACTTAGAAGGGAAAAAAGATGACAAAAAATACAGATGTCAGTATTCTGAGGCTCTGAGACCCATTTCTTGTCCTCGCGGACAGCAAAAGAACTCCGACATTATACAATATAAAATAAAAGGGTTAGAGTTAGGCTTAGGGTAAGATATTGAGTAAGAAAATGTTTTTATGAACCACACAGCTTCTGGTCTTCCAAGACCCGACCGGACAAAAAGATGTGGTGCAGGCACGAAACATACTACCAACAGTAATACATTGATTTTAAAATTGTTCTGTGTGACACGAAATAAATGCGAAAATCGTGTTGGTTAACACGAATCAATTAATTAATTTCGTGACTATAACGAAATGCCGTGAGACTGGGTTGTACAGTGGTGCAGGAATAAGTGCTAAAACCTTGGAATGAGTCAGCGTTTTAGCACTTCCTGTCCCCTGGTCTGGAGGTCAATGTTTTTTTGAATGTGTGCCTGAAATAAAGAATATAGAAAATAATCTCTGGTTCAAACTAACGTTTATGATTCTTACACGTTTAGTTCAGCAGGATAATCTCCACATATTAACACCACTTTATGATTTCTGAAGAAAAAAGCTAATGTTGGGCTATATAGGAACTACAGCACGGTCACATGACTTCACGTCACCACCGCTAAGCTAAAGGTGGCTAATGTTGGGCTATAAAGGAACAACAGCACGGTCACATGACTTCACGTCACCACCGCTAAGCTAAAGGTGGCTAATGTTGGGCTATAAAGGAACTACAGCACGGTCACATGACTTCACGTCACCATCGCTAAGCTAAAGGTGGCTAATGTTGGGCTATAAAGGAACTACATCACGGTCACATGACTTCACGTCAACACCGCTAAGCTAAAGGTGGCTAATGTTGGGCTATAAAGGAACTACAGCACGGTCACATGACGTCACCACCGCTAAGCTAAAGGAGGCTAATGTTGAGCTATAAAGGAACTACAGCACGGTCACATGACTTCACGTCACCACCGCTAAGCTAAAGGTGGCTAATGTTGGGCTATAAAGGAACTACAGCACGGTCACATGACTTCACATCACCACCACTAAGCTAAAGGTGGATAATGTTGGGCTTGATGACATTTAGTCGTCTCATTTAGACACTTGTTTGCAACCGCCGTTTTTAAATCCACCAGTGGGGTATTTACTGACGTATTTTATGTCGTAGAACAAAACGTTAAAATCTCTACAGAGTCAGAAAACCACTGACTTCCAGGAAGTGATAAAATGCTAACTCTGGTCCGGGTTTTAGGACCCATTACTGCACCACTCCATACGAAACGTCTGAAAACTCACTTGAGTCCATCACATGTGCTGATGCTGACAGATGATTGGCTGTCGTCCAAAATGTTCCCGTGGTAGTAGCAGTGATCCTGATGAGAAGACATTGACATGATGACTGGTTTTAGAATAAGACATTTATTTTTCCTCTTATGTACGGGGAACTGAAAGTCGCTGACAAAGCAAACACTTACGATGTCAGTGGGAGTTGTGGTGACTCGAGCCCCGTCTTCTAGGTAAATAGTCTCCGTGTAGTCTTTGGGTAATAATTCACTGAGGAGGAAACGAGATAAAAATTAAACTGTGGTCATGCTATTGATGGTGTTAGGATCTGTGAAATCAAAATAAATGTTATATTTGAAACTAAGCAGTGGAAAGTATAGTACCATTTTGACTTTACTTGAGTTTTTTCCTTTCATGTCACTTTCTACTTATTCTCCACAATATTTTGGAGCGAGTTATTACTTTTCACATGATTAGTTACTTGGAAATGTTGATTTTTGCAATGAAAACATGTTCAAATGTGACTTTAAAGGCAATTTCTTTGACATTTCTCCAAGTTATTTTTTAATTCCAATGGTTCCAACTTCAGAAATATAAAGATTTATGTATTTCCTTTGAGGTTTAGACTGTTGTTTTGATAATTCATCCTCGTGAAATTTTCCTTTTTAGGCTCTGGGTATAATTTGAATGGCATTTTTCACTATTTTTTGAAAAACAATCAATGAATTATAAGAGAAAAGAATGATAATCTAAGGATATAATATCTACCAGTATAACAGTCACAGAGGACATATTTCTACATTGCCTACTATTTGAGGGAGGCTGTGGCTCAGTGGTCTAGTGCGCTGAACTTTGATTCAGGAGAGCACAGATTCAAACCCCACTGCAGTCAGCATGTCCTTGTGTCCCTGGGCAAGACACTTCACACCAAATTGCTCCTTTGCCCATAGTATTGAATGTATGTTAGTCGCTTTGGAAAGCCTCTAACAAGTGACATGTACATGTAATGCAGAGCTCTCAAGTCTCACGCAATTGGCGTGAGACACACGCATTTCACTCCATTCACACGCTCACACGCCACACTTTGTATTTCTCACGCAGAGATTTTCTCACCCAGAGATTTCTTTCCAGGGTGCCGCCCACCAAGTTGCGCCGCAATTTTGTAAACAAACTAGGCTTGTTTGAGACGCGTGCACTCCACTAGCAGCCCCACCCCGTTGACATTCGCGATACAGAGGGCTTCATGGGAACTTTGAGGGGGGCCAGAAGTTGGAGTACCAAAATCTCACGCTGAACTCTGTTCAAAACTTGAGAGCCCTGTGTAATGTAATGTATTTATACTTATGATTGTAACTTACAGTTCATACGTTTACATAAGAAACATTCTCAGTTGCAGACTAAATATTGTATTCAGTGTGGAATTAGCACTAAAATAAGTATCTTATTATACAATTAAAGAACTGTGTACTTTCTCCACCTCTGAAAATACAAAATAACATATATGTTGCACATGGGTATTAAAGCAAGTGTCTTTCTGAGAATTTTGACATTTGATTAAACCTAAAGTAATAACCTTGCCTTCAGTTTGTCAAACAGGAAGCCAAAGACACAAAAAAACACAAATCGTGTGAATAATAAGAGGAGAAGTAAAACCAGGAACTCCTTTAGACAGACTTCCTTTACACTTATCATGATTTTCTCAGGCTTTAAGATGAAGTGAAGCAACTTTTGTAATACAGCTCATGCTCAGCTAGCGTACATACAGTAACAACATTTACTAAGGTGGTTAGCTGAGGATTACATTACATGACATGTCACTTGTTAGACGCTATTATCCAAAGTGACTTACATACAAGACTGAGGGCAATCCCCACAGGAGCACTTTGGGGTGAAGTGTCTCAGGGACACAACGACATGCTGACTGCAGTGGGGTTTGAACCTATGCTCCCCTGATTCCAACACCAACGCACTATAGTCCACTGCGTCACGCACCTCCCCATATATTATACAGTACGGTGGCCTTAACCTGTTAAGCACTCAGTCTGTTGTTCAGGCCTCAGGCTCGAAAATGACATTCCCAGAACAAATGACCATATCATCCCTTCTAAAAGGGGTACATTAATAATATTTGTTCTCAAATTAATGATAAACCTGTGAGTTGGATGTAGAAAAGTCAGAATCAATATAGATGTTTTTTATTTTAAAGAAAATTCAGATTGAACATGGTAAAAAACTGTAAATGATAGTGTCCGTCCAAAGATTATTTTGTACTTATAGTGAAAACTACCCTTGGATGATGGTAAGGTAGACTAAAAGCTTTAGGAATCCAAAGTACAACATATAATAAGTACCCTGTATCAAGATTGATGCAAAACAAGTGAAATCTGATCTTTTTAGAGAGGTTTAGCAAAAAAACAACACTTCTGGGGTCATTTGGGTGCATTTCCATATCTCTGGCCCCCCTTCGTCGATTTTGACGAATGAAATCTCTCTCTGACCATTAGAGCCAATAGAATCGAAGGGAGATTTCCCCACAAACACACATGGTAAAAGAAAAAGTGGGGGCTTCGCACAGGCAGTTTTGCAGTGGGGGCTTCGAGCAGGCAGTTTTGCATCAGAGCGAACCTATCTCTCGCTCTGACATCTGGAAACGGAAAAGCAGGTTTATTGCTTATGGATTATCAGAAATCATTTCAAAGGGACACAGACGCATTGGATTAACCTATGGATTAACTTCAGCAGCGTTTTTATCGTTTTAATGCCATTGAAGACCACTTTTGACCAGACTACGAAACAGGTGAACCATGTTAGCGTTTTTAGCTACCTAGCGCCACATGTTTTGATGTCTGTTTTTGTTTATAAAGTTGCGAGTTCGTATCATTGAGTGATAATGTTTGTACCCATCGATTCTGTGTCATCTCACGATCAGATCGATGTGTTGGATGTGCAGAATGGATAAATAATAAGGTTTTATGAGTGAGTTTCGTTGCAGTAAATCTGTTAGCATTTTTCGCTCGTTGCTAATTCAGAGGCTCAGTGTTAGCATTGTGGGTTTTATTTTGAAAAAAGAAATGATCAGTTAAATGAGTTTCTTCCCGTTACATGGATATAAAACATTCATAACTTATTAAATGAACATGCCCTCAGACACTGTTTCCTGCAAGATGTTGCAGGAGGGACCCGGTATCGGGGTCTCTCGGGCTTAACAGGTTAAAGGTCATAACACAAAAGCATTTTTAAAAAAAATAAAGATTGGTGTCCAAAATGAGTTTGCGCAATCCTGTTTCTTCTTTTGCTTTTTTGTGATATGTTTGTGTGTTTTGTGAAATATTTGAGTGTTTTTTCAAATGTGTTTGAGTTTTTAGATAGTTTTCCTGTTTCAGAATTGTTGAAATGTTTTAGTGTTTGTAAAATAGTATGTTTTTTTTACCTTCAGGGCCACCGTATTATTACCTGAAATGTCGGCTTTATTACCATGATGTATTTGACTTTTGATACATGTGAAATAATAACTTACTTATTTTTTTCTAGGTGCATCTCAATGTCTCTTCCTCCCACCGTCATTGCATACTTTATACTATCCGGCCTGAGATGCTGCAAAAAATAAAGTAATATTATTATTTACATGTCATTTACGTAGCTTATGAATTCAAGAAGAGTACAAACGTGTCTCTGTGACACTAAATAAGGAAGAACGTACGTCTGTGTCTCTTTTTCTGACGGCGTGAAGTCGGACAGGTCGAACCACCTCGTAGTCCTTCACCTCCTCGAAGTCGCGACCATTGCTGTCTGTGGAGATACAACACATTACTTTTAATTGACCAATCACAACAGAGCAGGCCAGCTAACCAATCAGAGCAGACTGGCCTCTGGTTTCAGATAGAGGGTGAAAAGAGGTCAGGTAGCACAGGCAGTATGAGAGAGATAGAGAGCTTTTTGAACATTAAAGCATGGAGACATGTCCCAGTAGAGACACTACATACTGATATACACCTGAACATCAGCAGGAGAGGACTCTTTAAAGTAGAGACACTACATACTGATATACACCTGAACATCAGCAGGAGAGGACTCATTAAAGTAGAGACACTACATACTGATATACACCTGAACATCAGCAGGAGAGGACTCTTTAAAGTAGAGACACTACATACTGATATACACCTGAACATCAGCAGGAAAGGACTCTTTAAAGTAGAGACACTACATACTGATATACACCTGAACATCAGCAGGACAGGACTCTTTAAAGTAGAGACACTACATACTGATATACACCTGAACATCAGCAGGAGAGGACTCTTTAAAGTAGAGACACTACATACTGATATACACCTGAACATCAGCAGGAGAGGACTCTTTAAAGTAGAGACACTACATACTGATATACACCTGAACATCAGTAGGAGAGGACTCTTTAAAGTAGAGACACTACATACTGATATACACCTGAACATCAGCAGGAGAGGACTCTTTAAAGTAGAGACACTACATACTGATATACACCTGAACATCAGCAGGAGAGGACTCTTTAAAGTAGAGACACTACATACTGATATACACCTGAACATCAGCAGGAGAGGACTCTTTAAAGTAGAGACACTACATACTGATATACACCTGAACATGAGAATAATAGTGCGTCTTTAAATGTGTTCATCACAGCCTTGTTTCTGGTGTGTGACCAATCACAGGCAGTGAATCATTTATGCCATTCGATCCGTTACAAATATGCATTTGGTTTCAGTGGTTTTAACACCACCTCTGTCATATCAACTGTTTCCAGATATGAATAAGAAGATTGATTCCATTAATGTTTGATGGAAGTCAGTATTTTATTACTTCCTGTCCCCTGGTCTGGGAGTCAATCGTTTTCTGAATGTGTTTTTGCTTGTTATTGTGAAATAAGGTCTGCGGCTATCACAAGCTGAAGAGATTTTACCGTTTTGTTTTACGACATAAAATACGTCAGTAAATACCCCACTGGTGGATTAAAAAACATTAGCCGCCTTTAGCTTAGCCGTGGTGACGTGAAGTCATGTGACCGTGCTGTAGTTCCTTTATAGCCCAACATTAGCTTTTTACTTCAAAAATCAGAGTGTAGTGTTAATATGTGGAGATATCTTGTAAACAAGAGAACAAGAGTTTGCCAAAGAGATTATTTTCTACAATACTCCAACATCCAATGGAGACATCCCATTGAACCAGGGAGATGCTGCCTTCAGGGTCCAACACAGAAACACAACATCCCTTCTTAAGCTGTATGCCCTGGTGTTTTTCTGCCTTTAGCTCCTACACTTGTGTGACCAACCTTCAAGGTAATTATGGGATATTCTGTTGACTCTGCTGACCAAACCATGGCTCATGATTACGAAAAGTGTGTACACATCAACACAGCTCTCTGCGATGGGAACCTGTTACCAGTGAAGGAGTTCTTTGATAACTGTATCAGCAGGAACACTGAAGGCTTTGTGAGCTTTAATATCTCACTAAACAAGTTAAACACACTCTTTATACCACAGAAGGCGGGGGTTTCATTTTAAGATCTTATATCTTCCTTTTGTATGCTTGGTTTAATTTTCGTTCAAAAATATATTAGTTCACTTGTGTTTTCCCTCAGGAACAGTATTTAAAGGGGGCCTATTATGCTATTTATTTATTTATCTTGTTACCCTCTGTCTGAAACCAGAGCCCAGTCTGCTCTGATTGGTTAGCTCTGTTGTGATTGGTCAACCAGTTTAGCGATGTCCCGCCCCTTAGCCTAGTACAATGTGTCGGAGCGCTAGCCAATAGAAACGCAAGGTGTACATAGTGATGTCACTACAGGAAGTAAACAAAGGAGTCAATGGAGACATTTCAGGCAGGGGGGGAGTGAGTGGAGGGAACACAGGAATTGTAGCCTTTGCAGACCATTTACATGCACTAAAACTATACAACACTAGAGGAGAGGGAAAACCGCAACAAAAAAATGTGCGGCCCACATTCAACCATAAACAATACGGAGGCTAAATAAAGTTCTCAGAGTACTTTTTATTTTAATTAGAAAAGGAGCTGGCTATCAGTAACAAACAGACATTAGTATTACACGGTTAAGTTGAATACTCTATTCTGATTGGTCAATTCAGAACATGTGACACGTTGTTAATCCAGTAGAACAGACCACTGTCAAAGACTGTAATGACCGTTGCAAAGGAGGATCAAGAAAGAAAAAGGAAAACAAATCTTAATATTCACTAAATGTTTCCACACAAATCATAATGTTTTGCAAATGTGGCCCACTTGCAATGCCTTCACGGACCACTAAGGGGCCGCGGCCCACAGGTTGGGAACCACTGGTTTAGAGTAATATTCCACTGTAACTGTCAGATGACGTCAAACTGTCTATTTCTTAAAAAGACTGTGTGAAAATATCACGACTACGTGCTTCAGTTTTGTTGTTCCTGATTTTTGAAATGTTGAAATGTGCCTTCCTAATATGCTTGTTGACGTCCTCCAGCTCATCTGTACAAAACCCATTTTTACAAATCCGGGTGTTTCCCTGTTAGCAAACCAGCCGGAGAGGAGATGACTAACTTCCCTGAGTCATGGTCACCGGTCCTCAGGTAGACCGGACGCTCTGTTATGATACCACGCTGTGTCACAATAAAGGTATTTCCTGTTGAGTTTTTATTTGCTTATGAGGCGTTATTAGACACTGTGTTTACAAAGTAAAGACAGAACAACGATATTATAAATTACAGGATTTAAAACCAGGTACTTTCAGAGGTAGGTATAATATGATCTTTAAATACGTCATTACCAGTAGACAGGCTAAATCAGCTACATGAGCTCCAAGTATGCAAAGTATTCATCTCATCAAGCACAATGTCTCTTTGTACAGTATGACGTTGTGTCATTTCCATAATGTCATTTTAACACACTTGGTATAATACTTGGATGGTATCACATAGACGTGTATTGTGTGACATATCAGTACTATGATTAGTCAATACATGTAGTAGAGTAAAAAGATCCTATTTGACTCCAAAATGTGGTGGAGTAGAAGTATAACTTTGCATAAAATGTGAAGTTAAGTTCAAGTACGTGTCAATTAAAGTACAGTAGTTGAGGAAGAAGTACTACATTCTGAATATACACATCATTTGTCAACTGCACTCTACTAGAAGGCACATTTGAGCATTTCTAAATCACATGTTCTCTAAAAGAAACCATTATTATTATACTCGATAAGTGTAATTAAACATGTTTTCAATATGTTTCTGTTGCCTTGTCTTTAAGGCTTTTAAGAGTCTCCACATTCACAGTTTATTATCCCCCATACGGAACAAACCCCAGCAGCTTTCCCTTCTTTCAAATCATTTTCTGTTTTGCTGCTGCCTTCCAATAATCAAATACCTAACATATCACACACTTCCCTTTCGTTCTTGTATTTTAAACCTGTCTGTCTCTGTCTCAGCGTGTTTTATCTTGTATTCTCGGCTGTTTTTAAATGTCCTAATGCTTCTTTAGTTTTCTGTAAAGCACCTTGAGTTGAGCCTTCTTTTAAAAAGTGCTTTAAAAAATGAACTTCCTTTGCATTCAAGGTTTTGAAGAGGCTGCACGCTTTTCAATTCAAAGAGTACTGTTCCTTCCTTCATGCATAGAGAAGCAGCGAGTGACAAAGCTCTGAATGAACACACACACACACACACCCAGTTTAGTTATTAATCAGCTGTGCAGAGAGCAGGTAACAGGAGACTCACCTGAGGTCTGCAGAGAGGCGTTCAGGAGCAGAGAGGCGTTCAGGAGCAGGATCCCCAGCAGAGGAGTTAGCGTCGTCATGGTCTGAGGCTGAAACAGAGAGGAGGAGGATCTGATCTGTCTTTATCTGCAACCCACCTGCAGACCACACCTTCCTGTCTCACACACACACACACGCACACACACACACACACACACACACACACACACACACACACACACACACACACACACACACACACACACACACACACACACACACACACACACACACACACACACACACACACACACACACACACACACACACACACACACACACACGCACACGCACACGCACACGCACACACACACACACACACACAGACCTGCCTGCACACGCCTCAGAGAATGCAGGAAGCACAGGCTGTGGGCAGAGTCTGAAACGCTGCCTGAGGAGGAGGAGAGATACGGACGGCTCTGAGGTTTGATGATTTAGTTTCCTTAGAAGAAGCCGCATGAAAGAGGAAATGAGCTTTAAACACGTAATCCTTGTTTTTCGAGTTAAACATTTTTGATTCCTCTGTAAAGTTGGGTTTTTAAATACAATTTGCTTAATTATTTAAAAACAATGATATAACCATTTTTATTTATTTGTTATTTTAATCATATATTAATAATTTGATTGTATATATTTGTATTTATATTATTTATAGTAAATTAAAAAAAATTATAATTACCTATTTATTTTTGTACAATATACACATTTTAATTGAACTTCTTCTTCTTGTGTTATATTATTTATTTTTAAATAATTACATGTTTATTGTTGTTATATATTGTACAATATACACATTATTTTATATTTATTTTATAAAATATATATTCTTTTTTTTTATATATATAATGTTTCTTTTATTGCATTTTCTTTTACTTTAAACCAAACAGGACTCATGCAAAATGAAATTTAGCTAACAAGTGTATTTATCTATTTAATTAAATATAGTCCTTTTGGGATAACATTTCTCAAGGTAAAAAACATTTAAATTTGTATTTGTAATTTATTCACGTAGGACTTTATGGGAATCGACTCACTTTTAGAGAAATGTACAATTCAAAAAATATTCAGAAAAGTCGATGATGCATTTGTTGATTGCGACGACTTATTGGATGACAACATTCACCACAAATATGTCTAATTTCTATAAATATGTTCTACTTCCTGTTTGTGCAGGAAGCGGCACCTTGTGATCGGAGCCCACAATACTCCGTCACACATTAAGATGCACGGTTAGGACTTTAGTTAAAAACATGCACTGAAGTTATTACCCCCCCAGATAACCTGTTCACCCCTGAGTCTGTTTTCAATATTAAAATACATTTTAAATAGAAAATTAAAAGAAATACCCTTAATTAAGATGTCAATACCTTTTTAATGGTCAACAATTGGTTTCTGGTCTTTGTAATTAATTAATAATTAATTAATAAATATATATATATTTTAATGATAGTAAAAATACATTTATAGTTTTTCTGTATAGGATTTTTTTTATTTGACACAATTAGAAATCTTCAAATGTATACCCTTAATTTAGATAATAATACTTTCTTAATGGTCAAAAATGGGTTACTATTCTGTAAAGACAATGCATATATATGAATGTAATTGTATTCTCTGATAAAGTATCATAAGTAAAGTTAATCGAATGTTTATTAACGATGGTCATTATAAAGTTGGTTACAGGTGATGTGATGTTTTAGGTCATTGTCCTACCTGGTTGCAGAATCAGATTTGATCCACTTCTTCTTCTTTGGTTGCATGAAAGCCATAAATCATCGTATCATCATCTCCTCTTCATCACTCGTCACCCTCACAGTCTCACAGCCTCGCTCTGCAGTGAGTCGTTTCTCCCACAGTCCCTGAACGCAGCAGAGACAGAGGGACGAGGACAATAAGACCAATGTGCTGCGACCTCACCCCGACCGGACACTTCAGGACAGAGAGGATGGGGGAGGGGGGGTCACACTTTGACACAGAGACTTTTAACCGCCTTAAGAACAAGGCAAGAGTACAGCCGAGTCTCTCTCAAGCTTCCATAGAGACACCAATGCATGCTTTTATCTACCTTTAGAGACAATAACACAAGTAATAAATTACTACTGGCCAAGGAAGCAAAACCAGAACAAATTAAAAATACACATTTATTCTCGTCGGTTTTTTCTTTTCCTCACCACGACCGGACACTTCAGGAGAGAGAGGGGCTTTCATAGAGACACTAATGCATGCTTTTCTTTCTCAGTGTCTTCTAACACCATCCCTGATGGTTTCTTATGGCCTTACATTCATAATTATTCACTGCAGTTCCTCCAGATCTTTCTCGTTCATCGAGGACACGACCTGCCTGAACAAAGCCTCACTGTGAGCGCGGTGACTCCGGGTGAAACACGACTTATCCACCAGTTCAGAAACCATCACACAGTGGACTGAAAGCATCGTGAAGTTATCGGCTGCTGTGATCAAGTGTCCACACTATGTTCATATAGACTGTATGAAGTATGGACATTGTCTCCATGATGTTAGACAAAAGTTTCTGGGGAGCCTTTGTGAGGTCACAGAACCGCCAGCAGTCTGTGAAATGCGCAAAGTGGTGGGAGGTCTGAGACGTGAGGCAGAGCAGACACTAAACTGAAGCAGAAGTTGTTATGAATGGAGAAAATAGCATTTTTTTAAACCAGCCTGTAAACATGAATTATCTTCTGCTATTCACAGCATGCATGAATATATAGAGTTTTTCTCAAATCCCAACTTATTTCTCAATTTCCAACTTTTTTATGGATTCAGACTTTTTTCCAAAATCAATTTTTTTTTTCTCTAATTTTGACTTTTATAAAAAAGCCAAATGTTTTTAACTGTTAGAGCCAATAGAATCGAGGGGAAGTTCCTAAAATCCATCTGAACATTACCCATTGGTGAATGAGTGATGCGTAGCCAGAATGCCCAACACCGGAAGCTGTCATACACTCTGCTAGCTATCGTAGCAGCTACATATGAAAACTCCGTCATCGACATAAAAATGGAATGATGGATTATCAGAAATCATTTCAAAGTGACAGACACATTGGATTATCCTATGGATTAACCTTCAGCAGAGTTTTTATCGTTTTGTTGCCATTGAACACAACTTTTGATCAGATCAACAGCAAAAGATGAGACGTTGTTCCCGTGTTTGCTCAGTAAAGCTACGTCATGTGTGTTGTCTTGGTTTGCTTCCAAGTTTTGATCGCTCAGTGATGATACTTATATTTGTAGAATCTGTGGAATCTCAACTTGCCAGCTGATATCTTGTTTGTGCAGATCCGATAAGTAATAAGGGTACTTTACAGTGAGTTCTGTGGGAAGTGCGTTAACATTTTTTCGCTCAGGGCTAACTCAAAAGCTTGGTATTACCCTTGTGTTTTGTTTAGCTAAAAATGGTTAATACTGTCTGAAAGCTGAGTTTCTTCCCTTTAAGTGGGTATGACGCATTCATAGTCTGTTAAATGTTGAGAAACCCTCAGATGCTGTTTCTTCCAAGATGTTGCGTTATGCTCCCGGTACCGGGGGCGTGGGGCTTAACTGTTTAATGATAGAAACCCCCCAGTTAATGAGAGAGACCCCTCAGTTAATGAGAGAGACCCCTCAGTTAATGAGAGACCCTCAGTTAATGATAGAGACCCTTCAGTTAATGAGAGAGACCCCTCAGTTAATGAGAGACCCCTCAGTTAATGATAGAGACCCCCCAGTTAGTGATAGAGACCCCTCAGTTAATGAGAGAGACTCCTCAGTTAATGATAGAGACCCTTCAGTTAATGATAGAGACCCTTCAGTTAATGATAGAAACCCTTCAGTTAGTGATAGAGACCCTTCAGTTAGTGATAGAAACCCTTCAGTTAGTGATAGAGACCCTTCAGTTAGTGATAGAGACCCTTCAGTTAGTGATAGAGACCCTTCAGTTAATGATAGAGACCCTTCAGTTAGTGATAGAGACCCTTCAGTTAGTGATAGAGACCCTTCAGTTAGTGATAGAGACCCTTCAGTTAGTGATAGAGACCCTTCAGTTAGTGATAGAAACCCTTCAGTTAGTGATAGAGACCCTTCAGTTAATGATAGAGACCCTTCAGTTAGTGATAGAGACCCTTCAGTTAGTGATAGAGACCCTTCAGTTAGTGATAGAGACCCTTCAGTTAATGATAGAGACCCTTCAGTTAGTGATAGAGACCCTTCAGTTAGTGATAGAGACCCTTCAGTTAATGATAGAGACCCTTCAGTTAGTGATAGAGACCCTGCAGTTAGTGATAGAGACCCTTCAGTTAGTGATAGAAACCCTTCAGTTAGTGATAGAGACCCTTCAGTTAGTGATAGAGACCCTTCAGTTAGTGATAGAGACCCTTCAGTTAATGATAGAAACCCTTCAGTTAGTGATAGAGACCCTTCAGTTAATGATAGAGACCCTTCAGTTAGTGATAGAGACCCTGCAGTTAGTGATAGAGACCCTTCAGTTAGTGATAGAAACCCTTCAGTTAGTGATAGAGACCCTTCAGTTAGTGATAGAGACCCTTCAGTTAGTGATAGAGACCCTTCAGTTAATGATAGAAACCCTTCAGTTAGTGATAGAGACCCTTCAGTTAGTGATAGAGACCCTTCAGTTAATGATAGAGACCCTTCAGTTAATGATAGAGACCCTTCAGTTAATGATAGAGACCCTTCAGTTATTGATAGAGACCCTTCAGTTAGTGATAGAAACCCTTCAGTTAATGATAGAAACCCTTCAGTTAGTGATAGAGACCCTTCAGTTAGTGATAGAAACCCTTCAGTTAGTGATAGAGACCCTTCAGTTAGTGATAGAGACCCTTCAGTTAATGATAGAAACCCTTCAGTTAATGATAGAGACCCTTCAGTTAGTGATAGAGACCCTTCAGTTAATGATAGAAACCCTTCAGTTAATGATAGAGACCCTTCAGTTAGTGATAGAAACCCTTCAGTTAATGATAGAGACCCTTCAGTTAGTGATAGAGACCCTTCAGTTAGTGATAGAAACCCTTCAGTTAATGATAGAAACCCTTCAGTTAGTGATAGAGACCCTTCAGTTAGTGATAGAGACCCTTCAGTTAATGATAGAAACCCTTCAGTTAATGATAGAGACCCTTCAGTTAATGATAGAGACCCTTCAGTTAATGATAGAGACCCTTCAGTTAGTGATAGAGACCCTTCAGTTAATGATAGAGACCCTTCAGTTAATGATAGAAACCCTTCAGTTAGTGATAGAGACCCTTCAGTTAGTGATAGAGACCCTTCAGTTAGTGATAGAGACCCTTCAGTTAATGATAGAAACCCTTCAGTTAATGATAGAGACCCTTCAGTTAGTGATAGAGACCCTTCAGTTAGTGATAGAGACCCTTCAGTTAGTGATAGAGACCCTTCAGTTAGTGATAGAGACCCTTCAGTTAATGATAGAAACCCTTCAGTTAATGATAGAGACCCTTCAGTTATTGATAGAGACCCTTCAGTTAGTGATAGAAACCCTTCAGTTAATGATAGAAACCCTTCAGTTAGTGATAGAGACCCTTCAGTTAGTGATAGAAACCCTTCAGTTAGTGATAGAGACCCTTCAGTTAGTGATAGAGACCCTTCAGTTAATGATAGAAACCCTTCAGTTAATGATAGAGACCCTTCAGTTAGTGATAGAGACCCTTCAGTTAATGATAGAAACCCTTCAGTTAATGATAGAGACCCTTCAGTTAGTGATAGAAACCCTTCAGTTAATGATAGAGACCCTTCAGTTAGTGATAGAGACCCTTCAGTTAGTGATAGAAACCCTTCAGTTAATGATAGAAACCCTTCAGTTAGTGATAGAGACCCTTCAGTTAGTGATAGAGACCCTTCAGTTAATGATAGAAACCCTTCAGTTAATGATAGAGACCCTTCAGTTAGTGATAGAGACCCTTCAGTTAGTGATAGAGACCCTTCAGTTAGTGATAGAGACCCTTCAGTTAATGATAGAAACCCTTCAGTTAATGATAGAGACCCTTCAGTTAGTGATAGAGACCCTTCAGTTAGTGATAGAGACCCTTCAGTTAATGATAGAGACCCTTCAGTTAGTGATAGAGACCCTTCAGTTAGTGATAGAAACCCTTCAGTTAGTGATAGAGACCCTTCAGTTAGTGATAGAGACCCTTCAGTTAGTGATAGAAACCCTTCAGTTAATGATAGAGACCCTTCAGTTAGTGATAGAGACCCTTCAGTTAGTGATAGAAACCCTTCAGTTAGTGATAGAGACCCTTCAGTTAGTGATAGAGACCCTTCAGTTAGTGATAGAGACCCTTCAGTTAGTGATAGAAACCCTTCAGTTAATGATAGAGACCCTTCAGTTAGTGATAGAGACCCTTCAGTTAGTGATAGAGACCCTTCAGTTAGTGATAGAGACCCTTCAGTTAATGATAGAAACCCTTCAGTTAGTGATAGAAACCCTTCAGTTAGTGATAGAGACCCGTTAGTGATAGAAACCCTTCAGTTAATGATAGAGACCCTTCAGTTAGTGATAGAGACCCTTCAGTTAGTGATAGAGACCCTTCAGTTAGTGATAGAGACCCTTCAGTTAGTGATAGAAACCCTTCAGTTAATGATAGAAACCCTTCAGTTAGTGATAGAGACCCTTCAGTTAGTGATAGAGACCCTTCAGTTAGTGATAGAGACCCTTCAGTTAATGATAGAGACCCTTCAGTTAGTGATAGAGACCCTTCAGTTAATGATAGAAACCCTTCAGTTAATGATAGAGACCCTTCAGTTAGTGATAGAGACCCTTCAGTTAATGAGAGAGACCCCTCAGTTAATGAGAGAGACCCCTTAGTTAATGAGAGACCCCTCAGTTAATGAGAGAGACCCCTTAGTTAATGAGAGAGACCCCTTAGTTAATGAGAGACCCCTCAGTTAATGAGAGAGACCCCTCAGTTAATGAAAGAGACCCCTCAGTTAATGAGAGACCCCTCAGTTAATGAGAGAGACCCCTCAGTTAATGAGAGACCCCTCAGTTAATGACAGAGACCCCTCAGTTAATGAGAGAGACCCCTCAGTTAATGAGAGACCCCTCAGTTAGTGAGAGAGACCCCTCAGTTAATGAGAGACCCCTCAGTTAATGAAAGACCCCTCAGTAAATGAGAGAGACCCCTCAGTTAATGAGAGAGACCCCTCAGTTAATGAGAGACCCTTCAGTAAATGAGTGACCCATCAGTTAATGAGAGACCCCTCAGTTAATGAAAGACCCCTCAGTTAATGAGAGAGACCCCTCAGTTAATGAGAGACCCCTCAGTTAATGACAGAGACCCCTCAGTTAATGAAAGACCCCTCAGTTAATGAGAGAGACCCCTCAGTTTCCTCATAAGACATTGAGCGGTGCTACTTCCTCCGATTCCCACACAGCGACAGAATGAATGTTATATTCTAAATCAGGGATGGGAAAATGGCGGCTCTCAGATTAATTAATTAATGTTGTTGTACTTGTAGTACTGATACCGTCCACTAGTCTAGACTACGTTGCGAGCTGCGTACATGATTCCGTTCGGCAGCCAAATACCGCGAAATAATCTGTGGTGCGTTTCTAGGGAAGACCAACACACTCTCACTCCCTAAACGTCCAGGAGTTACGTTTGGTCAGGGTCCCGAGGCGTGCAGTTGGGACGCGCCGAGGGTCCTTCAGCTTCATAAACGGACGCAAAGAGCTTTCAACTGATTGCAATGTATTTCCATCGGCGGCGGTATTTGACGCTCAGGGAAGCACCGCACCCGTTTATGTCGGCGGCTCTTAAAGGCAATGTGAGCGTCAATTCCCATTGGATAACGGAGAATTCTACACCCGGAAGTAAGTATTCTCCTTACTGTTGATTGATTGGACCGTGATATCTGCACGACTCATCAACTAAAAAAAAAACAGATTTGTTAATTAAACGACATTAAATTGTGTCTAATGCTTTTGTGTTTTTCCCCTTCAATTCTGAGAAACAACTTGTTTTCTCTGAAATGTGGAGCGCCAAAGAGACTACACTACCCACAATCCCCAGCTATTGTTGTGACGACGCCTGTCCGCTTTGACAAACCTGTCATAAGTCAACAAGCTCTGTGATTGGATGAAGCATAAATTCATACAAAAAAAGTCCAACCATGTCTCCGAACTAAACTGTATTCTCAAATACGTTTAGCTAGAAACGTATTTTCTCCCACGTACGTTTGTTATCAACGTATCTCAAATACGTTTATTTTCTACATATCTTCTAGAAACGTATTTTCTCCCACGTACGTTTGTTATGAACGTATCTTAAATACGTTTATTTTCTACATATCTCTGCCATTTATTGTCTTGCTTATAATAATGATAATAGTCATTTATAAATATCATTTTAGAGCACACATTTGAAATCGAGAATCGGGCTCGATATATGGTTAAATTAAATAAAGTAGGCGAGGCTGTACTTTCTCCAGCTGTTAATCTCATGAGCGAGGCAGAACATAATAGTTTTAACATGCCAAAAAGCTGCTGTGTCGTTTATTGCACCTCAAACATTAAAACAAATCCAGAGTTACGTGTTTCTGAACTTCCTCTAAGAAGAAAGGACAGTAACAGAAGAGCTCTGTGGCTTCAGGCTTGATCGCCGTTCAAATGACAGCGTTGCTTTCCCCAAAAGTGGGCGGGGCTGTAAAGTGAAGTAGATTTTACTCTCATATATTATTCAAAACCTTTCTATTTATTGTAACGTAAATTACATGCCAGTGTTTTATCTTTTTATTACTTATATTTTTATACTTTATTTGCTATGAGTTATATCTGAAGCAAATTATGTTTCTGAAGATGTGTAGTCAATTCCACCCTTCAATGTAGCATAAATGTGAACTCTCATTACAGGAACAATACCGGAAACAGACGTAGGAAAGATCCTCAGCTCGCTGATTGGATGTTTTAGCCGCAATGCACGTTTTTAAAGATATTACTGATTGTCTTTGAATATCAGAATGTAAATACTGAGTTGAGAGAATAGTCAGGGGATTGGGGTGATGGGAGACACATCTATGGAATCACAATTTCAATAGCTTACCATTAAATGACGGATATACCTTTCTGTCTGTGATGTTTTACAAATCAGATATTAATGTGTAGAAGTAAAACATGAGAAATAGTTTAGCAATATCCTGTAAAATTATGTAAAAACATGAATAAAACTACATATCTTCAGATGTTATACATACATAAGTGTCCTACACTAATAGTACAAAGTTATTATTAGTATGCTGTGTGTACCTTGTGTGCACCGCCTAGTGGTTAAAGCATGTTATTGAATTATTTTTGTTGAATAATGTTATTTGATGAAAAAAATATTAAGAGTACATGCTTTCATAGGGGGAAAGTAGAAGGTCAATGATAGAAATATAGAATATAAAAAATCAAGAAGATACTGTAAGTGATCTCTAAACAGTTTAGTGCAGGATGTAAAATATATTAATATGAGGATGTGCAAAACAGAAAAACTAATTAACCTTTATTAACACATTTAAGAATACTTTAGGTTAAGGTCTTCTTTCAAATAAGAAAAAAGCTTTGGGGGTATCTACAGATAAATATTAAGCCTGACAAAGTACTTATCGTCTAATATATTGCTTTCCTGCAATGTTAACTATGTTGAAGCACTTATTTGAACTGATATTATACACATTAATTATACTCTTATGTAGATAGAATAAGAAATGTGCAGAATATGACAGTTTAATGGTGGAGGTATACACATATTGATAGATGTCTTGTAATGCACTGTTGAGGAACCTGTGACCCAAGTGTTTCATTCATTGCATAACTACACCGTAGTTGATATGTCAATAAACCTTAGAAAATCTTGAAATCTTGAAAGGGATGTGCAAAATAGCAATTATATACAGTTTTTAATTAACTATTAGTAAAGAATAACGAGTAATGAATAGACTTTATAGAGATCTGCAGATAAATGTTTAGTCTTCTCAAGCACCAACTATCAAATATCTCTCCTGATTGTTGGCACTTAACAATCAACTTCCCTGAATTTTACTCAGGTGTAACTAAAGTCTGCTTTAAGGGTTGTTTATATTTCACATCATTAATCAGAATCTGCAAAGTAACTAAAATAAATGTAGTGAAGTAAAAATACCAGGTTAACCTCTGAATTGTAGTGGAGCAGAATTACAAAGTAACAATGAGCTGTCATGTGGGTATATATTAATGCTGCCCATTATGGACACAAGCGATTTTCACCCATTTATTAATTACATGTTTTAAATGTGTACACACCAATGTGTTTCCTATCGCCTAAACCTCCAGGGCTGTACACAGTTTAATACTGTCAACTTCTAATTTTGGGAAAAACTAAAACGTCTTTTAAAACTACAATTCCCAGTAGAGACGTGCCTTACAGAACATGTTGCGAAACACAATAGCCAGCATGAGTAGTTCTGGGGGGGGTTCGAGTCCAGTTTTGAATAGTTTGCCGTGGTTTCGTTCCATTTCAAAGAGAGTACTCGGAGTACCTTGGCGCACTGCCACTCCAACGTTCAAATCCCAGACTTTGAAGATTAATCACGGGGTTTGTCGCAAAACGGAAAGGTGTCGTCACAACAATAGCTGGGGATTGTGGGTAGTGTAGTCTCTTTGGCGCTCCACATTTCAGAGAAAACAAGTTGTTTCTCAGAATTGAAGGGGAAAAACACAAAAGCATTGTACACAATTTAAACTTATCAATGTTGTGTAATCAACAAAGGTAATCTGGTGTTTTTGAGTTGATGAGTAGTGGAGATATCACTGTCAAATCAATCGACAGTAAGGAGAATACTTACTTCCGGGTGTACAATTATATGATTACTACGCTTTTCATTCATAATTTCAGCCGGAGGGAGGGGGAGCGGCGCTGAGGAACAGCAGAGTGCGGGCTGACAGGTGTCTGTGTTGACATTCCCCTTATTGTGGAATAAGGGGGAAGGCAGAGACAGGCTACAAGCAGAGATGGGGTCATTACAAAAAAAATGTAATATATTACATATTACATATTACTTTAAAAAAAAGTAATAAATTACACTACTTCGTTACTCTCTACATAAAGTAACTCGTTACTTTACTCGTTATTTTACTTGCCGAGCACGTACGAACTGCGCATGCGTGAGTGGCAATAACTATCCTTACCAGCAGGCGGCGGTAGTGTGTATTCGTCATTCAAAACAGGCAACAACCGGAAGACAGAGAAGAAGAACAGACTAGGTGATATAGACAAACAACAAATAGCGTATGCGTTAGCTTCACCTTAGCATGTGTTCTTTGCAGGTGCTTGTTGAGGCTTGTTGAGGTTTGACGTGGTGTTTACAGCAGTGGATAACAGCTTCTGGCCTGGACACAGTTTGCACCTCACCGTCACATTCCTGTCTATTTATTCTTCGGACGAACTCAAAATAATGGGCATACCTCCACCCCTCGAAAGTTATCGCTGACTCAGCCATGTTTATGCAGCACTGCACGTGGAGATGCGGAAGCGCAGATTATGTACATATAAACCTGTGGCGGAAACCTCTCTTGTCTGTCAATGTGATTATGACTAATTTTTAGTAATTAACTAAGTAACGCGTGTCGGGGCAATGTTAGTAACTGTAGTGTGATTACTGAATTATAAAAGTAGCGCGTTGCACAACTCCGTTACCGACAAAAGTAATATTATTACATTACACCCAACTCTGGCTACAAGTGTTTTAGGTTCAAGTTAGACAACTAATGTCTGGGTTAGTGTTCATGACTTCATGTGTATGTCATCTTAATGGTTCATCTCAATGTACACACATTTTCTGTGCTTTCCAATAGTTTTAAAATAGTTGTATTCCACTGTTAAATAACCTTTTCAATACAAACATGCCACTCGTAAAAATTAAATAACATTTCTGTGAACTGATATGTGTTTAGTGAGCTTATTAGAGGATGTTCCCTGAAAGATTGTACAATTTCAATGAAGATGTCAGACTTAGTATATTCGCTAATAATTACATACAATACATGGAATGTGTGTGTGTGTGTGTGTGTGTGTGTGTGTGTGTTCCAAGTGATTCTGCTGCCCCCTGGTGGCCAGTACATACATTATGTGGCCCCCACCACCATCCAAGTTGCCCATCCCTGGTCTACATGTAAGATTTCACAACCAGAGGTCCTTCATTTTATTTATATAATTGTAGATTTGGAGGATCTTTTCTCTCCTGTGGAAGCTGTACATACAATACATTATTTAAAAAAGAGTTCATAAAGTTAATCACCACAACACTTGTCACTGTAAAAAGCCTTTACATGTAATAAATGCTACTGACACTTTAAGACTGCCATGAAAATATATTAATATTCATCAATTTACTATGAATAAATGTAATGGTGCCATCATTCTGAATGGAAGTGTATCTTTAATGTCTCAAGTGTTGTCACATCCTTGTATTAATATTCAGAATGATTGTAAAGTATATTTTGTGGCAAAGAATAAAGAAAAACACCACTGCATGTCCTTCATTCCTCAACACCCAAAGAGTGTAACCTGGTGCAGGGTTTCATATTCAAAAGTGCTGCTGTGCAAAATGTCTCATGAGGAAGAAATGAGACAGGATCGATGACATCCACCTGGATCCATCTTCTTCTTATTGACACATGCATGTTCCAGCATTTGGACGACCTGTGGTGTAAATGTTTAATCTTTTTAATTTACACACGACATCTATTGCACGTCTGTCCGTCCTGGAGAGGGTTCCTCTATTTTATTATATTAGTTTATTTTGTCTTATGGCTTCCTTTATTTCTCCAAGAGGTTTAATATATTGTATGTTATTGTGATCATCATACCTTTCTTACCTCCTTGTGTCCCTTGAACTGTTATATCGTTCCTTTGTGCTGCATGAAAACACTTTTGTTTTTGTTAATTTTAGAAGTTTAAACTCAGCTGTAAAAAGTCAATTGTTAACCGTTTTGCTAAAATGAAGATACTCAGAACTTTCTTCTCTTTTTCATTTATTTTATTAACAAATAATGAAACAAGTCACCAGAAAAAAAAATCACACTGACATGAACCCAAAATGATACGACTGATCCCTGATAAACTCAAACACTTAAATATGTCAGCAGGCCACTGACCAAACTTTAAAGAAACAGTTTGACATATCTCTGGGGAAATCCTCCAGTTCTCTCTTTAATGGTTAACCTGGCTAACAACCATCTGAGAAGCCTTCACTGGAAACTGTTTGGGAGAAATGAACACTTAGCAGGAAGGTCTGCATAGTTAACCATATAAATCATCATCATAATCATCATCATCATTTTCATCATCATCTTCATCATCATCACCATCAACATCACCACCACCATCATCATCATCATCATCACCATCTTCATCATGTCTGTTGTTCTACAGTCACAGAGACCTGCACTGGTAACATCTTAAGTGGGGGTACATCCCAATTGGCAATTAATGGAAACAGCCTCTCAGTGAAAGTGTGTGTGAAGGTGTGTATGTGTGTGTTCGTGTCAGGATCAGAGAACGACAGCTTTCCTCTGTTCCAGTCCAGACTCACTCTGACCCTCTGGAGCTTCTTCTTCAGGAGGAGAGGAGTGTCTGGACCTGATGGTGACCGTGCTGAGTATTCACCTCCATCATAATCTATTCTCCATAATCCAGACAGTATGATCCCCTTCCTCTGGACAGACTCTGCTAACACACCCAGTTCCCAGCTACTATTGTCTCCAACCTGGACATCCCAGCTGTGAGTCCCTGAGTTAAAGCCCTCAGAGCCCAGGACAGACCAGTAGTAACTATGAAACCTCTCTGGATTATCAGGACGTTCCTGTTCCTCTCCTCGTCTCACACTGGTCAGATCTTCAGACAGGATGAGGTTTGGATGAGCAGTGTTTGGGTCCAGGATCACAGGGTAATAGGACACCATGTCCTTCATCTTGCTCCAGATGTTGAAGCTGAGGTTGCCCAGGTGTTTGGCCTGGTCTATCAGAGCTCCTGAGGGCAGCTGTGGAGCCTCCAGCAGGGGGCGCTGCAGCCTCTCCACTGCAGCCTTGTAGTTGTGCAGGAAGGAGACGTCTTCAGCTCTCAGCTCCTCCTCTGTGGCTCTGACTCTGTGAGAAAGAGCTGCTATCTCTCTGCTCACAGCCTCCATCTTCTCCTCCATCATCCTCCTCTTCTGCTCCTCTTCCTCCCTCAGTGCAGCCATCCTGGCCTCCTCTTCCTCTTCTAGAAACTGGTGAAGCTTCTTAAACTGCTCCTTAATCTGTGTCTCTGTGCGTCGGGCCTGGACCTTCAGGTGTTCTGCTGTTTGATCAAACTTCACTTTAACTTCTTCAAAAGTCTCTAACTTCTCCTTTAAGGGCTGCAGAGCTTCCTGAAGCTTCTTCTTGTGTTGTCGTGCAGCTTCATCGATGGGTCTGAATCTGTGGTCGCTGTGTTTCTCTGAATCTCTGCAGACGACACACACTGGCTGCTGATGGTCCAGACAGAAGAGTTTGAGTTTCTCAGAGTGCAGACTGCAGAGAGCCTCTGGAGGTCTCTGATCTCTCTCCTGTAGGAAACTCTCACACAGGTTCTTTAACACCAGGTTACAGGGAGGTTCATAAACTGAAGGTCTCTTACAAAGTGGACACTCTTTGATGACTTTCTCCGCCCACCAGTTCTGCAGACAGGCTCTACAGAAGCTGTGGCTGCAGGACAGGACCAAAGGATCTTTAAATGTGTCATGGCAGACAGTACAGCAGAGATCTTCCTCTAATCTGGAAGCCATGTTGTCTGTGAGTGAAGCAGTAAACTCAGCAGCAGCCGCTCCCTGTTCCCTGAGACTTACTTTCACTTTGAGTCTTTGTTCTGGTGAAACTCTCAGTGTGTGGATTCAGCAGCTGCTTGAAGTGGAAGGTGTTCCAGTATTCCCTCCTGTGGACGTCCTCTCAGTGGAAGAGTTGTGTCTGGTATGAAGTTTAATCTTATCGTCCGTCCGTGTGTGTGTGTGTGTGTGTGTCATCTCAGCGAGGCAGAATAACAACCTGTTTCCTGGTTAGTCCCATGCGAGTCTGGTGATAGGTGGAGCTTCATCATGACAGTTTATCAGGTCGAGTTTCATTCAAAAAGCATGAGTCATGTGTGTTTCCTCATTACATCGTGTAAGGCTAGTTTATTTATAGACAGGGGTGCACACAACTTTCTCAGTGAGGTACTCAGATGAGTACCTGGAGTCAGTGTTTGGTACTCCAACTTCCGGCTCCCCTCAAAGTTCCCATGAAGCCCTCTGTATCGCGAATGTCAGCGGGTGGGGGTGCTAGTCGAGTATGATGAAGCCCTCTGTATGGCGAATGTCAACGGGGGGGGGGAGGGGGGTAGTAGTAGAGTGCAGAGCTTCGTGACCACAGAGCGTGTGAACGTTGTGATCAGCTGTTTTAGCGCAGTGCTGCTGTACAGGCCGACGTTAACAGCAGCCCTGTCTGTGCACACGGAGACCAACTCCGTCGTCCGGTGATCTAACCGCCTTCTGGAAAAGCTTCACATATACATCGGTACGCAAATGCGCTTTGTGACACATGTGACGGTACGCATTTCAGATTGTTGCCGCGCATGCGTACCTGCGTACCAGTTATGTGCACCCCTGTTTATAGAGCACTTTTCAACACAATGCAATTGAAAGTGCTTTACAAAAATGAAAGACATTAAGAGCATTAAGAAATAGTGCAGCAGAAACATATTGTATAGTGTCTCTACTTTAAAGAGTCCTCTCCTGCTGATGTTCAGGTGTATATCAGTATGTAATGTCTCTACTTTAAAGAGTCCTCTCCTGCTGATGTTCAGGTGTATATCAGTATGTAGTGTCTCTACTTTAAAGAGTCCTCTCCTGCTGATGTTCAGGTGTATATCAGTATGTAGTGTCTCTACTTTAAAGAGTCCTCTCCTGCTGATGTTCAGGTGTATATCAGTATGTAGTGTCTCTACTTTAAAGAGTCCTCTCCTGCTGATGTTCAGGTGTATATCAGTATGTAGTGTCTCTACTTTAAAGAGTCCTATCCTGCTGATGTTCAGGTGTATATCAGTATGTAGTGTCTCTACTTTAAAGAGTCCTCTCCTGCTGATGTTCAGGTGTATATCAGTATGTAGTGTCTCTACTTTAAAGAGTCCTCTCCTGCTGATGTTCAGGTGTATATCAGTGTGTAGTGTCTCTACTTTAAAGAGTCCTCTCCTGCTGATGTTCAGGTGTATATCAGTATGTAGTGTCTCTACTTTAAAGAGTCCTCTCCTGCTGATGTTCAGGTGTATATCAGTGTGTAGTGTCTCTACTTTAAAGAGTCTTCTCCTGCTGGTTTTCAGGTGTGTATCAGTATGTAGTGTCTCTACTTTAAAGAGTCCTCTCCTGCTGGTGTTCAGGTTCATTGCAGACCATTCACATGCACTAAAACCTATAGCAGGGGAAGAACACCTCCAAAAGCAGTAATAAATAGAGCCTCTCTGAAGCTTTATCTAATCAGGTGTTTCACATTGATGTTCAGAAACTCTTCTACAAAACAATACAAATAGAAAATACATATCACATAAATGACATAAACAACAGACGTAAAACGGCAAATTACATAAAACAATCAAATCAAATCTCTATAAACAGTATTGATTATTAATGAATTAAATATGCAGAATTGTATATTTAGTTTTATTTGAAACTGTAATGTAAATGTCGAACAAAGCTACAGTTTTTCAAATATAACGGTGTATTAAAAGTACATTTTCAAACCCCTCTACGTCACACTGAATTTTCTTTTGTCATTGTCCATTGAATCTTTCCTTGAAGGCTTTTTCATTTGTGTTTATCTCGAAATCAGCTACACATAGATGTCAGAAAAGCACAATTCCTAGCTAAATATTATCATTCAAGACCTACTAATTGTTTAATGAGTTGAACGGATCTTTGTCAAGACCAACTGTCTTTACTTCACGTAGATAAGTGTTTGTTTTGCTCACAGTTTCCCCACTTCACGCTGCCCTGTCACTCACTGTCACGTGAGTATAAAGCAGCCATCTTTAGTGTTATTAGAATCACCTGTTTCACACCTGCACTTTACAAAAGCTCCAGTAGAGAGCGCTCTCTTCATGTTAAACATCTGATCTGCAGACTTTCACGCTCTTCTGAAAAACAGAACAGGACCAAAGCAGCAGGAATACAGGGTTCACATCAAAGAGTACAAGTAGAAGTAGTCAGATCGTGTAATTGAGTAAAAGTAGAAGTACTCAGATCTTGTACTTGAGTAAAAGTAGAAGTACTCAGATCTTGTTCTTGAGTAAAAGTAGATGTACTCAGATCTTGTACTTGAGTAAAAGTAGAAGTACTCAGACCTTGTACTTGAGTAAAAGTAGAAGTACTCAGATCTTGTACTTGAGTAAAAGTAGAAGTACTCAGACCTTGTACTTGAGTAAAAGTAGAAGTACTCAGATCTTGTACTTGAGTAAAAGTAGAAGTACTCAGATCTTGGACTTGAGTAAAAGGAGAAGTACTCAGAACTTGTACTTCAGTAAAAGTAGAAGTACTCAGATCTTGTACTTGAGTAAAAGGAGAAGTACTCAGAACTTGTACTTCAGTAAAAGTAGAAGTACTCAGATCTTGTACTTGAGTAAAAGTAGAAGTACTCAGATCTTGTACTTGAGTAAAAGTAGAAGTACCAGAGTGTAGGAATACTCTGTTACAGTAAAAGTCCTGCATTCAAAATGTTCCTCAAGTGAAAGTAGAAAAGTATTCTCATCAAAATATAGTGAAAGTAGTGACAGTAAAAGTAGTCATTGTGCAGATTGGTCCATTTCAGAATAATAGATATGATATGTTTTATAATGATTGATCATGAAAGTGTTCTCAAAGCTGCTAAAGGTGCAGCTAGTTTGAATGACTTTGTATACTGCAGGGTAGCTGGTGGATTTACTCCAGGTGGAACTAAAGTCTGATTTAACACTTGATTAGATTTCACATCATTCATCCACATCTGAGAAGTAACTAAAGGGATGAAATACATGTAGTGGAGTACAAGTACACCATTTACCTCTGAATTGTAGTGGAGTAGAATTACAAAGTAACATAACATGGAAATACTCAAGTGAAGTACAAGTACCACTACATTTCACTTTAGTACATCTACTTAGTTACTTACCACCACCACAAGTGAAAACATTGATAAGTTATTAAACAAACAGTAAAAAGTAAAAATACTTGCTTCTGAAATGTGGTACAAGCACCTAAGACCCTAGGCCTACTTGTGAACATGTACTTTATTACACTCCACCACTGGAGATCAGACATGTTCGGAAACATACTTGTTGTTAAAACTCTATGAGCTGGACCGTCCTCTGGCTGTTTGAAGAGTTAGCGTGACCCTGCTCTGTGCAGAAGTGTGACTTTAATGAGTGCAAACACAGGAAGTACATCAGAGTAAACTGTGATGCTGATGGTGTCCTGCCAGAGACTCTGCAGTCTGTCTGACCTTCATCACACACACACACACACACACACACACACACACACACACACACACACACACACACACACACACACACACACACACACACACACACACACACACACACACACACACACACACACACACACACACACACACACACACACACACACACACACACACACACACACACACACACACACACACACAAGTCTGACTGCAGGATTTTTCCAAATTCCCTGCAGGCTCAGATCCATATCACATCAGGGCTGTGGAACACAATCAGATGCATCTATACAGGAATGTTGGCTATGAATTGCAAAAGGGAACATTGATATTGAAAAGAGAGGTGCATGAATAAGTCCTAAACCCTGAAATGAGTCACTAGCATCAGCAGTTGATCCCTTTCGGGCCCCTGGTCCAGAAGTCAAAGATTTTCTGAATGTGTTTTTGGTGGTTATCCTGAAATGAGGTCTGTGATTAACACAAGCTGAAGAGATTTCAAGATTTTGTTCTACCCCATAAAATACACAGAGCTCTCAAGTCTCACGCATTTCACTCCTTTCACACGCTCACACGCCACACCTTGTATTTCTCACGCAGAGATTTCTTTCCAGGGTACCGCCCACCAAGTTGCGCCGCAATTTGCCCCCCCGTTGACATTCGCGGTACAGAGGGCTTCATGGGAACTTTGAGGGGAGCCAGAAGTTGGAGTACCAAACGCTACCAAAATCTCACTCTGAACTCTGTTAACAGAGGTTGCCAACAAGTGTCTAAATGAGACGACTAAACGTCGTCACGCCAAACATTAGCCACCGTTAGCTTAGCGGTGGTGACGTGACGTCATGTGACCGTGCTGTAGTTCCTTTATAGCCCAACATTAGCCACCTTTAGCTTAGCGGTGGTGACCTGAAGTCATGTGACCGTGCTGTAGTTCCTTTATAGCCCAACATTAGCCTCCTTTAGCTTAGCGGTGGTGACGTGAAGTCATGTGACCGTGCTGTAGTTCCTTTATAGCCCAACATTAGCCTCCTTTAGCTTAGCGGTGGTGACGTGAAGTCATGTGACCGTGCTGTAGTTCCTTTATAGCCCAACATTAGCCACCTTTAGCTTAGCGGTGGTGACTTGAAGTCATGTGACCGTGCTGTAGTTCCTTTATAGCTCAACATTAGCCTCCTTTAGCTTAGCGGTGGTGACTTGAAGTCATGTGACCGTGCTGTAGTTCCTTTATAGCCCAACATTAGCCTCCTTTAGCTTAGCGGTGGTGACGTGAAGTCATGTGACCGTGCTGTAGTTCCTTTATAGCCCAACATTAGCCACCTTTAGCTTAGCGGTGGTGACGTGAAGTCATGTGACCGTGCTGTAGTTCCTTTATAGCCCAACATTAGCCTCCTTTAGCTTAGCGGTGGAGATGTGAAGTCATGTGACCGTGCTGTAGTTCCTTTATAGCCCAACATTAGCCTCCTTTAGCTTAGCGGTGGAGATGTGAAGTCATGTGACCGTGCTGTAGTTCCTTTATAGCCCAACATTAGCCTCCTTTAGCTTAGCGGTGGAGATGTGAAGTCATGTGACCGTGCTGTAGTTCATTTATAGCCCAACATTAGCCTCCTTTAGCTTAGCGGTGGAGATGTGAAGTCATGTGACCGTGCTGTAGTTCATTTATAGCCCAACATTAGCCTAGAAAAACAGGGAGTATGTCATCCAGTGAATTCTGTCATCCAAAATAAACTGCACAAATCCAAACAAAAGGAGGATGAATGGAGGCTGAAATGTGTAAACACACTCGACTTCAGAACCAAACAGATGGTGTGTTGCCTGGGGAATACTGTAATCACATTGTAAATATGTAACATTGCACATACAGACATCCATCTTCTCTCTTTTCTTCAGTCATGTCGTCAATCTTCAGGTTGTTTTGCTTCCATTTTTTCTTTTCACAGTGCAGTCACTCCTCGCTGTCCGCAGAATAACCCAGAGGGAAGTCATGTTGTTTTTCACTTTCTGCTAAATATTGCTTGGAGAAATGCTGCAGACGGCTTGAAGATGAAATGTACTAATGTAATGTGTTTTGAGTTTTAACTGGATTCTTATTTTGTTATTTATGAGAAGGATTTATTGGGATTACCACAACAAATACAGCATCACATTGTTATTGTATTTGTATTGTTTTTTACATTGTTATTCAATATTGTTGATCCGTACAAACTGTAAAACACCTCAGTACAAATGTGTTATTTGTAAAAATGTGGTGATTAAAGATAACATTTGATTTAATGTATTCTAATCCCTCCATTTCCCTCCTTATCTCTCACATGTCTGTAGTTTAATAATCCCATTTAACCTCAGAATAAGACGCCAGAGCAGTAAACTTATCCTCCTTTGTTCCTCTGCAGCTTTCTCTATTTTCTGCCGTGACCATCCCATCATACATGAGGCGTGCTGCAGAGTTTACTCATGCATGGAACTGGTTTATCCTGCACACACAAACCAGTTCAAACCAGTCTCCCAGTTCCTCATACAGACTCCCACAGTAAGCAGCTCTCAGCTCAGAGCTCAGAGAACAGCTGATACGTTTCCCCTAAATCTCCTTCACCTTCATCTCACACACTGATGGAGTCTGATAAGTGTGTGATGGTGCATACAGTACACACACCGTCAGGTAAAGCAAGTTTCAACACAAAGTGATTTAAAGTGTGTCACATTGAGATATAGTGCAAAAATAAACACATCAAAAAATCACATTTAAATGCATTTAAAATGAAAAGAAAAGAGAATAACATTAAATTAAATAAGATAAAATAGAATGAAGCAGGTATACACTATTGATTGAATATGATACTGATTTAGTGAGTTGAGTTAAATTAAATATACAAATACTTAAAAAGGAATAATAATAAAAAATAAGACATTTAAAATATTAGCCCTAACCCTTATTTAAAAACCAATATACTAAAAATATTATAAAAATGAAACAAAAACTTTAATAAAAAAAGAATGACAAGATATTTAAATATAGAAGAATGCAAAAAAATGTTAAAGTAAAAAAACAGTGTACATGTATAAAAATAAAATATATACATATGTTAAAATAACAATAAATGATTACAAGATATATATATATCCCAAAAACAACAAAAAAGAAGACAAATTGCTTTTATATATCTGAGACCTATAATATCTGCCTGAAAATAGTATAATAGGAGACCTTTAAAGCAGGGATAATGTGCAGCCAGTTCTCCTTAGCAACGGTCTGTTCCCCTTAGCAACGGTCTGCTAGCTAAAACTAACAACCTCTGGACTGTCCGAAATGAACAATCTGAATCGTTTATTCAACTCAGCCATGTAATGAATGTGTGCATGCAGTAACACATCACTGAAACACACCTGCACCCCCCCCCCCCCCCCCCTTCTCCTGTACATTTAAAAAATGAAAGAGTTGTAAAAAAGCTTGTATCGTACAGAAATGTGCAAATTTCACTGTATTGAAAATGAGAAATGGCTCAAAATGTTATAAGATACGTCTTAATAAAAACATGTTGTTGGAGCGTGTATTGATTTATATTATTTGATAGTTTAACATTTATTTTTAGCTTTTTTATTTATCCTTATCATTACTTTTAGTTATTTTAGAGACGTTGAACGGGTAATTCAGCTATTTATTGGATGTTTATTACAATTTTTTTTTTATCAGGGAAAGCCACAGGTGTGTTTCTCTTTGTACTGTTGTTGAAACTGGTTCAAAAATAACTACACAAAAGGATAGTATTGCCTGGAAAAAGGATAATCTCCTGCAAAACATTAGGTAACTTAGTCTATTTTGAGTTTGTTTTGATTTGTTTGTTAGTTTTTTGGGCCGTAACACATCATGTAACATTAGCTTGTGATTGCTAGAGCAGAAACGGTGCTTGTCTGGCAGGAATAGGCTCTTAAAGCTGCCCCTGTCTAATACATGTGAAATGGCGGTAAATGAGGAGTGGTTCATTCTGTATAAGTGGTGTTCTCCTCCCTGTGTCTCTGACTGTGAGACGAGGAGTGTCTCCGTCTGTCGTCTCGCCTTCAAAGAAGACATGAGTCAGGTTTATGGTTCCTGTGTGTCTGGCTCCAGTTGATAGTAAAAGAGTTAACACTACTTTCATGATGACGGTCACAGTTTTTAAATGTCTTTACTACAAATGACAGCAGTAAATACCCCACTGGTGGATTAAAATACAGCGGTTGCTAACAAGTGTCTTTAGATGAGACGACTAAACGTCATCAAGCTTAACATTAGCCGCCTTTAGCTTAGCGGTGGTGACGTGAAGTCATGTGACCGTGCTGTAGTTCCTTTATAGCCCAACATTAGCCTCCTTTAGCTTAGCGGTGGTGACGTGAAGTCATGTGACCGTGCTGTAGTTCCTTTATAGCCCAACATTAGCCACCTTTAGCTTAGCGGTGGTGAAGTGAAGTCATGTGACCGTGCTGTAGTTCCTTTATAGCCCAACATTAGCCTCCTTTAGCTTAGCGGTGGTGACGTGAAGTCATGTGAGCGTGCTGTAGTTCCTTTAGAGCCCAACATTAGCCGCCTTTAGCTTAGCGGTGGTGACGTGAAGTCATGTGACCGTGCTGTAGTTCCTTTATAGCCCAACATTAGCCTCCTTTAGCTTAGCGGTGGTGACGTGAAGTCATGTGACCGTGCTGTAGTTCCTTTATAGCCCAACATTAGCCACCTTTAGCTTAGCGGTGGTGACGTGAAGTCATGTGACCGTGCTGTGGTTCCTTTATAGCCCAACATTAGCCACCTTTAGCTTAGCGGTGGTGACGTGAAGTCATGTGACCGTGCTGTAGTTCCTTTATAGCCCAACATTAGCCTCCTTTAGCTTAGCGGTGGTGACGTGAAGTCATGTGACCGTGCTGTAGTTCCTTTATAGCCCAACATTATCCACCTTTAGCTTAGCGGTGGTGACGTGAAGTCATGTGACCGTGCTGTAGTTCCTTTATAGCCCAACATTAGCCTCCTTTAGCTTAGCGGTGGTGACCTGAACTCATGTGACCGTGCTGTAGTTCCTTTATAGCCCAACATTAGCCACCTTTAGCTTAGCGGTGGTGACCTGAACTCATGTGACCGTGCTGTAGTTCCTTTATAGCCCAACATTAGCCACCTTTAGCTTAGCGGTGGTGACGTGAAGTCATGTGACCGTGCTGTAGTTCCTTTATAGCCCAACATTAGACACCTTTAGCTTAGCGGTGGTGACGTGAAGTCATGTGACCGTGCTGTAGTTCCTTTATAGCCCAACATTAGACACCTTTAGCTTAGCGGTGGTGACGTGAAGTCATGTGACCGTGCTGTAGTTCCTTTATAGCCCAACATTAGCCTCCTTTAGCTTAGCGGTGGTGACGTGAAGTCATGTGACCGTGCTGTAGTTCCTTTATAGCCCAACATTAGACACCTTTAGCTTAGCGGTGGTGACGTGAAGTCATGTGACCGTGCTGTAGTTCCTTTATAGCCCAACATTAGCCTCCTTTAGCTTAGCGGTGGTGACGTGAAGTCATGTGACCGTGCTGTAGTTCCTTTATAGCCCAACATTAGCCTCCTTTAGCTTAGCGGTGGTGACGTGAAGTCATGTGACCGTGCTGTAGTTCCTTTATAGCCCAACATTAGACACCTTTAGCTTAGCGGTGGTGACGTGAAGTCATGTGACCGTGCTGTAGTTCCTTTATAGCCCAACATTAGACACCTTTAGCTTAGCGGTGGTGACGTGAAGTCATGTGACCGTGCTGTAGTTCCTTTATAGCCCAACATTAGACACCTTTAGCTTAGCGGTGGTGACGTGAAGTCATGTGACCGTGCTGTAGTTCCTTTATAGCCCAACATTAGCCTCCTTTAGCTTAGCGGTGGTGACGTGAAGTCATGTGACCGTGCTGTAGTTCCTTTATAGCCCAACATTAGACACCTTTAGCTTAGCGATGGTGACGTGAAGTCATGTGACCGTGCTGTAGTTCCTTTATAGCCCAACATTAGCCTCCTTTAGCTTAGCGGTGGTGACGTGAAGTCATGTGACCGTGCTGTAGTTCCTTTATAGCCCAACATTAGCCTCCTTTAGCTTAGCGGTGGTGACGTGAAGTCATGTGACCGTGCTGTAGTTCCTTTATAGCCCAACATTAGCCTCCTTTAGCTTAGCGGTGGTGACGTGAAGTCATGTGACCGTGCTGTAGTTCCTTTATAGCCCAACATTAGCCTCCTTTAGCTTAGCGGTGGTGACGTGAAGTCATGTGACCGTGCTGTAGTTCCTTTAGAGCCCAACATTAGCCTCCTTTAGCTTAGCGGTGGTGACGTGAAGTCATGTGGCTGTGCTGTAGTTCCTTTATAGCCCAACATTAGCCTCCTTTAGCTTAGCGGTGGTGACGTGAAGTCATGTGACTGTGCTGTAGTTCCTTTATAGCCCAACATTAGCCACCTTTAGCTGAGCGGTGGTGACGTGGCGTTAAAATGTTGAGATTATCCTGCTAAACAAAACAGCAATAATCCAAAATCGAATAGAAAAGTCCCATTTATTTTTTGGAGGGAACCGCGACATAAATGCGAACCACTACATAAATGTGACATCCACTGCACCACTCTATTAATCATTTCACTAAAAATGAATACAGTCTGTTAGCGTTGTTACCCTCAACGTGACACTTCCTGTCAGGGTGTACTCTGCAGCAGATGAGTTGTTCTTCAGTGCAGACTACGTCCCTCCTGTCTCTCCGCTGTGACCTTGGCCTCCCGCTGAACAATGGCTCGTCTGTCGGCTCCTTCTCCTGGCGCTGCAACAGACCATCAGTTCACGGCTCTCTGTTGTACCGTTAGCTTAATGTGGGGTCAGCACACTCGAGCCCCTCACATCCGGCTATTTATGGAGAGTTATACGAGTTTAATCCTGGAAATCTCCAGCTTCTGCAAGAGTCGGGCTGGAATGTGATAAATAAACGAAGATACTGTATCCATATGGATTCAACCAAGAAATGGCTGATAATCAGAGGTGGGAGAAGTACCAAAAGTAAAAGTAGTGATTGTGCAGATTGGTCCATTTCAGAATAATATTGGGGTGGTCCATAAAATTGAAAGTCGGAAAGTCTAAGCTCCAATCCCTTTCAATTTTAGGTCGCCTTGTATAGTCCGGTTGACTCGAACCCTGGTGCGTTTAGCCGCTTGGTGCGGTTCGTTTGGGTCGGTGTGAACACAGTCCGAGACCTCTGAAGTGAACTAAACAACCGGACTCTGGTCCACCTAAAAGAGGTGGTCTCGGACCGCTTGCAAATGAACTCTGGAGCGGTTCATCACTCGTGTGAACGCAGTCCGCACCAAAACATAGGAAGCGTAGTATTTAGGAGTCACAGGATGTCTTCCAAATCTTTAGAAAAAGAGTCTTTCAAGACATCCGCGGTTGTTTAGTTAAAGAGTGAAGCAGAATGAAGTGTTGAACAGTGTCGTGTAAAGTAAACATTCTCCGTCAGCTAAATAAAAGTAAGAACACCTGTCGTCTGTGAAACGCCCCTCCTCACTGCAGAGCGTCTCATTATATGTGTTATAATGTTTTTTAACGGACGTTGTCTGATTATGTAATCATATGCGCGGGCCGCTAGTGTCTGTTGATCTCCAGATTAACAGCAGCATGAGAATAACCTGCCGATGCTCCATGGCGGAGGCTCCGGTAGAAATTGCTGGGATTTGCGTTGTTACTCCCTTAATGTCTGACCAATGGTTGAACAGCATTTCCGTGCACATGACTTGTGTTTAAAGTTTATAGTCCGTTTGAGTTTGTCCGTGTGAACGCAAACCGAACCTTCTGAAAAATGAAACAATGAAACAAACTGTCGTCTGGTGCGCACCAGAGAAGCGGACTATTAGGTTTGAATGCAACCTTAAGGACCACCCTACTGAGGCTAAACTTCAAGGTTGATGAGAGAGGGGTAAATGTAGTTGGGATTTGAATAAAATTCACCAGGAGAGTTTTCTTGTCCATCATAACGACTTCCGGTGGTTGGAGCTTAAAATAAATGAATTTGAAAATGTACATGGCACTAAGGACCACCCTACGGATAATATATATGATAAGTTTTATAATTATTGATCATTAAAGTGTTCTCAAACACTCCCTCGCAGCCACAGTCGCCCATGTGAGATCTGGTATTTTAACTTCTTGTGTTTCATTTGATCTTTCATTGGTACCTTCTTACTGCTTTGTTTGTCAGCTGTTCCAGGTTCTGCAGAAACCCACAGTGACAGGAAGTCAGCGAGTCGCTCTCTGACTCACTTTCTGTTGCTGCTGCGTTGTTATGGCGACCGGCGGTTCCACCCACTTCCTGTCCTGTTGATCAGTATTACCATGGAGACGATAAGGTCCAGATAATCATAAATCATCGTGTGTGTGTGTGTGTGTGTGTGTGTGTGTGTGTGTGTGTGTTTTAGGAGGGTCTGTCAGTTTAGGATTTAAAAAGCCACAAAACGGTACAAAAAGTCACAAGTTTGAATGAACCAAAACAAGAGGTGGGGGGTCTTTTGAGGAAGGTGAAGGCACTAAAAATACATTTAATTATCGTGGAGAATATATATATTTAAGTATATACGAAAGTGGAAAGTGTTTGCAGGAGATAAGGCCTTAAAGAAGTGAGTTTATGACCCAAAAGTAGTTTTAATGCTATAATTTCTGTTTAAAATTGGATGATTCACTGTAAACGGGAAGTAAGTGTGTGTGTGTGTGTGTGTGTGTGTGTGTGTGTGTGTGTGTGTGTGTGTGTGTGTGTGTGTGTGTGTGTGTGATTGGACATGCGATTATGCATACAGAAGTGTGACTTCTTGCACGAGAGGAGGGGGAGAAAATACACAATATTGCGTGACAGCCTGCACCAGCCCTCTGTTTGTCTGAGTGTGTGTGTGTGAGTGTGTGTGTGTGTGTGTGTGTGTGTGTGTGTGTGTGTGTGTGTGTGTGTGTGTGTGTGTGTGTGTGTGCGTTTATAAATACTGTGGTTTCCATGCTGATAAGAGGGCGTTGAACTGTTTCCTGCTAAATGATATTTCACCGTTAATAATCCGGCCTCCATAACCAATATTGTCATCATGTGTTATCAAATATCAGAAATAAAACAAAGTAGTACGTCGGCACACATAGTAGACCGCTTATATATCTATTTCAACTTTCAAAAAGTGTTATGTTACTTACGCGACGTGACTGCAGTGGACTCATGGAACAACAGCCGGAAAATCATTACATTAGCCCAACACTGGTCCAAATAACACGTTTTAAAACATTAGCAAAGAGCAATTTGTGGGAGATTGAACCTGTGCGCTCCCCTGGTCAAAAAATCAACAATATTTTCCACTGAGCACCTCCCAAATTAAACAGCTTCCCAAATTCAATGCTAATCGATCTAATATTTGGATTCAGCCTGCGGGGAACACAGAATGGTTTGACTAGTGGTCCATCTAAGTAGAAATGTTTCAAGTGTCAAGGCGTTATCATCATGTAGCAGCTACAGTGTAGAAAAGGCATTGACAAACTGAAGTCCTCCTCAAACGGAGCAACATTTTTTCGATTTGATTTGATTCATTTCGAATGTGTCAAACAATAATACAAAAATGTACTGTAACATGAGAATTATGATACTATACAAATGTAATCAGTATCAAATTGATATACACAAATATTACTGATTCTAAGTTATGTATAAACAAATAATCGACTTAATTACACATCCGAAAAGGGGTGGGAAGAAGTTTACACATATAGGACATAAAACAAATGAAACACATAAAATAGTGCAAGAAGAGTCTTCAAGTCAATGGAATATGATATGTTAGAGAAATAACTCGTAAGAAGCAAACAGAGGACTGTTTATGGATGTTCTTTAAAAGGTTCAGATGTGACCTTCTGACAGTGCTTGTAGAAAAGTCAGATCACTTCTCGGGAATTTCCACGTCTATAAAACATGTTTTATTTATTAATTGTTGAGAAATGTTAACCTGCACGGCTTGACATCCATAAAAATGTTCTATGTTTCAAAGCAATCATCCACTGCTCGTATAACATAATATATGTGCACAACAAAGAGAAGCAGCTATGTGAGCATGTCTGTACACCGTGACCTGTTGAGCCCCGAGCCTGTTGTTCAGGTCTCAGGCTCCAAAATGACATGCCCAGAACAAATGAGCATATCTTCCCTTCTAAAAGGGGTACATGAATAATCTTTATTCTCAAAGTAATGATAAACCTGTGAGTTGGATGTAAACAAGTCAGATTCAATATAGATGTTTTTATTTTAAAGTAAATTCAGATTGAACATATTAAAACAAATTCAATTATAGTGTCCGTCCAAAAATAAACCATTACTTAAAGTGAAAACCACCCTTGAATGATGGGATAGTAGACTAAAAGCTTTAGGAATCCAAACTATAACATATAATAAGTACACTGTATCAAGATTGATGTAAAACAAGTGACATTTGATCTTTTTAGAGAGATTTAGCAAAAAAAACACTTCTGGGGTCATTTGGGTGGATTTTCCAGATCTCTGGAACCCATTGGTCGATTCTGATGATTGACACCTCTTTTTAACCGTCAGAGCCAATAGAATCGAGTTCCTAAAATCCATCTAAACATTATTATGAGTGATGCACAGCCAGAATGCCCAAAACCGGAAGCTGTCATACACTCTCGTCGTAGCTATGAAAACTCAGTTTTTGCCATAAATATGACGATGGCTTATCAAAAATGATTTCAAAGTGACACGGACACATTGGATTAACCTTCAGCAGCGTTTTTATCGTTTTAATGCCATTGAACACAACTTTTGATCAGAACAACAGCAATGTCCCGTTTTTGCTCCGTAAAGCTACGTGTTGTGATGTCTGGGTGTCGCGAGTTTTGATCGCTCAGTGATGATACTAATACCCCTAGCATTTGTGGAATCTCAGTTTGCTAGCTGATATCTTCTTTTTGCAGATCCGATAAGTAATTAAGTATTTCTACTGTGAGTTCTGTGCTAAGTGCGTTAGCATCTTTTCGCTCAGGGCTCATTTAGACGCTTCTTGTGAGACTTGTGTTTTGTTTCGGTAAAAATGGTTCATATCGTCAGTTAGCTGAGTTTCATCCCGTTAAGTGGGTATGACACATGAATAGGTTTTTAAATGTTAAGAAGCCCTTAGACACATTTTCGTGAGAAAAACTCTGTAGCTCCCGCCCGCCGAGCTTAACAGGTTAATATAATCCACCTGATCGCTTTTATTTAACTTTTTTTTTTTAAAAGGGCACACATTTGAGCAGTTACCTTTATTACGTGACTGCAGTAACAGCAAAAAAGTACTTGATTAAGCCCATTAACACAGGTACAAAAATACACGTTTTTCGTTCATATTCATACAAGAAATGGTAAATGAAAGCACATATATGTTTTCCTGGTCATATATTAATATATAGTTGTGGACAATGTTAATGTTTTCCCCGCTTTATCCCAGTCAGACCCGAATCAACGCCTCAGCACAGCCTCCATAACCATTATTAACATCATGTGATTATATTACTGTTTATTATTAAAAAAGCAGCTATGTGAGCAGGGCTCTCTCTGTACTCCAGAGGGGGGAAGTAGTGGAGTACAAATACTTTGTTACTGTACTTAAGTAATTTTTTCTGGTATCAGTACTTTACTCCACTACTTATTTTTCGGACGACTTTTTACTTTCTACTTCTTACATTTTGAACACAAATACCTGTACTTTCTACTTCTTACATGTTGAACTCAAATACCTGTACTTTCTACTTCTCACATGTTGAACTCAAATACCTGTACTTTCTACTTCTTACATGTTGAACTCAAATACCTGTACTTTCTACTTCTTACATGTTGAACACAAATACCTGTACTTTCTACTTCTTACATGTTGAACACAAATACCTGTACTTTCTACTTCTTACATGTTGAACTCAAATACCTGTACTTTCTACTTCTTACATGTTGAACTCAAATACCTGTACTTTCTACTTCTTACATGTTGAACACAAATACCTGTACTTTCTACTTCTTACATGTTGAACACAAATACCTGTACTTTCTACTTCTTACATGTTGAACTCAAATACCTGTACTTTATACTTCTCACATGTTGAACTCAAATACCTGTACTTTATACTTCTTACATGTTGAACACAAATACCTGTACTTTCTACTTCTCACATGTTGAACTCAAATACCTGTACTTTCTACTTCTTACATGTTGAACTCAAATACCTGTACTTTATACTTCTTACATGTTGAACACAAATACCTGTACTTTCTACTTCTTACATGTTGAACTCAAATACCTGTACTTTCTACTTCTTACATATTGAACACAAATACCTGTACTTTCTACTTCTTACATGTTGAACACAAATACCTGTACTTTCTACTTCTTACATGTTGAACCCAAATACCTGTACTTTCTACTTCTTACATGTTGAACACAAATACCTGTACTTTCTACTTCTTACATGTTGAACACAAATACCTGTACTTTCTACTTCTTACATGTTGAACACAAATACCTGTACTTTCTACTTCTTACATGTTGAACTCAAATACCTGTACTTTCTACTTCTTACATGTTGAACCCAAATACCTGTACTTTCTACTTCTTACATGTTGAACTCAAATACCTGTACTTTCTACTTCTTACATGTTGAACTCAAATACCTGTACTTTCTACTTCTTACATGTTGAACTCAAATACCTGTACTTTCTACTTCTTACATGTTGAACTCAAATACCTGTACTTTCTACTTCTTACATGTTGAACCCTAATACCTGTACTTTCTACTTCTTACATGTTGAACCCTAATACCTGTACTTTCTACTTCTTACATGTTGAACCCAAATACCTGTACTTTCTACTTCTTACATGTTGAACCCTAATACCTGTACTTTCTACTTCTTACATGTTGAACCCTAATACCTGTACTTTCTACATCTTACATGTTGAACTCAAATACCTGTACTTTCTACTTCTTACATGTTGAACTCAAATACCTGTACTTTCTACTTCTTACATGTTGAACCCTAATACCTGTACTTTCTACTTCTTACATGTTGAACCCTAATACCTGTACTTTCTACATCTTACATGTTGAACTCAAATACCTGTACTTTCTACTTCTTACATGTTGAACCCTAATACCTGTACTTTCTACTTCTTACATGTTGAACCCTAATACCTGTACTTTCTACTTCTTACATGTTGAACCCAAATACCTGTACTTTCTACTTCTTACATGTTGAACCCTAATACCTGTACTTTCTACTTCTTACATGTTGAACCCAAATACCTGTACTTTCTACTTCTTACATGTTGAACCCTAATACCTGTACTTTCTACTTCTTACATGTTGAACTCAAATACCTGTACTTTCTACTTCTTACATGTTGAACCCAAATACCTGTACTTTCTACTTCTTACATGTTGAACACAAATACCTGTACTTTCTACTTCTTACATGTTGAACACAAATACCTGTACTTTCTACTTCTTACATGTTGAACACAAATACCTGTACTTTCTACTTCTTACATGTTGAACTCAAATACCTGTACTTTCTACTTCTCACATGTTGAACACAAATACCTGTACTTTCTACTTCTTACATGTTGAACACAAATACCTGTACTTTCTACTTCTCTCATTTTCCAAACAGACTGGTTCCTTTAGTCTGAATGTGTGTTTGGTGGCGTGATCATTATTATTTAGAGTCATTGCGTGCCTATTGATTTGAACACGATCCGTGTATCCATCATTTCCTGGTCTTCTCTAAAGAAGAGGGACCAATGGAAACGTTGTCATGTTGCCGTTGGTCACCATGGAAACATTCATTAGCTAACAATGACATTATTGTTCTATTAATATAAAGGGAGGTCAGGTACTCTTTAAAACAGCTGCTAGTTATGGGTACTTTTTACTGAAGTACATTTCAAAGCCTCTTTACTTTGACTTGAGTAAAGAAGTTTAGTCAGTACTTCTACTTTTACCAGAGTATTTTTAAACATGAATATCTGTACTTCTACCTGAGTAAAGGGTGTGTTTACATCTCTCTCTGTACACCGTGACCTTAATATGTTCCTCCTGATCTGATGTGAACATGTTGAGGAAACATGTTCAGTGAACGCTGCCCTGAGGCCCCCCGCGGTGCAGCCAGTCGTGAACCAAACACAGGAGCCGGTTTCAGCCGGTTCACAGTGGTGCGGTCAGTCATTTAATATTTAATCTGCATGCACAGGCCGGTATCTGGGCGGGGGGGGAGAGAGGGGGGGGGGTCCAAGTGAGAGAGGAAACATGAAACTCCTGTTCTGCTTGAAACTGTTACAGCTTTATTGTTGCTCTGCAGACAGAAGGCTGAGAAATATGGAGCATTAAAAACACTACAAGGATTCCTGAGAAGCCTTAGAGCAACCAGAGGGGGGAAGTACTCAGATACTGTCCTTAGTAAAAGTAGAAGTACTCAGATGTTGTACTTGAGTAAAAGTAGAAGTACTCAGATGTTGTACTTGAGTAAAAGTAGAAGTACTCAGATCTTGAACTTGAGTAAAAGTAGAAGTACTCAGATCTTGTACTTGAGTAAAAGTAGAAGTACTCTGATCTTGTACTTGAGTAAAAGTAGAAGTACTCAGATCTTGTACTTGAGTAAAAGTAGAAGTACTCAGATCTTGTACTTGAGTAAAAGTAGAAGTACTCAGATGTTGTACTTGAGTAAAAGTAGAAGTACTCAGATGTTGTACTTGAGTAAAAGTAGAAGTACTCAGATCTTGTACTTGAGTAAAAGTAGAAGTACTCAGATCTTGTACTTGAGTAAAAGTAGAAGTACTCAGATCTTATACTTGAGTAAAAGTAGAAGTACTCAGATATTGTACTTGAGTAAAAGTAGAAGTACTCAGATCTTGAGTAAAAGTAGAAGTACTCAGATCTTGTACTTGAGTAAAAGTAGAAGTACTCAGATCTTGTACTTGAGTAAAAGTAGAAGTATTCAGATCTTGTACTTGAGTAAAAGTAGAAGTACTCAGATCTTGTACTTGAGTAAAAGTAGAAGTACCAGAGTGTAGGAATACTCTGTTTCAGTAAAAGTCCATCATTCAAAATGGTCCTCAAGTGAAAGTAGAAAAGTATTCTCATCTAAATATAGTGAAAGACAGTAAAAGTAGTCATTGTGCAGATTGGTCCATTTCAGAATAATAGATATGATATGTTTGATAATGATTGATCATGAAAGTGTTCTCAAAGCTGGTAAAGGTGCAGCTAGTTTGAATGACTTTGTATACTGCAGGGTAGCTGGTGGATTTACTCCAGGTGGAACTAAAGTCTGATTTAACACTTGATTAGATTTCACATCATTCATCCACATCTGTGAAGTAACTAAAGGGATTAAATACATGTAGTGGAGTAGAAGTACACCATGTACCTCTGAACTGTAGTGGAGTAGAAGTACACCATGTACCTCTGAACTGTAGTGGAGTAGAAGTACACCATGTACCTCTGAACTGTAGTGGAGTAGAAGTACACCATGTACCTCTGAACTGTAGAGGAGTAGAAGTACACCATGTACCTCTGAACTGTAGAGGAGTAGAAGTACAGTACTTGAGTAAATGTAGTTACTTTGTGCTCAAAACAATCAACATTACATTTTAACTGCCTTCTGTTTAATGAATGAGCAAATGCGTTAAAGCTTTTTTGACGAGGCAGCTGCTTTGTATTTATTAAATGTTTTTATGTAAGAAGAAGCCATGCTGTGTTTACAGTCTGTTTGCAATTTCTCCCGATGAACTTCTGGGAAATCTGACCTTTAATAGCAACTATTATTCTCAGTTCTTATTCACCGTAATTGCACCGACCTTTATTGCCTCCCCCGGACCCCCTGCCTGCACAAGGCCCTTCATACTGCCACAAATTCTCTGATATTATTGCAGTTCTTTAAGTGAGTCAAAGTGTTTATGCCGGGCAATGAGACACTAAGCAGCCACAGAGTAATGATTCCAAAATTCTCCAGAAACAACTTTTTGCCTAACGATAGAGTCACTGTGAGATAGATATACACACACACACACACACACACACACACACACACACACACACACACACACACACACACACACACACACACACACACACACACACACACACACACACACACACACACACACACACACACACACACACACACACACCCTAATAGACGCCTCAGGACAGCCTCCTCCATACCCATAATTATCATCCTGTGATTTGTGTTTATTATTAAAACCAACTAGGAAAATATGTCGGCACACATAGAAGACCGCTTTTATATCTATTTTAACTTTTAAAAAAAGGCACAAATCATGCAAATAACTTGTTTTTGCATTACTTCTGAAAGGTGACTGCAGTAGACTTGAACAAGCACGGATACAAATAACCGAGAAATTCATAGTCACTGTCCCTATAACACACACACACACACACACACACACACACACACACACACACACACACACACACACACACACACACACACACACACACACACACACACACACACACACACACACACACACACACACACACACACACACACACACACACACACACACACACACACACACACACACACACACACACACACACACACACACACACACACACACACACACACACACACACACACACACACACACACACACACACACACACACACACACACACACACACACACACGACCTCCTAATGTTGCATAAGCTCCACTTGCTAACAGACAGCAGGGTGTTTGCAGCCAGACAGATTCCAGGAAAGTCCAATGAAGACTGGCATGCTCCGACTGTAACCGCAGAGCCTCCGGGGATTAATTATTGCACATTATTAGTCCCAGTGTGTGTTATCGTGCTACATCTCTACAAGATCCCTTAAGTCATGAGTCATTTAATTCTGTTTACCGCCTATTGAATAACAGTTAGTTTCTTTCCATGTTTTATTTCCTGTAGTGGAATTGTAAAAGTGGGAGCAGTAGATTTCATCCATCAGTATTTATGTTATTCTCTTAAAGCTAACAGAGTGATGCAGGTCCTCAAACACGGAAATAAGTCATCAGTATGTCAGTAAAAACCCCACTGATGGACTTGAAAAACAGCGGTTTCTAACAAGTGTCTAAATGAGACGACTAAACATGATATACGTGCTGTAGTTCCTTCATAGCCCAACATTAGCCTCCTTTAGCTTAGCGGTGGTGACGTGAAGTCATGTGACCGTGCTGTAGTTCCTTTATAGCCCAACATTAGCCTCCTTTAGCTTAGCGTTGGTGACGTGAAGTCATGTGACCGTGCTGTAGTTCCTTTATAGCCCAACATCAGCCTCCTTTAGCTTAGCGGTGGTGACGTGAAGTCATGTGACCGTGCTGTAGTTCCTTTATAGCCCAACATCAGCCTCCTTTAGCTTAGCGGTGGTGACGTGAAGTCATGTGACCGTGCTATAGTTCCTTCATAGCCCAACGTTAGCCTCCTTTAGCTTAGCGGTGGTGACGTGAAGTCATGTGACCGTGCTGTAGTTCCTTTATAGCCCAACATCAGCCTCCTTTAGCTTAGCGGTGGTGACGTGAAGTCATGTGACCGTGCTGTAGTTCCTTTATAGCCCAACATCAGCCTCCTTTAGCTTAGCGGTGGTGACGTGAAGTCATGTGACCGTGCTATAGTTCCTTCATAGCCCAACGTTAGCCTCCTTTAGCTTAGCGGTGGTGACGTGAAGTCATGTGACCGTGCTGTAGTTCCTTTATAGCCCAACATTAGCCTCCTTTAGCTTAGCGTTGGTGACGTGAAGTCATGTGACCGTGCTGTAGTTCCTTTATAGCCCAACATCAGCCTCCTTTAGCTTAGCGGTGGTGACGTGAAGTCATGTGACCGTGCTATAGTTCCTTCATAGCCCAACGTTAGCCTCCTTTAGCTTAGCGGTGGTGACGTGAAGTCATGTGACCGTGCTGTAGTTCCTTTATAGCCCAACATTAGCCTCCTTTAGCTTAGCGTTGGTGACGTGAAGTCATGTGACCGTGCTGTAGTTCCTTTATAGCCCAACATTAGCCTCCTTTAGCTTAGCGTTGGTGACGTGAAGTCATGTGACCGTGCTGTAGTTCCTTTATAGCCCAACATCAGCCTCCTTTAGCTTAGCGGTGGTGACGTGAAGTCATGTGACCGTGCTGGAGTTCCTTTATAGCCCAACATTAGCCTCCTTTAGCTTAGCGGTGGTGACGTGAAGTCATGTGACCGTGCTGTAGTTCCTTTATAGCCCAACATTAGCCTCCTTTAGCTTAGCGGTGATGAGGGGAAGTCATGTGATGTGTCATCAGGCCCGCCCCTCCCTACACGCAGATCACGCAGGCTGAGTGGGGCCTCATCTTGCGGCCTCAACTCGCGGAGGGACCCTCATTTTATGCGCAAATCTAGGGCAATTGAGCGCGCCACAGTTTTGCCGCTGCGAGGCTCCTGCGCTCGCAGTTCATGCGCATGCTCCACTCGTGCCCCCCCGTCGACGCTCACGACACATAACTTTGCGTGGGGCCACAGGTTTGCCGGGGCAGCCCTTTGTGTCTTTATGGCTTTCTCAGTTTTTTGTGTTTGCTATCTTGGTTTTGTCGTAGCAGCTTTAAAATCAGCTGTGGTCTAGAGAGAATAATCAGTCAGGTAACAAACGTACAGCAACACAATATTCATATTAAGAGCAATGAGGAACCTTTGTACTTGCAAGTATGACGTCTCCTCCAAAGGACACGTACTGTTCTGAGTAAAACAGGCTCTCTTTATAAGAGGACATCAAAGCAGATTTACATTACAACATCATTCTGGGAGGCCAGCTGATACCCCCTCTGGCACTGTATGCAAAACCTTCACTCAATACAAGACAATGGGATATACAGATACCCCTCAGATCACCCCCAGAGAGATGACCTAATCAGAGAAACTAAGGTCAGCAATGTTTCACAATTTCCTTAACAGTTTTTGGAACCAGAAGTGACACCAGAGATAGCGCAAAATAACTGAAAGATAAAAAGCCATTTATAGGTGACCAAAATGTTACAATTAACTTCCCTAGTGAAGAGTGAAGAGCTTGTAAGGTGAAAATGCAGTCGTAGTTACCTATCAATCACAGGTAGCCCCGCCCTAAAGCACACCCTGCTTCATCATCGATTTTACTCTAAGTAAAACCATCATTCACCAAACAAACATCATGCCGTGATGAAGAAGACTTGAAGCTATTGAGACCATTTATTAGACCCTCCAGAAAAACGCGATTCTGCGATCACAGAATTTACCGCATAATCAGCAAAATGGCGCAGATTTTTAAAAAGCCGCAGATTTATCAAAAGGCCGCATAATCCCCGCATTTTTCCACACAAAGTTGAGGGGGAAAAAAGTTAACTCGTCTTGACGTGACGTCATCAGCTCGCGCATCACAGAATGTAAACAACACTGTATAGACTGAACGTGTGGAGCTCACACGATAGAGAAAACACCAAGATGAAAATATCTAATCCATTTACCGACGAACATTTCTACTAAAGACCGGGCAAAAAGTGGGGGGAAACTATTCTGCACCCCGTGCAACTGTGTGTTGGAGCATAAGAGAACATCGACGGTGACGACCCACTTTGATTCATTCAAACCTTCGAAAATGCTTTCTGCTGCTGCGGACAAGAAAGCCAAACAACGTTCACCGAGGCATCAACCTCCAAAACCCTTTAGAGGGCTACAAGAAACTAAGTGAGTAGCCTACAAGAGTGAAGCTGGTCAGATAACGAACGAGTAAATGAAAACAGAATGAGGCGGAGAAGTGTGTGTGTGTGTGTGTGTGTGTGTGTGTGTGTGTGTGTGTGTGAGATTAAAATAGCCCAATTGCTTCTACAATAAATAAACATTGAATGTGTTTAACTGAATAGTAAAGGGGTTTAACGTTAGTGGCAGGTTGTGTGTGAGAGAGAATAAATAAGACAGCCCAATATTTAAAACATTTTTTATTCTTTCCCCCCGCATATTTAGCATATTTCGCAACTTTCCGCATATTTCGCAACTTCCCGCAATTTCACCGCATAAAATCACATAAAAAGCCCGCATGTTTAATCGCATAATCAAGGATTTTAGCCCGCGTTTTTCTGGAGGGTCTAATTTATAATAAACCAAGTGAGAAGTAGTCCCATTTTCTCATAGACTTCTATACAAACTGGCTCTTTAGCATTGGCTTCAGTTGTCAGGGAATAATATGACTCTGAAGTCAAAGGTCAAAGTCTGAGCAGGACTGAGAACCATCCTCTGATAAAGCTGTCTCTGCCGGCCTCAGGTATCGAACGTAAGAACATTGTTCTAAGGATTTCCTCTCAGGTCCTTTTTGCAAGTATCGTGTATATACTGTGTGTGCAGTTCTTCACACATGTTGTTCTACTAATATCCATATCATGTTGTTACTTTGACCTTATGTAAAACAAGAGATCGAGATGATTCTGCAGCCGTTAAAGGAGTAGCTTTTGGAAATACCCTTTTACACTTTGATAGCATGCACGAGTCACATGAAGCTATGTTTAGCTTAGCTTAGCGTACATGCTGAAAGAAGAGCAAGCAGCTAACCTCTGTCCTAAGCTTTCGAGGAGCCTCACACACTGATCTCGTTGTTTTAACCAAACAAAAACAGAAGTCAAAAACAAGTTGAGGTTTCGTAAGGTGTTGCGTGTCACGGCTCCGGACTGCGGCTTTGGTACATGGACACTATCACAAGGCAAGGAGGGAAGACACAGGGATTCTAGCCTTTGCAGGCCATTTACATGCACTAACACCTAGAGAACACACGACTAAGGGAAACTCCAGAAAAGCAGAATAAGGCCTCAGACTTATAGGATGCTGTAATCATACCAACAACAATTTCACTTCCTTGACTTTGACCCAGAACACAGTGGTGTCGATCTTTTCTTCCAAGACAGCAAATAAACACACTTCCCAGGATGTCAACGTTTTCCTCAAAGCACACACTGACTTTATCTCGTTGTTTAAACCAAAGAAAAACTGAAGTAAAAAACAAGCTGTGGTTTTGTAAGGTGTTGCGTGTCACGGCTAACCTCCTCCTGACTGTGGCTCCATTCACATGCACTAACACCTATCGAACACACGACTAAGGGAAACCCCAGAAGAGCAGAATAAGGCCTCAGACTTATAGGATGCTTTCTGTACCCTTGTGTCGTCACAGTCTTCCAAATAAGCAGCTTTTTCGATATTTTTTAACATCAAAAACATATATTTTGAGGCTGTTATCATACAAACAACAATTACACTTCACTGACTTTGACCCAGAACACAGTGGTATCGATCTTTTCTTCCAAGAAAGCCAATAAACAAACTTCCCAATAAGTCAAAGTTGTCCTTAATAGTCCAGCAGGAAGGGCCCTCAGATGTTGAGACACCCCTACCCGAGGTACAAGAAAACACAACAATGATTTTTCTTATCTTTAGGGTCTCCCATTAATGAAATTGATTGTTGTCAAATTTTATTTTGGGGGAAAACATGTTTTTTTGGTTGTTCTTTAGAACTACCCCAATCCCTGAGAAAGAGCCAAATTAGACCAGGCCGAATGGGAGAGGTGACAGAAGAGCCCATAACTTGAGAGTGATCTCTCTTTTCCTCTTCAGATTTGCTGAGGTATGAACCAGGTGGCTGTCCTACATCACCAAATAGTCAGATAATTATTTAACTAAAGAAATACTGAATTATAGTCCTGTGAACTTAGCTTTAGTTTAGACGGAAATTGTACTTTTGGTGATAGGACTCAATCACTTTTCTCTCATTTATCAGAACAACAGAAATCCCTAAAAAATATACCATTACTGAATTGTCTGGTGTGCTATTGAACACTAACCAGTGGCTGTATGGAAATATCTGGTACAGTTCTTTTGGAAATGAGATTTCTTTAGACATAGGCTTACCTCTTCTCTGAGACAGTCACATTCAGAATGGGGGAGAAGTGGCACAATAGCCTAGAAGTTAAGAATGCTCACTCTGATGGTCATTATGTTTGGAGAGGGAGATACCAGGTGGCTGAACTACATCACCAGATAGTCAGAATAAGAGTAACCCAATACAATCAAGTCTATTAGTTCTAAATTGTAAGCCTCTAAAACATAGGTGTAAATAGTACAGGTGTTATTGAAACTGGAACCTTAATTCAAAGTACAGAATACAAATCATCAAATAATCATGTGAGAGGTCAAGTTTATAGATACTAGAATATAATGTTAAATGTCAGGTTCCTCAGAAACGTTAGGGGACGCATGTTGACATTCTGCACAGCAGGTGCAGAGCTCCGTACAGGGAAGGCCAACAGAGAGGCACTGGCTCTTTCCACTCTCTCCAGTTTGCATCTTTGCAATACAAGTGATTAATGTCTCTCTCTTCTCTAGGTGCTGGGGGTTATGTAAATAGCTAATAATATATATAATATATATATATAATAAATGTCATGCACTCACTGGCTGTGGCACAACAAGTAGTTTGTACGGAATAGCATTCACCAAACTCAAGACCCATCCCAGCGAGCTCAAAGATCTGGCCCATTGTGGACTCTGCCAGCTTGGAAGAGTCTTTGCCAGTCGCAAGAGAATTGGCGCTTCTGCTATATGGAAAAAAGAAATTGGACTGATGCACACACTTGGATGAACTGAGGTTCATTATTGCATCATCAACAGACGCAGCCTCTGAAAATTTTCCGCCAACAGAGGATGCATTTCAACAACATGTAAAGAGCAATGTTTCAGACAGCGATATGGTGTCACAGCCCGAACCCAAACCCTTGTTATGGAGTCCTGTTGGCAGGGGGTGGATTGTCAGAGATGGGGCCATTCAACCAGTGCTATTTACATAACCCCCCAGCACCTAGAGAAGAGAGAGACATCACTCACTTGTATTGAAAGATGCAAACTGGAGAGAGTGGAAAGAGCCAGTGCCTCTCTGTTGGCCTTCCCTGTACGGAGCTCTGCAGCTGCTGTGCAGAATGTCAACATGTGTCCCCTAACGTTTCTGAGGAACCTGACATTTAACATTATATTCTAGTATCTATATACTTGACCTCTCACATGATTATTTGATGAATTGTATTCTGTACTTTGAATTAAGGTTCCAGTTTCAATAACACCTGTACTATTTACACCTATGATTTAGAGGCTTACAATTTAGAAATAATAGACTTGATTGTATTGGGTTACTCTTATTCTGACTATCTGGTGATGTAGTTCAGCCACCTGGTATCTCCCTCTCCAAATATAATGACCATCAGAGTGAGCATTCTTAACTTCTAGGCTATTGTGCCACTTCTCCCCCATTCTGAATGTGACTGTCTCAGAGAAGAGGTAGGCCTATGTCTAAAGAAATCTCATTTCCAAAAGAACTGTACCAGATATGTCCATACAACCACTGGTTAGTGTTCAATAGCACCCTAGATATTCAGTAATGGTATATTTTTTAGGGATTTCTGTTTTTCTGATAAATGAGAGAAAAGTGATTGAGTCCTATGTTCCTATCACCAAAAAGTGCACTTTCCGTCTAAACTAAAGCTAAGTTCACAGGACTATAATTCACTATTTCTTTAGTTAAATAATTGTTTGACTATTTGGTGATGTAGGACAGCCACCTGGTTCATACCTCAGCAAATCTGAAGAGGAAAAGAGAGGTCATTATCAAGTTATGGGCTCTTCTGTCACCTCTCCCATTCGGCCTGGTCTAATTTGGCTCTTTCTCAGGGATTGGGGTAGTTCTAAAGAACAACCAAAAATACATTTTTTCCCACAAAATAAAATTTAACAACAATCAATTTCATTAATGGGAGACCCTAAAGATAAGAAAAATCATTGTTGTGTTTTGTTCTACCTCGGGTAGGGGTGTTTCGGGAACTAAAGCCTTTTTTGAGGACTTGCTGCTGGACTAGAGCACACAGTAGCTCGGTGTCACTGCATTCTGACCTTTGCCTTAGCTCGTATTCATCCACACACTTCAGGCTGTTTCAAAGGCTTTACAGTGACAGGTTTGTGTACATTTACTGCTGTATGTTAAACATAAGATGTGAAGAAAACTTTTGCATTTAAAAGACGGTAAAAACAAAATGCAAAAGAATGCAAACATGCTGTTAAGATGTGGAAAGAAATGGCTAAACAAAAAAATAATGAGGCAAAGAAATGGAGTGGAAGAGGTTATTGGTAAAAGTAGCAGGTAGTCATTTAGTTTTTTGTTGCCGTGATGCTCTGCTTGGACTTTTCTGAAGAAACCAGTTTTATTACCTGCGATTTTGGATGAACATTAAAGGGAACTGACCTTTAGAGGCCTCCTGATATCCCATTGTGTCTCACATGTTCAGTAACCTGCCGTCCATTAATCTAGATATGAACTAACAGGACGTCCAGTACAGATAAAGACCTGCTCATTGATCACATCAAACAGCGGGTTGTAATCTGTTATTGCCCGGCTACCTGCTGCGTTGCATCTCTTCCTGTTGTGTCCTAGACTGAAGGGTCATGATGACACACGGAGAAATACATGAGCATTTCAAAATCCATTGTTGTTGGCTGAAAGGTGGAGGAGGACTTACCGTCTGCTTGTAGATGAACTCGTCTCACGCAGGAGACAAATCACTGTGCAGGACACAAGTCATTTTACAGCATAATTAAAATCATAAAGACAGGAACAGGATGTACTCGAAGCCAAACTGCTCCAGATAACGCTGACATGGACTGTGTATGTCGGTACTTTTATATATATCTATTTTCTTTTATATGTTAGTTGACATAAAGTAGACCCTCCAGAAAAAAACGCCGGCTAAAATCCTTGATTATGCAATTACACATGCGGGGTTTTATGTGATTTTATGCGGTGAAATTGCGGGAAGTTGCGAAATATGCTAAATATGCGGGGAAAAAGAATAAAAAAAAATTTAAATATTGGGCAGTCTTATTTATTCTCTCACACACAACCTGCCACTAACGTTAAACCCCTTTACTATTCAATTAAACACATTCAATGTTTATTTATTGTAAAAGCAATTGGGCTTTTTTAATCACACACACACACACACACACACACACACACCCCCCCACCCCCCCCACACACACACACTCACACACCCCCCCAGACAGACAGACAGACAGACAGACAGACAGACAGACAGACAGACAGACAGACAGACAGACAGACAGACAGACAGACAGACAGACAGACAGACAGACAGACAGACAGACACACACACACACACACACACACACACACACACACACACACACACACACACACACACACACACACACACACACACACACACACACACACTTCTCCGCCTCATTCCGTTGTCATTTACTCGTTCGTTATCTGACCAGCTTCAATCTTGTAGGCTACTCACTTCGTTTCTTGTAGCCCTCGAAAGGGTTTTGGAGGTTGATGCCTCGGTGAACGTTGTTTGGCTTTCTTGTCCGCAGCAGCAGAAAGCATTTTCGAATGTTTGAATGAATCAAAGTGGGTCGTCACCGTCGATGTTCTCTTATGCTCCAACACACAGTTGCACGGGGTGCAGAATAGTTTCCCCCCACTTTTTGCCCGGTCTTTAGTAGAAATGTTCGTCGGTAAATGAGATGCCTTAGATTTTTTCATCTTGGTGTTTTCTCTATCGTGTGAGCTCCACACGTTCACTCTATACAGTGTTGTTTACATTCTGTGATGCGCGAGCTGATGACGTCACGTCAAGAGGAGTTAACTTTTTTTTTTTCTTAACTTTGTGTGGAAAAATGCGGGGATTATGCGGCCTTTTGATAAATATCCGGCCTTTTAAAAAACTGCGCTATTTTGCTGATTATGCGGTAAATTCTGCGATCGCAGAATCACGTTTTTCTGGAGGGTCTAATAAAGGCACAAGCAATTAATAACAAAAAGATGCTACTTAGTGACTTTCTCAGCTAATGCTAATAGCTGCGGTTAGAGGGAGTGGATGGTTGGAAATACTTTCATAATCTAGTGTATTCTTCCTGACATCTCCAACGTTTCTAATCTTTGACCTTGAATTTATTTTGAGGAAATTTTGGGGCGAGGGCCGTGTTATTCGAGCCAAGTCTTAAATATTTATGTAACAGGGAATCTTCAAGTTTCAAGGCTTTGTCGCCATGTGCACGGCAGCTACAGTGTAGATATGGCAACACTGAAGTCACAGGCTCCTCCAACAGTGAAACATATATATAGGACATTGAACAAATACAACTGATACAACAGTGCAATAATCTTATCTCCTGAGGGGAGTAAACCCTGAGGATCCGACCCCCTGAGGAACAAGTTGACAGAACTCCCGGTTAAATTTAGTGTCTCTCTTTTGTTTTGATAAACGCTTGGTGTGTCCAGGTCAGCAGATCAAGGCAGCAGCTTCAGACCTCATTGTGTCATAAATATGCCCGTTTCCAGCAACACACACTCCTCTCTCTCCTGGAAGTGCAGTGACATTGTGTGTCTGCCCCTGTCCTGTGGCGACACATTGTTCCTCAGAAAGCAGAGCGCCGTCAGCAGCGAGGGTCTGGGTATTGTTTCACTGCAGACCCAGCGAGGAACTGTGATTTATTGTTGGACACAAAGTCAAAGCTGAATGCCACGCATACCGAGCCTGCATTCTGCTAAACCTCTGAAGGGAAATAAACTCTGACCATATAAGGGACTGTAGGATGTGGTCACACTTGTGTTGACTTATTTTTATAGTGGACCCTGAAGCCAGCATCCACAAAAAATAATGGGATTCCTCTGTTGGATCTTTGATTTAGCAGAAAATACTCTCAGCGTTTATGATATTTACACGTTTAGTTTAGCAGGATAATCTCCACATATTAACACCACAATGATTTCTGTGGTAAGAAGCTAACGTTAGGCTATAAAGAACTACAGCACGGTCACATGACTTCACGTCACCACCGCTAAGCTAAAGGTGGCTAATGTTGGGCTATAAGGAACTACAGAACGGTCACATGACTTCACGTCACCACTGCTAAGCTAAAGGTGGCTAATGTTGGGCTATAAAGGAACTACAGCACGGTCACATGACTTCACGTCACCACCACTAAGCTAAAGGAGGCTAACGTTAGGCTATAAAGGAACTACAGCACGGTCACATGACTTCACGTCACCACCGCTAAGCTAAAGGAGGCTAATGTTGGGCTATAAAGGAACTACAGCACGGTCACATGACTTCACGTCACCACCGCTAAGCTAAAGGAGGCTAATGTTGGGCTATAAAGGAACTACAGCACGGTCACATGACTTCACGTCACCACCGCTAAGCTAAAGGAGGCTAATGTTGGGCTATAAAGGAACTATAGCACGGTCACATGACTTCACGTCACCACCGCTAAGCTAAAGGCGGCTAATGTTGGACTATAAAGGAACTACAGCACGGTCACATGACTTCACGTCACCACCGCTAAGCTAAAGGAGGCTAATGTTGGGCTATAAAGGAACTACAGCACGGTCACATGACTTCACGTCACCACCGCTAAGCTAAAGGAGGCTAATGTTGGGCTATAAAGGAACTACAGCACGGTCACATGACTTCACGTCACCACCGCTAAGCTAAAGGAGGCTAATGTTGGGCTATAAAGGAACTATAGCACGGTCACATGACTTCACGTCACCACCGCTAAGCTAAAGGAGGCTAATGTTGGGCTATAAAGGAACTATAGCACGGTCACATGAATTCACGTCACCACCGCTAAGCTAAAGGAGGCTAATGTTGGGCTATAGAGGAACTACAGCACGGTCACATGACTTCACGTCACCACCGCTAAGCTAAAGGAGGCTAATGTTGGGCTATAAAGGAACTATAGCACGGTCACATGACTTCACGTCACCACCGCTAAGCTAAAGGAGGCTAATGTTGGGCTATATAGGAACTACAGCACGGTCACATGACTTCACGTCACCACCGCTAAGCTAAAGGAGGCTAATGTTGGGCTATAAAGGAACTATAGCACGGTCACATGACTTCACGTCACCACCGCTAAGCTAAAGGTGGCTAATGTTGGGCTATAAAGGAACTATAGCACGGTCACATGACTTCACGTCACCACCGCTAAGCTAAAGGAGGCTAATGTTGGGCTATAAAGGAACTCCAGCACGGTCACATGACTTCACGTCACCACCGCTAAGCTAAAGGAGGCTAATGTTGGGCTATAAAGGAACTACAGCACGGTCACATGACTTCACGTCACCACCGCTAAGCTAAAGGAGGCTAATGTTGGGCTATAAAGGAGCTACAGCACGGTCACATGACTTCACGTCACCACCGTTAAGCTAAAGGTGGCTAATGTTGGGCTATAAAGGAACTATAGCACGGTCACATGACTTCACGTCACCACCGCTAAGCTAAAGGAGGCTAATGTTGGGCTATAAAGGAACTATAGCACGGTCACATGACTTCACGTCACCACCGCTAAGCTAAAGGAGGCTAATGTTGGGCTATAAAGGAACTACAGCACGGTCACATGACTTCACGTCACCACCGTTAAGCTAAAGGAGGCTAATGTTGGGCTATAAAGGAACTATAGCACGGTCACATGACTTCACGTCACCACCGCTAAGCTAACGGTGGCTAATGTTGGGCTATAAAGGAACTACAGCACGGTCACATGACTTCAGGTCACCACCGCTAGGCTAAAGGTGGCTAATGTTTGGCTATAAAGGAAATACAGCACGGTCACATGACTTCACGTCACCACCGCTAAGCTAAAGGTGGCTAATGTTGGGCGTGATGACATTTAGTCGTATCATTTAGACACTATTTGGAAAAATATTGATTATTTGGGGTATTTTATATCTATATTTTAGCTGCTTCTGCATCGGGGACTATTTTTGCCTCAAGCTGTGACATGTTTCCAAGGTTTATTGATCAAAGAGGATCACATTTTGCTTATTATACTAACATACCTCTATAGTAACACTTTTAATAGAGGAATTGTATTTGAACTGCGTAGCCTATATTTATAATTTAACCTCGTTTGTACTTCAGTGAAGGATCTAAATATGTCCCGCAGCACTGGTAATGTAGTGTAATGTTAACAGGGTGTGACGCTGGCAGTGCTTTATGAGTTCCTCTGAGTTAACGCCTCCCAACGGTATCACCTCACATCAGCTGCCGGTCACTCGTCATGTAAACACAACTCGCTGACACGAGGAATCCTGAGGACTCGTATTTATAGCTCTGCAGAACCCCCTGATACAATCTGCAGCACACATTTAGGGACATTACGGACCCTTTCAGTAACACCAGGTCATAGTGAGGTCACGCAGTTTAGTGCAAGCTGATGAAAAACAAAATACTGGTTTAACAAGTTATCCCACAATTCAATTGGTAGCTTGGTGCAGCTTTTGTTTTTCTTGGTGAGAAATAAAAAGGGAGATGTCCTTATCATTATTATTTATTTATTTAAATATTTTGTATTTATTTTATTATTATTTTCTATAATTTAGTTAGAATTAAAATGTAAAATTTTTTTTCACATTTTTTGTTTTAATCTTGTTTCGAAGGAATAACAAAAAAACAGCCTGACAATTGTATATAGTATGATGCCTTTCTTTCTTTTGGTTTGACTATAACTATATCATGATGAAAGCTCTTCCTCTGAGCTCCAGAGTGACCAGATGTCCCAACAGGAAGTGCCTCCTTCAGTAAACACATCTCTCCATCAGAGAACACACAAACACTTTTATTTATCTCATTCTCCTTTTATAAACTTTTCCCACCACACTAGAACAACAAATTACACAAATGACTCAGATGAGCCGAGATATCAGAACCTATCGTCACATCTGCTTCCTGCGTGACGATAATAACAGACCACACATTCAACAGAGAGAAAGACTTTAAAGAGTCCTCTCCTGCTGATGTTCAGGTGTATATCAGTATGTAGTGACTCTACTTTAAAGAGTCCTCTCCTGCTGATGCTCAGGTGTATATCAGTATGTAGTGTCTCTACTTTAAAGAGTCCTCTCCTGCTGATGTTCTGGTGTATATCAGTATGTAGTGTCTCTTCTTTAAAGAGTCCTCTCCTGCTGATGTTCAGGTGTATATCAGTATGTAGTGTCTCTACTTTAAAGAGTCCTCTCCTGCTGATGCTCAGGTGTATATCAGTATGTAGTGTCTCTACTTTAAAGAGTCCTCTCCTGCTGATGTTCTGGTGTATATCAGTATGTAGTGTCTCTACTTTAAAGAGTCCTCTCCTGCTGATGTTCAGGTGTATATCAGTGTGTAGTGTCTCTACTTTAAAGAGTCCTCTCCTGCTGATGTTCAGGTGTATATCAGTGTGTAGTGTCTCTACTTTAAAGAGTCCTCTCCTGCTGATGTTCAGGTGTATATCAGTATGTAGTGCCTCTACTTTAAAGAATCCTCTCCTGCTGATGTTCAGGTGTATATCAGTATTTAGTCTCTCTACTTTAAAGAGTCCTCTCCTGCTGATGTTCAGGTGTATATCAGTATGTAGTGCCTCTACTTTAAAGAGTCCTCTCCTGCTGATGTTCAGGTGTATATCAGTATTTAGTCTCTCTACTTTAAAGAGTCCTCTCCTGCTGATGTTCAGGTGCATATCAGTATGTAGTGTCTCTACTTTGAAGAGTCCTCTCCTGCTGATGTTCAGGTGTATATCAGTATGTAGTGTCTCTACTTTAAAGAGTCCTCTCCTGCTGATGTTCAGGTGTATATCAGTATGTAGTGTCTCTACTTTAAAGAGTCCTCTCCTGCTGATGTTCAGGTGTATATCAGTATGTAGTGTCTACACTACATGGTGTACTTTCCCTCCACTGCATGTATTTCATCCCTTTAGTTACTTCACAGATGTGGATGAATGATGTGAAATATAATCAAGTGTTAAATCAGACTTTAGTTCCACCTGGAGTTAATCCACCAGCTACCCTGCAGTATACAAAGTCATTCAAACTAGCTGCACCTTTACCAGCTTTGAGAACACTTTCATGATCAATCATTATAAAACATATCATATATATTATTCTGAAATGGACCAATCTGCACAATGACTAGTTTTACTGTCACTACTTTAACTATATTTTGATGAGAATACTTTTCTACTTTTACTTGAGGAACATTTTGAGTGCAGGACTTTTAATGCAACAGAGTATTCCTACACTCTGGTACTTCTACTTTTACTCAAGTACAAGATCTGAGTACTTCTACTTTTACTCAAGTACAAGATCTGAGTACTTCTACTTTTACTCAAGTACAAGATCTGAGTACTTCTACTTTTACTAAAGTACAAGATCTGAGTACTTCTACTTTTACTCAAGTACAAGATCTGAGTAGAGCCTTCTTCTACCTATTACTTGAGTAACATTTTGAATGCAGGACTTGTAACAGAGTATTCTCACACTATGGTTATTCTACTTTGATCTGAATACTTCTCCCACCTCTGATAACATGTGCACTCTTTGTTTACTGAAGTGATATGTTATGTGTGTACCAAGGGGCGGGGCCTGTCTGCAGGAGGTTCACCCGGCGCAGAGCTCCTCCCCTCGGCTGAGAGTATAAAGCTTCTCCCCTGCATGTCCCCAGCACTCACTAAGCCTCTCACCCAGCCTATAGCAACCTCTCTCCCGGTGCAGTAGCAGCATCTCCCCCTGCAGAGTCTGAAGGACCACCATGTCCTCTTACGCGTCATCGGAGTGCCGCCGCGTGAGCCCCTCGGTTCACGGCAACACATTCGCCACCGCGCACCGGAAAAAAGCCGTGGGGAACATCTTTGATAACGTCAACCAGGACGCGCTCATGAGGCTGTTCCAGAAGACGGGCGACATGAAGGCGGAGGAGCGCGTGCGGAGCATCTTCTCCTACACACAAGACCCCGAGGAGACGAAGCGTGCGCTCATGGCTCTGAAGCAGCGCAAGAAGGACAAGTTCCTGCAGATCGCGGGCATGCTGCGGAACCTGCTGCAGATGCGCTGATCTGACGCTTCCACTGGACCAACTGTGTCATGAATGTTGGAAACTCTTACCCTGATCACCTCTCTTACCGGGTCACCTTTCTTACCTGGGTCACCTGCAGCGAAGGAGGTGCACGCGCAGCCCTGCCGCCTGGAGCGCACCGTGCCGCGCGCAGTTTGCCGCTCCACAGACGCGGCAGACGCGGCGGAGGAGCGTCTTGCCTTACCGCGTTGGAGCATGACTTCTGGGAATATAGAAATATAAAGAGCATGCATGCAAACTTCCCCTGGAACTTGAACGCATCGCTGTGGATGCTGGGGAGCGCGCGCTGCTGGAGGCGCGTGCAGAAACAGACTGAGATACCTGCAGCTGCCTCCTGAACACATGCCTTCTCTCTCTCTGAACTCTCATTAGTGGCCACTGATGTGTTTGTGTCACAATGTTTTTGCATTGATAATGTTCCTTTGTTTTGCAATTTTGTAATAAATTATTCCGTTTTGTACAAGAAGTGAACCCTTGTTTGTCCTCTTTGAACAACAGGTTGTTATAAGGTATTACTGCTCATTACGGCAGATTGTATTAGGTTGATAACATCCTGGTTTTATTTAGATTACTGGCAGCACAGGCTGGATTCTGGTTATAATGCTCAAACAATATGTTGAATGGTATCCTTTATTACCTGAGGATTAAAGAGGCATCAAACCATGAGGACGGTCTGTAGACAACCATAACACAATGTTAATAAAACATAAGGACAGGATTGTAAACATGCCACAACAAAGTAATCATCTTCAAATTCTGGCTTAAAAACCTCATTTTGATCCATGTCAAGTGTTCGGACGTTTAAGGAACAATGAGGCATCAAGATGGACTGCTTGAAATGCCAAAATAAACCTATTTTCAGGAATAGTATTGGAAGAAAAAACAGCAGAGGAGGCATGTAGCAAAAAGGTTTAAATAATTCAAAATCTGGAGAAAAAAATTGACCTGTTATCATTGAAAAATACATTTTATATCTCAGTGTATTATACGATGTGGTTTGGACCTCTTTCAAGGGTTAGTGAGGCTTCAAAACATGCAAAACAACAACACAAATAACAAATGTTCTGGCATATTAACAAAGAAAGGACAGGACTGTAAGAGTAGAACAAAAAAGGTGGGATAATCTTCTAATTCCGGCTCAAATTTGGACTTGTTTTCACAAAGAATGCAGTTTGTTTTCGACATACAACTCGTCTTAGGTCACAGATGTTTGTTGTTCATTCAGGGAAACCCCTCTCCAAATAAAAATAGCAAACAAAAGGACAGTTGACCTCATTCCTGGGGCGTTACATGGATCTAGAAACATGTCAAGTCATGAAATCTAGGAGTAAATGTGGAAATAAAACGGCACATTTCTGCATGTTTTGTGTGTCGCAGCAGAAGGGAGTATTTATGAGGATGTGGTTAACCTTTGTTGGGTTTCCCTCACAGCAGTAGACCAGCGAGAACCAGTTCAGTTCAGATAGGAGGGAGGGGGGGTAGATAAAAGGAGGAAGGGAGTGTGTGTGTGGCCGTCTCTCCACGCTCTGAGATAACAGCGTCTGAGTATCGGTACTCATTATTAACTCCCAAAAGCAACTCCTCTACGTCGATATTTACACATCTTATCATAACCTGCTTTTATGTAGAATTATTTCTATTTTTTACTGCGTTTGATTTCCTCACATTTCAGTATGTTACACTCTGTATAATGTTGCATGCTGGGTAAGGCAAGTTCACTTATAGAACATTACATGAAGGCATTTAGAAAAACATTTTATTATGAAATGCATTCAGAAAGAAAATAAATACCAAAAGAAAACATAATTTAAAATACAAGAATAAAGGGAGAGTGAAGGGTTACAGCTGTCGGATTTAAATGTAGTATTTTGTATGATTATTATTTTTATTATTATAATTGTGTATATACTGTATAGGAATTCAGCTACTGTGTGGAAATGCTTCCTCTTAGTCGCTGCCTTCTGACTGTTTCAGCTCATTCAGCTTTTATTTTTTAATTAGCAAAAACCTGCTTTCTATGAATCGATGTGAGACGACCAAGGCACAGAAACACAATGTGTGTGTGTTTATCCTCCACAAATCGTATCAGACACACACGTCTACGTTAAGGCGTAACTACAGGTCATAAAACACGGTGTCTGCAGTGAGAGCTGAAAACACCACGACGCTCTGCATCCTAAACATCGTCTGTGCTCACAATACAGAGTTATATTTCATGACACTGTATTGTTAGCTCTGAGTGTCTTTCAGTGTGTGTGTGTGTGTGCGTGTGTGTGTGTGTGTGTGCGTGTGCGTGTGTGTGTGTGTGTGTGTGTGTGTGTGTGTGTGTGTGTGTGTGTGTGTGTGTGTGTGTGTGTGTTAATCTGCGCTGTGATAGTCCCTCTCCCTGCCGGTTGGAACCAGTTCCTGTGTGTGGTGCATGACGCTCCTCTCTTTTCAGTCGCCTGGGGAACAGGAAGTGTGAATAACCGCTGATGACATCACTCAGGGAGACATGTCATCTGTGAACCTGTCTCACTCTTTTATCACTCTTTATTACCTCCTGTGTCTCCAGTACTTTTGGTGTTGTATTTTAGGGATTGTGTTAAATATTATTTTTACATTGTACTATTATTTTCAGCCCTGTAAACGACCGTGTTACAGTCCGTTGTGTGTATATATACCAATATACAGGAAATAAACCTATACAAGGTATAAACATAGCATATATTATATACACTATGTATACACACACATATACATAAATACATACATACGTACATAGTACTTACATACATACATATACATAGTACATACAGTATATACATACACATACATACATTTACTCTCTACATACGTATGTACCCACATACACTATATTCATATATTCATACGTGTATATACATATGTATTCGTACGGCTATACTGTGTATACATGTACGTATACATGCATGTATGTCTACATACATACAGGACTGTCTCAGAAAATTAGAATATTGTGATAAAGTTCTTTATTTTCTGTAATGCAATTAAAAAAACAAAAATGTCATACATTCTGGATTCATTACAAATCAACTGAAATATTGCAAGCCTTTTATTATTTTAATATTGCTGATTATGGCATACAGCTTAAGAAAACTCAAATATCCTATCTCTAAATATTAGAATATCATGAAAAAGTATACTAGTAGGGTGTTCAACGAATCACTTGAATCGTCTAATTAACTCGAAACACCTGCAAGGGTTTCCTGAGCCTTGAAAAACACTCAGCTTGGTTCAGTAAACTAAATCACAAGTATGGGGAAGACTGCTGATCTGACTGCTGTCCAGAGGACCGTCATTGACACCCTCCATCAGGAGGGTAAGACACAAAAAGACATTTCTCAAAGAGCAAGCTGTTCACAGAGTGCAGTTTCAAAGCACATCCGCAAAAAGTCTGTTGGAAGGGGGAAATGTGGCAGGAAACGCTGCACAACCAAGAGAGATGACCGCAGCCTTAACAGCATTGTGAAGAAGAGTCGCTTCCAGAATTTGGGGGAGCTTCAAAGACAGTGGACTGAAGCTGGAGTCCAGGTATCAAAAGTCACTGTTCACAGACGTGTCCGGGAAATGGGCTACAATAGCCGTATTCCCATGGTCAAGCCACTTCTGAACTCAAGACAACGGAAGAGGCGTCTGACTTGGGCTAAGGAAAAGAAGCACTGGACAGTTGCACAGTGGTCCAAAGTCCTCTTTTCAGACGAAAGCAAGTTTTGTATTTCATTTGGAAGTCAAGGCGCCAGAGTCTGGAGAAAGGCTGGAGAGGAGCAAAATCCAAGTTGCTTGAAATCCAGTGTGAAGTTCCCACAGTCAGCGATGGTTTGGGGAGCCATGTCAGCTGCTGGTGTTGGTCCACTGTGTTTCATCAAGCCCAGAGTAAATGCAGCTGTGTACCAAGAGATTTTAGAGCACTACATGCTTCCGTCTGCTGAAAAGCTCTATGGAGATGAGGAATTCATTTTCCAGCATGATCTGGCACCTGCCCACAGTGCCAAAACCACCAGTAACTGGTGTACTGACCATGGCATTACTGTCCTCGATTGGCCTGCAAATTCCCCTGACCTGAACCCCATAGAGAATATGTGGGGTATTGTGAAGAAGAAGCTGAAAGACACCAGACCCAACAATGCTAATGAGCTAAAGGCCGCTATTGAAGCATCCTGGGCATCCATAACACCTCAGCAATGCCACAGGCTGATTGCCTCCATGCCACGCCGCATTGATGCAGTAATCCGTGCAAAAGGATTCCCAACCAAGTACTGAGTGCATTAATGGACATTTTCAAATGTTTGATTGTGTTTTGCTGTTATAAATCTTTTTTTTTTACTTGGTCTGAGGAACTATTCTTATATTTAGAGATAGGATTTTTGAGTTTTCTTAAGCTGTATGCCATAATCAGCAATATTAAAATAATAAAAGGCTTGCAATATTTCAGTTGATTTGTAATGAATCCAGAATGTATGACATTTTTGTTTTTTTAATTGCATTACAGAAAATAAAGAACTTTATCACAATATTCTAATTTTCTGAGACAGTCCTGTATACACTATGTATACACACACATATACATAAATACATACATACATACATAGTACTTACACACATACATATACATAGTACAGTATACACATACATACATTTACTGTCTACATACGTATGTACCCACATACACTATATTCATATATTCATACGTGTATATACATATGTATTCGTACGGCTATACTGTGTATACATACGTAAATGTACGTATACATGCATGTATGTCTACATACATATATCCGTAGTGCGTCCCATATGTCAGAATGAACATGAGTACCGTGATGGTGTTTTCATAACGGTTGAAAATGTAGGTGACGCTGGAGACTCAACGACCGCCATCGGGCTTATTGACGGGAGTTGCTCGGAGAACACATACCTACAAATACAAATATACGTGTGTTTTTCTATATTTATTCAACGTAAAACTACACTGCTCTGAGGATTTGCTACAGCTAGCTAGCACTGAAGCCGGGTGTGATTTGAGACGGACGGTAGGTTTTTTTTACACGTTTGCTTGATTTTCTAGCATTGGAGAGTGCCGTGTTCTGCTATATATCCAGCATTAGACAACATCCAGAGCTGTACAATCTCATATAGTCTATGATAATACGAAAACTGTTTGGCCATAATATGCCACCAAACTCCTGTATCTGGTCCTTTAGCTGGACTTCCTGTCGGGCTGTTTTTGGTCCAAACGGAAGCTGATTCAAAATATGTATCACACTGTTTTGAGGATCATGTCTCCATTAACTCTAATAGTAAATCATAGAATTGTAATGGTCAGTTGAGTGTCATAATCCAAACAATTTTAAGGGTCTTATTCCAAGAAACGTTGAGCAGCTGGCTGACGGTAACCGCCCCCACTTGTTTAAAAATACCTTTAATATAACCGGGTAATCAAAGCTCGATCTGGCATTGTGTGCTGGGCGGGAATATAAACATGTATCACTGGCTCTCCAGTTTTACACCTCCTCCGTCAGGAGAGCGGCTGCAGCTCGACTTAGGGACACATACAAGATACAAATAGAGAGAACAGAGTAGAATCCTTTATTGTCATCATACATGTACGACGAGATGAGTAGAGCCATCACAAATGCAAACAAGGGACGTACAACATTCAGGAGAAGACAACATACAAACATTCACACTTCGATATGAAGTTACAGTGCAGGGATATATCGGTTTATAGTGCAAATGAGCAGTGGTGTAGTGGGGATTTTTTTACTGGGTGGACGGGGTGGTGGGTGGACGTGAGACGCGCTCGTGAACTGTCAACGGGGGGGGGGGGGGGGGGGGGGGTTGGGGGACCTCTGTGTCGCCTGTCGCCAACTTACATGATGCCGTTTAGACAATATAATAATAAAGGGCGGTGCCGGCTGTCAGCGAACCGATCCGGCCTTTCTGCGCGACTATCACTCAAATGCGGGACATAGTCTCAATGTGTGGGACAGGGGACAAATAATAAAAATGCTGTGTGTGCAGTCCCGCACAGTGCGGGACACCTGGTCACCCTACACACACAGTTCTTCCTCTCACACACACACGCTTCAAATGAAGTTGCATAAATGCTTGAGCTACGTTTTTATTATAATTACTTTGAAATCTGCCTATTGTAGGACATGGAGGCGGAGGCGGTGCAATGGAGATGTAAAAAGGGGACTTTAATAGAGAGCAGAATAAGACATGTTGTCGGGTCGCAGCCCGGGTCGACAAGAGAAAGAGCTCAGAGGGCACACACCATATATAGGCAACACATAAAATGTCCGTGCGGGAACAATAGCCGCAACTGTAGTTCCCAGTTTGAATTATGAACCAGTAGTTAAATACGTGGTCACCACACTATTATGTTTTCGTCATTATTACAACAAACACAAACTTGCAACTGATAACACTGGCAATGATTTTAGATGTATTAGACTATTAAAAAAAGAACTCATGCTTCAAATAAGTGGGGGTACGGCGTACCCCCGCGTCCAACGCCCACTACACCACTGCAAATGAGTACAAGTGATGAAAGCACGTGACTGAAGTGAGGCTAAGGTAGATGGAAACTAGATGGTCATTTTCATTGACACAACAACACTGCAGCTATGTTCACATGACTACAAAAGCCTTGAACCTTGAATCCTAGTTGAAAAGGAAGGCAGATGGGTTTTGAGTTTGCTTTTACACCTCCTCTAAAGCTCGGCTCGATTTAGGAACACAGAGCAAGAGGAAAAGAGAGAGCAGAGGAGCCTTTTGTTCAGACGGTGACTCGTGCTGTCTGACGCCGGGATCATCACAAAGTAATCCTGAGCCTCTCTGAGCGCGTTCAGACCGGTTTACACTGGATCCAGCACGGCCACTCCCTGGTAACTGCTGCTCTTCACCTCCTCCTCCTCCTCCTCCTCCTCCTCCTCTCTCTGTCTCTCTATCGCTATCTAACCCCGGCTGCAGGCAGCGTGAGAGGAACGACATTTAATGCACAAAGCAGCACGACACATGTTGATTTGCGTGTTTAACCAGAGAGACATGGTGTGTGTGTGTGTGTGTGTGTGTGTGTGTGTGTGTGTGTGTGTGTGTGTGTGTGTGTGTGTGTGTGTGTGTGTGTGAGTGTGTGTGTGTGTGTGAGTGTGTGTGTGTGTGTGTGTGTGAGTGTGTGTGTGTGTGTGTGTGTGTGTGTGTGTGTGTGTGTGTGTGTGTGTGTGTGTGAGTGTGTGTGTGTGTGTGTGTGTGTGTGTGTGTGTGTGTGTGTGTGTGTGTGTGTGTGTGTGAGTGTGTGTGTGTGTGTGTGTGTGTGTGTGTGTGTGTGTGTTATAGGGACAGTGACTGAATTTCTCGGTTATTTGTATCCGTGCTTGTTCAAGTCTACTGCAGTCACCTTTCAGAAGAAACGCAAAAACAAGTTATTTGCATGATTTGTGCCTTTTTTTTAAAGTTAAAATAGATATAAAAGCGGTCTTCTATGTGTGCCGACATATTTCCCTAGTTAGTTTTAATAATAAACACAAATCACAGGATGATAATTATGGGTATGGAGGAGGCTGTCCTGAGGCGTCTATTAGGGTCTAACTGTGTGTGTGTGTGTGCGTGTGTGTGTGTGTGTGTGTGTGTGTGTGTGTGTGTGTGTGTGTGCATGCGTGTGTGTGTGCGTGCATGCGTGTGTGTGTGTGTGTGTGTGTGTGTGTATATTCAAATTGTAATATAAGAATTTAAAGTCTCATTTTCAAATTAGATAAAATATATGTAATATACTGTATGTATAAACACACACACACACACACACACACACACACACACACACACACACACACACACACACACACACACACACACACACACACACACACACACACACACACACACACACACACACACACACACACACACACAGCACACACACTTCAAAGTCTGTGTGTGAGTGATGAAAGGCAGGAAGAGGGAGAGGACTGAGCGGCTGCCAGCAGAGCGTCGATCACCTGAAACACTCCGGCTTAATTCTCCAGAACAATCAGACAAACCTCAGAGAGGAAGAGGGAGTGAATAAAGAATCTGCCTGCTGTCAGATACACCGAACACAAACACAGCTGAGAGATAAGAGGGCAGAAAATAGCCCTGAGATTAACAAACAGCGGGTGACCTCTGACCTGTAACCTTATCTGAAGATTATTCTGTCAATAAAAGACCAAAAAGTTATCATATTTTCCATGTCTCTCTGGGGACATGTCTCCATGCTTTAATGTTCAAAAAGCTCTTTATTTCTCTCATACTGCCTGTGCTGCAGCACCTCTTTTCACCCTCTGTCTGAGACCAGAGCTGCTCTGATTGGTTAGCTGGCCGGCTCTGTTTGGATTGGTCAACCGCTTCGAGACATCCCGCCCCTTAGCCTATCACCTACTTCATTTTGAGTATCGCTGTGCAATGCTACATTGTTGATTGATCCTACAAAGACAACCTTTTCTGACATGACGTTGACCCTTATTTATTTTTGTCTAACCAAATAAACAAGGCAGCTCCCAGAAGTCATTCGATCTGGACCTGAGTCATACTCGAGTTGCAAATTCAAAGCAACTTTTTCTACACCAATGACTTGAGACTTCACTTGGACTTTAGGGCCTTGACTAGAAAAGACATGAAGCCTGCCCCAAAGCCCTACAACTAAAAAGTATGATATTGAAAAAGTGTGCCAATATAAATATTCAGAGATGGTAAAAAAATACACACATACTCAAGTAGAAGTACAGATACTCGTGTTTAAAAATACTCTGGTGAAAGTAGAAGTACTGACTAAACTTCTTTACTCAAGTCAAAGTAAAGAGGCTTTGAAATGTACTTCAGTAAAAAGTACCCATAACTAGCAGCTGTTTTAAAGAGTACCTGACCTCCCTTTATATTAATAGAACAATAATGTCATTGTTAGCTAATGAATGTTTCCATGGTGACCAACGGCAACATGACAACGTTTTCATTGGTCCCTCTTCTTTAGAGAAGACCAGGAAATGATGGATACACGGATCGTGTTCAAATCAATAGGCACGCAATGACTCTAAATAATAATGATCACGCCACCAAACACACATTCAGACTAAAGGAACCAGCCTGTTTGGAAAATGAGAGAAGTAGAAAGTACAGGTATTTGAGTTCAACATGTAAGAAGTAGAAAGTACAGGTATTTGAGTTCAACATGTGAGAAGTAGAAAGTACAGGTATTTGAGTTCAAAATGTAAGAAGTCAAAGTAAAAAGTCATCGGAAAAATAAGTAGTGGAGTAAAGTACTGATACCATAAACATGTACTTAAGTACAGTAACGAAGTATTTGCACTCCACTACTTCCCACCTCTGAAAATAGTACAACATGTTGTCTTCTGCCTGTTCACCCCCTTTCTGTACTTTTAATTTTTTTTGTAAGCGACTTTGGGTTATTGAAAAGCGCTATATAAATAAAAGTTATTATTATTATTATTATTAACAGTTCATTAAATAACGATTGATTGGCCGCTGAGGTCACAGGGTCACCCAGTGAGTGTGAGCAACCCTTCAGATCAATCTGCTGAGACATAAGGTGTTAGAGTGGAGTAACACAGGCTGTGAGTGAGAGTTTGTGTCTCGTTCAGATCCTCTGTAATCCTCTGAGAGTCAGACCGTCTCTGCAGTGTCTGTCCACGTGTCAGAGGCAGCTGCTGACATCACTATGGTTACGGTGACATAAGATCCATACAAAAGATAAAGCTGCGTTCACACCGGACGCGATGTGATTATTCTCTCTCTTATCGCTCTAAACGCTCGAGTTTCACCGCGGCTGTCAGCTGTGTTTACTCGCAGCATTCAAACAGGACGCGCTGGCTCGGGGCTACAACTACAACATAATGAACATAATTGACCGTGATTGAATTGTAATACACGTTTCTAAATGATGCTGAAGTAACAACATACTGATACCGGTTAGTAAAAACCATGAATTAATGCTTTGACAAGTCTGCAGACAGACGGCAGGCGAAACACCTTTTAAAATGCGTGTTTTCTGAATGGAGTTTGGCTAAGCTAACGTTGTATATGCTCCGACCGTCCACACTCACAACAACGGCCTACAGACATAAATAAACCAGCGACTGTATTCTCCATGACACAGACAGGCTGTGGTTTGGACTTGTTTCACTTTAGTCAAGTTTCTGAACAGATATGAGGAGCTGTGAGCTCTGAGGGCTAACAGCTAACGGCTGATGTTTTGGTTTTCTGTTTCAATGTCAGTAAGGGCAGGCTGAGATCCTCACCGCTGATTGGCTACCGCGAGATCGCGTCAAGCGAATTTCACGCTCCAGTTGAACAAATTGAACTTGAGTGGTTATCTCCTCCTTCAATCGCCCCCAAACATCGTATCGCGTCCGATGTGAACGCAGTATAATACATATTAAATGAAATACATCCAAGAAGCAAAGAACATACCAAATAAAAACAAGAACACACATGGCAGTTATTCTAAAACAAAACATGTACACCTATATGTTCTTACAGCCCTTTAAAGTTTGATGAAGTGAAGGATTTCTAATCAAAAACCTTTTTATTGTTTGTTTCGACAGTGCATAATTAATGTTTGTCATTTAGAAATGGAAAGCTAAATGTATGCATACAAATGAGACGGTGGTGTGTACTGTACAAAGAGAACACTTAATTACAAAGGTAAACACGTCTTCTCTCAGTCGCTGCCTTCTGACATCAATTAATTTCAGCTTTATTGAAATTTAAATAATTTTTTTATTCGTTTTTAGTGAAAAGCTGCTTTCTATGAATCGATGCGTGACGACCAATATGTGTGAGAGAGTCAGATACACACTCCTACTTTAAAGGTCCCCTGTTATACTGTTCTTCATCAGTATATCACAGGTCTCAGATATATACAGAGCCTGTCTCTGATTGGCTGAAACACCAAACAGGTCATTGCAGCATTACCCATAATCCCCTCTGTTTCAGCCCTGTTTCCAAAGTGCTGATTCTCTGTCTGTTACTTTAGATGAAAATAAGGAGCCCCTCCCCACGCCGCTCTGAGAGACATTTGGTTACAAATAACTCAATGGTGCTCTAGAGGAGATTCAGGTGATAAGGGGGGGGGGGGGTTACCTTGGTTGCTGATTGGCTAATGGTTACACAAGACAACACATAGTTATGACATCATCAAGTGGCCAAAATCTGATCAGCTCATTTTCAGACAGGTTTTTATAGAAATGGATCAAAAAGAGAGAGAATCTTTGTTCCTGAAACTTTCAGAGTCTCTTTCCACAGAGGGGACACATGTTGATGTAGAAGAGACATGAAGAAGAGGGGACACATGTTGATGTAGAAGAGACATGGAGAAGAGGGGACACATGTTGATGTAGAAGAGACATGAAGAAGAGGGGACACATGTTGATGTAGAAGAGACATGAAGAAGAGGGGACACATGTTGATGTAGAAGAGACATGAAGAAGAGGGGACACATGTTGATATAGAAGAGACAGAAAGAAGAGGGGACACATGTTGATGTAGAAGAGAGATAAAGAAGAGGGGACACATGTTGATGTAGAAGAGACATGAAGAAGAGGGGACACATGTTGATGTAGAAGAGACATGAAGAAGAGGGGACACATGTTGATGTAGAAGAGACATGAAGAAGAGGGGACACATGTTGATGTAGAAGAGACATGGAGAAGAGGCGACACATGTTGATGTAGAAGAGACATGAAGAAGAGGGGACACATGTTGATGTAGAAGAGACATGAAGAAGAGGGGACACATGTTGATGTAGAAGAGACATGAAGAAGAGGGGACACATGTTGATATAGAAGAGACATGAAGAAGAGGGGACACATGTTGATGTAGAAGAGACATGAAGAAGAGGGGACACATGTTGATGTAGAAGACACATGAAGAAGAGGGGACACATGTTGATGTAGAAGAGACATGAAGAAGAGGGGACACATGTTGATGTAGAAGAGACATGAAGAAGAGGGGACACATGTTGATGTAGAAGAGACATGAAGAAGAGGGGACACATGTTGATGTAGAAGAGACATGAAGAAGAGGGGACACATGTTGATGTAGAAGAGACATGAAGAAGAGGGGACACATGTTGATGTAGAAGAGACATGGAGAAGAGGGGACACATGTTGATGTAGAAGAGACATGGAGAAGAGGGGACACATGTTGATGTAGAAGAGACATGGAGAAGAGGGGACACATGTTGATGTAGAAGAGACATGAGGAAGAGGGGACACATGGTGATGTAGAAGAGACATGAAGAAGAGGGGACACATGTTGATGTAGAAGAGACATGGAGAAGAGACATGTAGAAGAGACATGAAGAGGAGGGGACACATGCTGATGAAGAAGAGACATGAAGAAGAGGGGACACATGTTGATGAAGAAGAGACATGAAGAAGAGGGGACACATGTTGATGTAGAAGAGACATGGAGAAAAGGGGACACATGTTGATGTAGAAGAGACATGAAGAAGAGGGGACACATGTTGATGAAGAAGAGACATGAAGAAGAGGGGACACATGTTTATGTAGAAGAGACATGAAGAAGAGGGGACACATGTTGATGAAGAAGAGACATGAAGAAGAGGGGACACATGTTGATGTAGAAGAGACATGAAGAAGAGGGGACACATGTTGATGAAGAAGAGACATGAAGAAGAGGGGACACATGTTTATGTAGAAGAGACATGAAGAAGAGGGGACACATGTTGATGAAGAAGAGACATGAAGAAGAGGGGACACATGTTGATGTAGAAGAGACATGGAGAAGAGGGGACACATGTTTATGTAGAAGAGACATGAAGAAGAGGGGACACATGTTGATGTAGAAGAGACATGGAGAAGAGGGGACACATGTTGATGTAGAAGAGACATGAAGAAGAGGGGACACATGTTGATGTAGAAGAGACATAAAGAAGAGGGGACACATGTTGATGTAGAAGAGACATGAAGAAGAGGGGACACATGTTGTTGTAGAAGAGACATGGAGAAGAGGGGACACATGTTGATGTAGAAGAGACATAAAGAAGAGGGGACACATGTTGTTGTAGAAGAGACATGAAGAAGAGGGGACACATGTTGTTGTAGAAGAGACATGGAGAAGAGGGGACACATGTTGATGTAGAAGAGACATGAAGAAGAGGGGACACATGTTGATGTAGAAGAGACATGAAGAAGAGGGGACACATGTTGTTGTAGAAGAGACATGGAGAAGAGGGGACACATGTTGATGTAGAAGAGACATAAAGAAGAGGGGACACATGTTGATGTAGAAGAGACATGAAGAAGAGGGGACACATGTTGTTGTAGAAGAGACATAAAGAAGAGGGGACACATGTTGATGTAGAAGAGACATAAAGAAGAGGGGACACATGTTGATGTAGAAGAGACATGAAGAAGAGGGGACACATGTTGATGTAGAAGAGACATGGAGAAGAGGGGACACATGTTGTTGTAGAAGAGACATGGAGAAGAGGGGACACATGTTGATGTAGAAGAGACATGAAGAAGAGGGGACACATGTTGATGTAGAAGAGACATGAAGAAGAGGGGACACATGTTGATGTAGAAGAGACATGAGGAAGAGGGGACACATGTTGATATAGAAGAGACATGGAGAAGAGGGGACACATGTTGTTGTAGAAGAGACATGGAGAAGAGGGGACACATGTTGATGCAGAAGAGACATGAAGAAGAGGGGACACATGTTGATTTAGAAGAGACATGGAGAAGAGGGGACACATGTTGATGTAGAAGAGACATGAAGAAGAGGGGACACATGTTGATGTAGAAGAGACATGAAGAAGAGGGGACACATGTTGATGTAGAAGAGACATGGAGAACAGAGGACACATGTTGATGTAGAAGAGACATGAAGAAGAGATGACACATGTTGATGTAGAAGAGACATGAAGAAGAGGGGACACATGTTGATGAAGAAGAGGGGACACATGTTGATGAAGAAGAGACATGAAGAAGAGGGGACACATGTTGATGAAGAAGAGGGGACACATGTTGATGAAGAAGAGACATGAAGAAAAGGGAACACATGTTGATGTAGAAGAGACATGAAGAAGAGGGGACACGTGTTGATGTAGAAGAGACATGAAGAAGAGGGGACACATGTTGATGTAGAAGAGACATAAAGAAGAGGGGACACATGTTGATGTAGAAGAGACATAAAGAAGAGGGGACACATGTTGATGTAGAAGAGACATGAGGAAGAGGGGACACATGTTGATATAGAAGAGACATGAAGAAGAGGGGACACATGTTGATGTAGAAGAGACATGGAGAAGAGGGGACACATGTTGATGTAGAAGAGACATGAAGAAGAGGGGACACATGTTGATGTAGAAGAGACATAAAGAAGAGGGGACACATGTTGATGTAGAAGAGACATGGAGAAGAGGGGACACATGTTGTTGTAGAAGAGACATGGAGAAGAGGGGACACATGTTGATGTAGAAGATACATGAAGAAGAGGGGACACATGTTGATGTAGAAGAGACATAAAGAAGAGGGGACACATGTTGATGTAGAAGAGACATGGAGAAGAGGGGACACATGTTGTTGTAGAAGAGACATGGAGAAGAGGGGACACATGTTGATGTAGAAGAGACATGAAGAAGAGGGGACACATGTTGATGTAGAAGAGACATGAAGAAGAGGGGACACATGTTGATGTAGAAGAGACATGAGGAAGAGGGGACACATGTTGATATAGAAGAGACATGGAGAAGAGGGGACACATGTTGTTGTAGAAGAGACATGGAGAAGAGGGGACACATGTTGATGCAGAAGAGACATGAAGAAGAGGGGACACATGTTGATATAGAAGAGACATGGAGAAGAGGGGACACATGTTGTTGTAGAAGAGACATGGAGAAGAGGGGACACATGTTGATGTAGAAGAGACATGAAGAAGAGGGGACACATGTTGATGTAGAAGAGACATGAAGAAGAGATGACACATGTTGATGTAGAAGAGACATGAAGAAGAGGGGACACATGTTGATGAAGAAGAGGGGACACATGTTCATGAAGAAGAGACATGAAGAAGAGGGGACACATGTTGATGAAGAAGAGGGGACACATGTTGATGAAGAAGAGACATGAAGAAAAGGGGACACGTGTTGATGTAGAAGAGACATGAAGAAGAGGGGACACATGTTGATGTAGAAGAGACATGAAGAAGAGGGGACACATGTTGATGTAGAAGAGACATGGAGAAGAAGGGACACATGTTGATGTAGAAGAGACATGAAGAAGAGGGGACACATGTTGATGTAGAAGAGACATGGAGAAGAGGGGACACATGTTGATGCAGAAGAGACATGAGGAAGAGGGGACACATGTTGATATAGAAGAGACATGGAGAAGAGGGGACACATGTTGTTGTAGAAGAGACATGGAGAAGAGGGGACACGTGTTGATGTAGAGGAGACATGAAGAAGAGTGGACACATGTTGATGTGGAAGAGACATGAAGAAGAGGGGACACATGTTGATGTAGAAGAGACATGGAGAAGAGGGGACACATGTTGATGTAGAAGAGACATGAAGAAGAGTGGACACATGTTGATGTGGAAGAGACATGAAGAAGAGGGGACACATGTTGATGTAGAAGAGACATGGAGAAGAGGGGACACATGTTGATGTAGAAGAGACATGAAGAAGAGGGGACACTTGTTGATGTAGAAGAGACATGAAGAAGAGGGGACACATGTTGATGTAGAAGAGACATGGAGAAGAGGGGACACATGTTGATGTAGAAGAGACATGAAGAAGAGGGGACACATGTTGATGTAGAAGAGACATGAAGAAGAGGGGACACATGAAGATGTAGAAGAGACATGGAGAAGAGGGGACACATGTTGATGAAGAAGAGGGGACACATGTTGATGTAGAAGAGACATGTGGAAGAGGGGACACATGTTGATGAAGAAGAGGGGACACATGTTGATGTAGAAGAGACATGAAGAAGAGGGGACTCATGTTGATGTAGAAGAGACATGAAGAAGAGGGGACACATGTTGATGTAGAAGAGACATGGAGAAGAGGGGACACATGTTGATGGAGAAGAGACATGAAGAAGAGGGGACACATGTTGATGTAGAAGAGACATGGAGAAGAGGGGACTCATGTTGATGTAGAAGAGACATGGAGAAGAGGGGACACATGTTGATGTAGAAGAGACATGGAGAAGAGGGGACACATGTTGATGTAGAAGAGACATGAAGAAGAGGGGACACATGTTGATGTAGAAGAGACATGGAGAAGATGATTTTGCATAATAGGTGACCTTTAAGCAGCGACTAGGAAGAGGGGTCAAAAAGTGTAAGAAAGGGTCGAGGGGAAATGTGAGGTTTCCCTGACGATGAGCTCACCATGGAAACACATTCCTGAGGAATCAGCGAGGGACTCCAGGAATGTGAAGCTCTCTGCGATGAGAGGACAGTCTGTGTTGTTTCTGGATGAGTCAGGGTTTGTGTGCAGGCCTCATGAACATGATGACGCTCCAACACACACACACACACACACACACACACACACACACACACACACACACACACACACACACACACACACACACACACACACACACACACACACACACACACACACACACACACACACACACACACACACACACACACACACACACACACGGGTTCGTCCTCTAGGAACACAGAGGGCTGCAGAACACTGAACAGAACATATGATGACGATCACAGGAACAGGAAGAGACTCTCAGTGCTGCTGAGAGATTACACTGTGTCCTCTGAACTGGTAGCATGCAGACAGACCCTGATGCCCCCAGACCCTGATGCTCCCAGACCCTGATGCTCCCAGACCCTGATGCTCCCAGACCCTGATGCTACCAGACCCTGATGCTCCCAGACCCTGATGCTACCAGACCCTGATGCTCCCAGAACCATATACACTTTCATGATCAATCATTATAAAACATATCATATATATTATTCTGAAATGGACCAATCTGCACAATGACTACTTTTACTGTCGCTACTTTCACTATATTTTGATGAGAATACTTTTCTACTTTTACTTGAGGAACATTTTGAATGAGGACTTTTACTGTAACAGAGTATTCCTACACTCTGGTACTTCTACTTTTACTCAAGTACAAGATCTGAGTACTTCTACTTTTACTCAAGTACAAGATCTGAGTACTTCTACTTTTACTCAAGGACAAGATCTGAGTACTTCTACTTTTACTCAAGGACAAGACCTGAGTACTTCTACTTTTACTCAAGTACAAGATCTGAGTACTTCTACTTTTACTCAAGTACAAGATCTGAGTACTTCTACTTTTACTCAAGAACAAGATTCTGAGTACTTCTACTTTTACTCAAGTACAAGACCTGAGTACGTCTACTTTTACTCAAGTACAAGACCTGAGTACTTCTACTTTTACTCAAGTACAAGATCTGAGTACTTCTACTTTTACTCAAGTACAAGATCTGAGTACTTCTACTTTTACTCAAGTACAAGATCTGAGTACTTCTACTTTTACTCAAGTACAAGACCTGAGTACTTCTACTTTTACTCAAGTACAAGATCTGAGTACTTCTACTTTTACTCAAGGACAAGATCTGAGTACTTCTACTTTTACTCAAGTACAAGACCTGAGTACTTCTACTTTTACTCAAGTACAAGACCTGAGTACTTCTACTTTTACTCAAGTACAAGATCTGAGTACTTCTACTTTTACTCAATGGAAGACCTGAGTACTTCTACTTTTACTCAAGTACAAGACCTGAGTACTTCTACTTTTACTCAAGTACAAGATCTGAGTACTTCTACTTTTACTCAAGTACAAGATCTGAGTACTTCTACTTTTACTCAAGGACCAGATTTGAGTACTTCTACTTTTACTGAAGTACAAGATCTGAGTACTTCTACTTTTACTCAAGAACAAGATCTGAGTACTTCTACTTTTACTCAAGTACAAGACCTGAGTACTTCTACTTTTACTCAAGTACAAGATCTGAGTACTTCTACTTTTACTCAAGTACAAGATCTGAGTACTTCTACTTTTACTCAAGTACCAGATTTGAGTACTTCTACTTTTACTCAAGTACCAGATTTGAGTACTTCTACTTTTACTGAAGTACAAGATCTGAGTACTTCTACTTTTACTCAAGTACAAAATCTGAGTACTTCTACTTTTACTCAAGTACAAGATCTGAGAACTTCCACTTTTACTCAAGATCTGAGTACTTCCACTTTTACTCAAGATCTGAGTACTTCTACTTCAACTCAAGTACAAGGTCTGAGTACTTCTACTTTACTCAAGTACAAGGTCTGAGTACTTCTGAGACATTCATCTGAGAACAGAGCTTTTGAATCTTTGTCATTCCCTCATTTGATACACATAGCATCAAGTGAAGTACTTACAGCGGACAGAGCAGCATCACGAGGGTCCGCAGCTGGCCGAGCAGCTTCACATTTCACATGTTGCTGTTCCTGAACACGCCACAAACCGGTCTGAACCGGAGAGATTCTGCAGCGCTCAGCAGACAGAGTGTACCGACCTCTAGTTACCTCTGAACAGCTGACTTGCTCTCGGCCTCACATCTGGAGATCTCCTGCTTCTCTGTTTCATATTAAAGGTCCCCTATCCAGTCTCTTCTACATCAACATGTGTCCCCTCTTCTTCATGTCTCTTCTACATCAACATGTGTCCCCTATCCAGTCTCTTCTCCATCAACATGTGTCCCCTCTTCTTCATGTATCTTCTACATCAACATGTGTCCCCTCTTCTCCATGTCTCTTCTACATCAACATGTGTCCCCTCTTCTTCATGTCTCTTCTCCATCAACATGTGTCCCCTCTTCTTCATGTCTCTTCTACATCAACATGTGTCCCCTCTTCTTCATGTCTCTTCTACATCAACATGTGTCCCCTCTTCTTCATGTCTCTTCTCCATCAACATGTGTCCCCTCTTCTTCATGTATCTTCTACATCAACATGTGTCCCCTCTTCTCCATGTCTCTTCTACATCAACATGTGTCCCCTCTTCTTCATGTCTCTTCTCCATCAACATGTGTCCCCTCTTCTTCATGTCTCTTCTACATCAACATGTGTCCCCTCTTCTTCATGTCTCTTCTACATCAACATGTGTCCCCTCTTTTCCATGTCTCTTCTACATCAACATGTGTCCCCTCTTCTTCATGTCTCTTCTACATCAACATGTGTCCCCTCTTCTCCATGTCTCTTCTACATCAACATGTGTCCCCTCTTCTTCATGTCTCTCCTACATCAACATGTGTCCCCTCTTCTCCATGTCTCTTCTACATCAACATGTGTCCCCTCTTCTCCATGTCTCTTCTACATCAACATGTGTCCCCTCTTCTTCATGTCTCTTCTACATCAACATGTGTCCCCTCTGTGGAAAGAGACTCTGAAAGTTTCAGGAACAAAGATTCTGAAACAGATGCTGAATGATCTGTTTGGTGTCAGCCAATCAGAGACAGGCTCTGGATATATCTGAGACCTGTGATATATTGATGAAGAACAGAATAATAGGGGACCTTTAAAGAATGGACTGAGAGGAAATTGAGAAACTAGGACAGACTTTTCTTTTCTAACACGTCATACACCAAACCATGTTACATATTAATACCTGGTAGATTAAACCATAATGAAAATAATGCAGCTCTAGTCTAGGTGAGAAGAAGTAAAGATGGACTGGAACTACTTTCTACCAAAGAAATAGTCCTTAGATTAGTATTTAAGAACAGAAAAGCATCCTAACTAGCAGGATGTTTCCATAAGTCAGAAAGAGGGCGTGAATGTGCCCTGTGATCTGCATTTACTCCAAAATGTAATATGTTCTTCCTTGCTTTATGCTCTGTCAGTCACAGTCATACTTGTCAACCCTCCCGATTTTCGTGGGAGACTCCCGATTTCATTGCTCTCTCCCGGTTTCCTCCCGGGGTCATATTTCTCCCGCATTTCTCCCGATTTCGGACAAAATCAGATTTACACACGACTGTTTCCACTCTGACTTTAATACAGCTACACCATTGTTTGGTTTCCATGGTAACACGTGTCTTTGGTAGCGCGCCCAACTGAAAGTCTGAGAGGGTGAGGCAGATATTCACAGAAAACAGAACAAGAATCGACAACTACTCTACTCTCTGCTCACTCCTTTCCTGTAACATACAGGTCCAGCCCACACATATGCTCCATCAAGGACGGTGCTACAGGCCGCAAGTCAGTGCACTTACAACTACAATAAGCATGTTAATGTTAATCTAACAGCTCCGGTGATCCACTAGCACCCCCCCCCCCCCCCCCCCCCCCCGCCCCCAATTTTGCATTTTGAAATGCTCCCGATTTCTGAGGTCTAAAGGTTGGCAAGTATGGTCACAGCTGCTCACAAATACCAGCAATCAAAAACACAGCAAGCTAGCGTCAGAGAAACCGTTTTCCTCCCCCGTCTCCGTCCTGTCTAATTATCCGTTCTTTACACATTCGTCTTAAACCCAAATCCCCTCACATGTGATCCGTTACATAATAATACCTGGTAGATTAAACGATGATGAAAATAATGCAGCTCTAGTCTAGGTGAGAAGATCTAAAGATGGACTGGAACTACTTTCTGGGGAAGTAGCGTTTAGGTAAGCAGAAATGCTTCCTAACTAGCAGGCTGTTTCAAAGTAAAAAAATGAGGCGTGAATAAAACATTTTATTGATTTCTATACGTTTTCTTTTTTCATATCCTCATGTTGAATTTCTTGGATTTGAGACCTTCTACATGCTTTGACCCCGTGTTAAAGAAACTGTGCATCTTAAGTGGAGTACTATTGGATGTAAAGGGGGATGTGAGAAAAATAACTAATCAAGAAAACAGAATAAAATAATGAAGGGTTTCTCTCTGACTGATTAGAGACGAGGGTCGATGCAACAATATCAAATATAAAACGCCATAAAACAAAGTGAACATATAGGTACAGAGATACAAATACAAATCATATTATCAGTTCCTCCCTCTGACAGGACGGTCTGTTCTCGGTGTGCGATGAGTCCCTCTGTGCAGGGCGTAGGGGGGCTCCATTGTTCACATGTGTCTGTATCAGTGTGTGTGTGTGTGTGTGTGTGTGTGTGTGTGTGTGTGTGTGTGTGTGTGTGTGTGTGTGTGTGTGTGTGTGTGTGTGTGTGTGTGTGTGTGTGTGTGTGTGTGTGTGTGTCTGTGTGTGTGTGTCTTCCTGAGTGGCGCTGGAGGTCCTCCTGGGTCTGGGCCCTGCAGACTCTCTGTCTCGCTCCAGTTCCAGCACCAAGGCCTCTCCATTGTTCCCCTCGCTCCCTTTGTCCTCTGCAGCCTGCAGCTGATCCACAGAAAGGAGGAAGTGCCGAACCCATCAAACAATAGCAGACCTCAGATCCTATTTTTATATATATATAAACGCTTCGTTTAATCTGCTTATTCTGGGGGTTTGGCAATTCTGTAATCACTCTGGATTGTAAAAAACACCTGTATCAGCAACTTAGAGTTTTAGGGAAGCTATTTGGAAAGCTTTGCAATGACTTCACAATACAGAAGTAGAACACATCTACCCCAGGGGGAAGTTTAGTTTAGTTAACTACATTCAGTTTAATTAATTTAAAGGGGCTATTCTGCTAATTTACAGTTTCATATGTGAGAGGACTCTTTAAAGTAGAGACACTACATACTGATATACACCTGGACATCAGCAGGAGAGGACTCTTTAAAGTAGAGACTCTACATACTGATATGCACCTGGACATCAGCAGGAGAGGACTCTTTAAAGTAGAGACACTACATACTGATATACACCTGAACATCAGCAGGAGAGGACTCTTTAAAGTAGAGACACTACATACTGATATAAACCTGAACATCAGCAGGAGAGGACTCTTTAAAGTAGAGACACTACATACTGATATACACCTGAACATCAGCAGGAGAGGACTCTTTAAAGTAGAGACACTACATACTGATATACACCTGAACATCAGCAGGAGAGGACTCTTTAAAGTACAGACACTACGTACTGATATACACCTGAACATCAGCAGGAGAGGACTCTTTAAAGTAGAGACACTACATACTGATATACACCTGAACATCAGCAGGAGAGGACTCTTTAAAGTATAGACGCTACATACTGATATACACCTGAACATCAGCAGGAGAGGACTCTTTAAAGTAGAGACACTACATACTGATATACACCTGAACATCAGCAGGAGAGGACTCTTTAAAGTAGAGACACTACATACTGATATACACCTGAACATCAGCAGGAGAGGACTCTTTAAAGTAGAGACACTACATACTGATATACACCTGAACATCAGCAGGAGAGGACTCTTTAAAGTAGAGACACTACATACTGATATACACCTGAACATCAGCAGGAGAGGACTCTTTAAAGTAGAGACACTACATACTGATATACACCTGAACATCAGCAGGAGAGGACTCTTTAAAGTAGAGACACTACATACTGATATATACCTGAACATCAGCAGGAGAGAACTCTTTAAAGTAGAGACACTACATACTGATATACACCTGAACATCAGCAGGAGAGGACTCTTTAAAGTAGAGACACTACATACTGATATATACCTGAACATCAGCAGGAGAGGACTCTTTAAAGTAGAGACACTACATACTGATATACACCTGAATATCAGCAGGAGAGGACTCTTTAAAGTAGAGACACTACATACTGATATACACCTGAACATCAGCAGGAGAGGACTCTTTAAAGTAGGGACACTACATACTGATATACACCTGAACATCAGCAGGAGAGGACTCTTTAAAGTAGAGACACTACATACTGATATACACCTGAACATCAGCAGGAGAGGACTCTTTAAAGTAGAGACACTACATACTGATATACACCTGAACATCAGCAGGAGAGGACTCTTTAAAGTACAGACACTACGTACTGATATACACCTGAACATCAGCAGGAGAGGACTCTTTAAAGTAGAGACACTACATACTGATATACACCTGAAGATCAGCAGGAGAGGACTCTTTAAAGTAGAGACACTACATACTGATATACACCTGAACATCAGCAGGAGAGGACTCTTTAAAGTATAGACGCTACATACTGATATACACCTGAACATCAGCAGGAGAGGACTCTTTAAAGTAGAGACACTACATACTGATATACACCTGAACATCAGCAGGAGAGGACTCTTTAAAGTAGAGACACTACATACTGATATACACCTGAACATCAGCAGGAGAGGACTCTTTAAAGTAGAGACACTACATACTGATATACACCTGAACATCAGCAGGAGAGGACTCTTTAAAGTAGAGACACTACATACTGATATACACCTGAACATCAGCAGGAGAGTACTCTTTAAAGTAGAGACACTACATACTGATATACACCTGAACATCAGCAGGAGAGGACTCTTTAAAGTAGAGACACTACATACTGATATACACCTGAACATCAGCAGGAGAGGACTCTTTAAAGTAGGGACACTACATACTGATATACACCTGAACATCAGCAGGAGAGGACTCTTTAAAGTAGAGACACTACATACTGATGTACACCTGAACATCAGCAGGAGAGGACTCTTTAAAGTAGAGACACTACATACTGATATATACCTGAACATCAGCAGGAGAGGACTCTTTAAAGTAGAGACACTACATACTGATATACACCTGAACATCAGCAGGAGAGGACTCTTTCACTACTTAAAAGAGGCCTTGATTGCACTTATTTTGAGTCGCTCTGGATAAGTTAAAGTTCACTCTTCACCTACACTGTACACAGAGTCCTCCTGCATGGTGACAGAAATCAGTGTTATTGGATTCCCCTTTTGACGTGACTAAAGTCCATCTTATCAACAGGTTTTATGACTAAGGAAATCACCCATTTCCTCACTGAGATGATTTGATATGTCAGTATTTTATCAGAGATATAAAGGAGGCTGTCTCAGCAGATATTTGGAGAAAGGAGGGAAACCCAGGAGTGAGACAGGAACTGATTAGACGCCTGGTGTAATGGATGACGCAGTGGAAAGGGCAAGTGTAATCTGTGCATGATAACCATCTGATGAGAGTCCAGAGACACCAGGTGAACGCAGACGTTATGACACCGGTCAAAGTGCTGGTCTGACAGATACTGAAGTCAGGACGCTCATTAAAACCTTTCAAAGGCTTCCTCAAACTGAATGGACTCCGGACTGTATGTCCCTGATAGGTGAGAGTGAGATTAATGTTATGTCAACACGTCAACCAACAACAGAGGACATCATGAACTCTTACCTAACACTTTCCCTGTGTCAATATGGAGGGCTTCTTGTATTTTTGTGTGTGACAATCTCTACAAATACTATGCACAGTGTACAATCCCTTCAGTTCACCTTTCAGAAACAGAGGATTCCTGCACAATCCGTCCAACACTACAAATGTCAAATTTAGCTCAAAATACAGTACAAATGTACATTATTCAAAGTAGCCGACTTCCCGTTGGGTTTAGCTTATAAAAGCCCATTTAAAATATGTGTACCACATTTGGTGAATATCAGAGAAGCCATATGAGAGTAGGGAAAAGTTGAATTTCCAGGAATGGTGTCTTCTCTCAAAAGGCTTCCTCAAACTGAGTGGACTCCAGACTGTAAATCCCTGATAAGTTAAAGTGTGATTAATGTTATGTCAAAAGTGTGATTAATGTTATGTCAAACTCTTACCTAACATTCTCCCTGGGTTAATGTGGAGGACTTCTTGTATGTGGTGTGACAATTGTGTATTGTTGCACATTCCTACGACTAATACATCAAAATCCACAAATGTCAAATTTCACAAAAAATACAGTAAAAATGCAAATTATTCAAAATGGCCGACTTCTGGTTGGGTTCGGCTTATGAAAGCCAATTTGAAATATGTCGGCAATGTTAAGAACAATGGGTGGACCAAATTTGGTGAATATCAGAGAAACCATATGAGAGTAGAAGGGAAAAGTTTGAAGTGTGAATAGCCAGGAATGGTGTCTTCTCTCAAAAGGCTTCCTCAAACTGAGTGGACTCCAGACTGTAAATCCCTGATAAGTTAAAGTGTGATTAATGTTATGAAATCACGTCAAACAAAGACATCTCGAACTCTTACCTAAAATGTTAATATGGAGGACTTCTTGTATGTGGTGTGACAATTGTGTATTGTTGCACAATCCTACGACTAATACATCCAAATCCACTAATGTCCAATTTCACAAAAAATACAGTACAAATGCACATTATTCAAAATGGCCGACTTCCGGTTGGGTTTGGTTTATGAAAGATCTTAAATATGTCGGCAATGTGACGAACAATGTGTGTGCCAAATTTGGTGAATATCTGAGAAACTATATCAGAGTAGAAGGGAAAGGTTTGACAAATCGTGAGGAAGGGTGCGTTCTCCTTTGACCTTCGACCTCGCCGGTATCTGATAAAGTGTGTCGGGACGTGAGGGCACGGAAAAGGTTTCCTCGAACTGAAGGGACTCTGGACTGAAAATCACAGACAGGTGAACGTGTGATTATTGGAAACACCTCAACAGTACACACACACAGCCACACTCTCTTACTGAACAGTTCCTTTGTATTACAATATCTCTAAATGTTCTCTTATTTAAAAACCTTATTCCTCTTAATGTGTTAAAGAAGCTGTGCGTGCGTCACTCTTTAGTGTCCCCTGGTCTCCAGCTGTGTGCGTCACTCTTTAGTGTCCTCTGGTCTCCCAGCTGTGTGCGTCACTCTTTAGTGTCCTCTGGTCTCCCAGCTGTGTCCGTCACTCTTTAGTGTCCCATGGTCTCCCAGCTGTGTGCGTCACTCTTTAGTGTCCCCTGGTCTCCAGCTGTGTGCGTCACTCTTTAGTGTCCCCTGGTCTCCAGCTGTGTGCGTCACTCTGTAGTGTCCCCTGGTCTCCAGCTGTGTGCGTCACTCTTTAGTGTCCCCTGGTATCCCAGCTGTGTGCCTCACTCTTTAGTGTCCCCTGGTCTCCCAGCTGTGTGCGTCACTCTGTAGTGTCCCCTGGTCTCCAGCTGTGTGCGTCACTCTTTAGTGTCCCCTGGTCTCCCAGCTGTGTGCGTCACTCTGTAGTGTCCCCTGGTCTACAGCTGTGTGCGTCACTCTTTAGTGTCCCCTGGTCTCCAGCTGTGTGCGTCACTCTTTAGTGTCCCCTGGTCTCCCAGCTGTGTGCCTCACTCTTTAGTGTCCCCTGGTCTCCCAGCTGTGTGCGTCACTCTTTAGTGTCCCCTGGTCTCCCAGCTGTGTGCGTCACTCTTTAGTGTCCCCTGGTCTCCAGCTGTGTGCATCACTCTTTAGTGTCTCCTGGTCTCCCAGCTGTGTGCGTCACTCTTTAGTGTCCCCTGGTCTCCAGCTGTGTGCGTCACTCTTTAGTGTCCCCTGGTCTCCCAGCTGTGTGCATCACTCTTTAGTGTCTCCTGGTCTCCCAGCTGTGTGCGTCACTCTTTAGTGTCCCCTGGTCTCCAGCTGTGTGCGTCACTCTTTAGTGTCCCCTGGTATCCCAGCTGTATGCGTCACTCTTCAGTGTCCCCTGGTCTCCAGCTGTGTGCGTCACTCTTTAGTGTCCCCTGGTCTCCCAGCTGTGTGCGTCACTCTTTAGTGTCCCCTGGTCTCCCAGCTGTGTGCGTCACTCTTTAGTGTCCCCTGGTCTCCAGCTGTGTGCGTCACTCTGTAGTGTCCCCTGGTCTCCAGCTGTGTGCGTCACTCTTTAGTGTCCCCTGGTCTCCCAGCTGTGTGCGTCACTCTTTAGCGTCCCCTGGTCTCCCAGCTGTGTGCGTCACTCTGTAGTGTCCCCTGGTCTCCAGCTGTGTGCGTCACTCTTTAGTGTCCCCTGGTCTCCCAGCTGTGTGCGTCACTCTGTAGTGTCCCCTGGTCTCCCAGCTGTATGCGTCACTCTTTAGCCTCCCCTGGTCTCCAGCTGTGTGCGTCACTCTGTAGTGTCCCCTGGTCTCCAGCTGTGTGCGTCACTCTTTAGTGTCCCCTGGTCTCCCAGCTGTGTGCGTCACTCTTTAGTGTCCCCTGGTCTCCAGCTGTGTGCGTCACTCTGTAGTGTCCCCTGGTCTCCAGCTGTGTGCGTCACTCTGTAGTGTCCCCTGGTCTCCAGCTGTGTGCGTCACTCTTTAGTGTCCCCTGGTCTCCACCTGTGTGCGTCACTCTGTAGTGTCCCCTGGTCTCCAGCTGTATGCATCACTCTTTAGTGTCCCCTGGTCTCCCAGCTGTGTGCGTCACTCTTTAGTGTCCCCTGGTCTCCCAGCTGTGTGCGTCACTCTTTAGTGTCCCCTGGTGTTCTAGCTGTGTGCGTCAGTCTTTTGTGTCCCCTGGTCTCCCAGCTGTGTGCGTCACTCTGTAGTGTCCCCTGGTCTCCAGCTGTGTGCGTCACTCTTTAGTGTCCCCTGGTCTCCAGCTGTGTGCGTCACTCTTTAGTGTCCCCTGGTCTCCACCTGTGTGCGTCACTCTGTAGTGTCCCCTGGTCTCCAGCTGTATGCATCACTCTTTAGTGTCCCCTGGTCTCCCAGCTGTGTGCGTCACTCTTTAGTGTCCCCTGGTCTCCCAGCTGTATGCGTCACTCTTTAGTGTCCCCTGGTCTCCAGCTGTGTGAGTCAATCTTTTGTGTCCCCTGGTCTCCCAGCTGTGTGCGTCACTCTGTAGTGTCCCCTGGTCTCCAGCTGTGTGCGTCACTCTTTAGTGTCCCCTGGTCTCCCAGCTGTGTGCGTCACTCTGTACTGTCCCCTGGTCTCCAGCTGTATGCATCACTCTTTAGTGTCCCCTGGTCTCCCAGCTGTGTGCGTCACTCTTTAGTGTCCCCTGGTCTCCCAGCTGTATGCGTCACTCTTTAGTGTCCCCTGGTCTCCAGCTGTGTGCGTCACTCTTTAGTGTCCCCTGGTGTTCTAGCTGTGTGCGTCAGTCTTTAGTGTCCCCTGGTCTCCCAGCTGTGTGCGTCACTCTTTAGTGTCTCCTGGTCTCCCAGCTTTGTGCGTCACTCTGTAGTGTGCCCTGGTCTCCAGCTGTGTGCGTCACTCTTTAGTGTCCCCTGGTCTCCCAGCTTTGTGCGTCACTCTGTAGTGTGCCCTGGTCTCCAGCTGTGTGCGTCACTCTTTAGTGTCCCCTTGTCTCCCAGCTGTATGCGTCACTCTTTAGTGTCCCCTGGTCTCCACCTGTGTGCGTCACTCTTTAGTGTCCCCTGGTCTTCTAGCTGTGTGCCTCACTCTTTAGTGTCCCCTGGTCTTTTAGCTGTGTGCGTCACTCTTTAGTATCCCCAGGTCTTCTAGCTGTGTGCGTCACTCTTTAGTGTCCCCTGGTCTTCTAGCTGTGTGCGTCACTCTTTAGTATCCCCAGGTCTTCTAGCTGTGTGCGTCACTCTTTAGTGTCCCCTGGTCTCCCAGCTGTGTGCGTCACTCTTTAGTGTCCCCTGGTCTCCCAGCTGTGTGCGTCACTCTGTAGTGTCCCCTGGTCTCCAGCTGTGTGCGTCACTCTTTAGTGTCCCCTGGTCTCCCAGCTGTGTGCGTCACTCTGTAGTGTCCCCTGGTCTCCAGCTGTGTGTGTCACTCTTTAGTGTCCCCTGGTCTCCCAGCTGTGTGCGTCACTCTGTAGTGTCCCCTGGTCTCCAGCTGTGTGCGTCACTCTTTAGTGTCCCCTGGTCTCCCAGCTGTGTGCGTCACTCTTTAGTGTCCCCTGGTCTCCCAGCTGTGTGCGTCACTCTTTAGTGTCCCCTGGTCTCCCAGCTGTGTGCGTCACTCTTTAGTGTCCCCTGGTCTCCAGCTGTGTGCGTCACTCTTTAGTGTCCCCTGGTCTCCCAGCTGTGTGCGTCACTCTTTAGTGTCCCCTGGTCTCCGTTTTGTTTTGAGCTTCTTCAGCGTTTGGTTTCTGCAGCTTTTAGTAAACGCTGCGCATGTCTCCTCAAGTTGCTGAATGTTCTCTAAATGCTGCATGTGTTGTCAAGTTGTTGAAGATGTGTCTTGCTTATCAAAAGCTAAGGTTCTTAATGAATGTATCAGCTGTAGTGGGGGTCATGCGACGGACCAATCACAGAGTGTCTGTTTGTGAACATCCTGGTTTTCACGGCCTCAGAGTGAAATGTGTGCAACAATAGCCGCTGCCAGACCTGCCCAACATCCATCAGCTGCACAGGAAGTGGATAATGAAAGAGGAAACTGATAAGACTCAATGACTCTGCCGCTGATGAGTATCTGAGCGAGCGAACGTCAGGCGTTACGCCACAGAGCGAGAGGAAACCTGCAGTCATGCTTTGATCATCCGGAGCAGAGCTGATGTGTTCTCCAGACGCTGAGGTCACTTCATCAGGTCAACACAAGAGACGCAGGAGCTTTTCAAAAGGGACCATGCACTTTGTCTACAACTTGAATAAAATCAGTCCAAATCCGCTCTGGGATCTCCAACTTTGAAACGCTCGTTTATACAGGAGTAATGCTTCACTTCTGGAGTTAAGATTGAATTTTTTTGCTTCAAGAAATGCAAAGATTTGATCAATGTTAATATTTTTTTCCTATAGATTATTAGCATTGTATCTCCAAGAACATGCATGACGTTTGAACACCTCTCAGAGGTCAGATCTGTTAATACAGCAGAGACGAGGACATCTTTTTAAAGACAAACCTTTTGTAATCTCATGCCTGAGCCTTTTGACCTTCAGAATGAAATTTGTCCCGATGTCGATTCTTTGCTTAAAAAGAGGCAACGGTTTGATCATTATGAACATTTCTACACGTGCATTATTGACACTGCATCGCCAGGAACACGTTTAATCTGCTTCATTAACCAAAAGGTGACAGTTCTGAAGATTATTCTTGCACTTATGTTGGTGTTTAATGTTAGCGATGTTAATCTGCAGCAAGGCACATCTGCTTTGTGATCTTCTGCACAGAAACAGATTCTCTCTCAGAGCCTTTCAGTTCCTCCATGACATTTGTCCCGATGTTATCGAGCACGTTCAGCATGTTGGTCTTTCCACCACTTTGTTCCACAGTGAAATATCTAAACAACTGTTGGATGGATAGCCAAGGTATTTGTGTTTAAGGTCAAACTGTATTGGTATCAGTGATGTGCAGACTTTTCGCGTTCCCCCTATCTTTGTTTGCATTTCAAGTGTTATAATTACACATCAGAGGGCAAGTTCCCTTTCTAATCCACTTCACTACGCTGGCCTACTGTGCTATAAATGGATCTGGTCCACATCCCGGACTTGGTTAACCCACACACTGCAGCATGTGCACTTCACTCTGCATCGGCCAATCAGCTCGCTCGCAGCAGTTAGTCCACACTTCTTGTCACAGACTGAAAACCCACCTGTCCCCTCGTACCTTGGCTATTCAACTTGAATACAATGTGGTACTTAAAGGGGTCTTAGCAGATGTAAAGGCAATGCAGCAGCACTCACAATGGTGTGTCTTGTTGAAGTCACCTCCAGTACAAAGTATAAAGGTGTCAGCTAAATGAACTGAATCACCTGTTCCAACAGGAGAGGGAGCGTTCTGCTGCATCAGCAAACTGAACAACAACACTCAGAGTTCAGACTCTCCGCAGAACTGGTTTCAAACCTGTTCAGATTAACCTGAGGTTCAATCAGGGCGAGCTGGAGAGCACACACACACACACACACACACACACACACACACACACACACACACACACACACACACACACACACACACACACACACACACACACACACACACACACACACACACACACACACACACCCAAACACACACACACACACACACACACACACACACACACACACACCCAGACACACACACACACACACACACACACACACACACACACACACACACACACACACACACACACACACACACAGACAGACAGACAGACAGACAGACACACCCACAGATACACCCACGCACACACACACACACACACACACACACACACACACACACACACACACACACACACACACACACACACACACACACACACACACACACACACACACACACACACACACACACACACACACACACACACACACTAAAGCCGATAAGCAGATCAGCTGTCAGCCGGCCAGAACACACCACACACTGAACACACACTGAACACACACTGAATCTGGGTTTTAAGGACAAAACACTTCCTTTAAAAAGCTTTGATTTTTAGAGTGTTGTTCCTTTCTTCAGTGTTTAGAGCCAGGCTCAGAGAGACACACCTCTGTTGTTGTTGTTTGGGAGCAGAGAGTGTGAGTGACAGCTGGAGATCATCAGATCCTCTCTGCATCAGTAACGATCACTGAGGAGTGAGGGGGTGGGGGGAGGGGGGAAGTAATTATGGGATACGACAGATTAGGGCTGCGTGACATGGAGAAAAAGATCATTATGATTAATTTTGACAGATATTGCGATATGATCAGAGAATAGGGAGTCACATGGACCAGAGGGGGACAAGTACTCAGATAGTGTACTTTAGTAAAAGTAGAAGTACTCAGATCTTGTACTTGAGTAAAAGTAGAAGTACTCAAATCTTGTACTTCAGTAAAAGTTGAAGTACTCAGATCTCGTACTTGAGTCAAAGTAGAAGTACTCAGAATGTGTACTTGAGTAAAAGTAGAAGTACTCAGATTGTGTACTTGAGTAAAAGTAGAAGTACTCGCTATTTTACCCTAGCCTCTTATCACTTGTTGCTCCTGCCTCAGTGTCGGCTGCTCTTTAATAAAAAACATCTGTTATTGATTGTGTGTGTAGTTTGTTCTTATCTTTCCTGGTAGATGTATGTACGGCCTGAGGAAGTGTTGACTCAGAGTGTCCTGACCTGCAGAGGATTCAAATCAGAGTCAGAGAAACACTCAGCCTGTTTCTGCAGAACTTATGAGTCATTCCTTCAAGCTGGAGTTACGCCATCAGCCTCTTCAGGAGGAAGTTCAAAGGTCACGAGGCTGCAGAGTCTAATCACACTGATCTTAGTATTGTGCTCTGAAAACTAACCCTAAATCCACAGTTTGTGTACCTCGAGTCTTTAAGGATTCTCTCACTTGTCTACCATCTTTAACAACCAACCAGGAACTCTTTAATTACAAAATAAAACAGGAATAACATTATAATACATTTTTTAAAATAATGAACACTAAATAATAATATAAAAACAGGAATCAAATAATAATAATAATACATACAAAAATAAGAATAAAATACACACACACACACACACACACACACACACACACACACACACACACACACACACACACACACACACACACACACACACACACACACACACACACACACACACACACACACACACACACACACACACACACACACACACACACACACACACTGGAGTCAAAATGACCTGAACCTGTTTGTAAATTGGCAGAGAGACGAGTTAAAGCAACGTGAATAACAAGAGGAGGGTGCAGTGTGTCCTTCTCTGTGTACACGTTGAACACCAGAGGGTTGTTTACGGCCTGCAGGTGAAACATGGAGGGGAGACGGTGGAGATTACTGCTGATACCCTGGAGCCTTGAAACTGGTTCTGAGCTTCAGGGTTCTGCAGGGTTCTTCAGGGCTCCTCAGGGTTCTGCAGAGACACACGGTTCCTCTGTGTTGCATCATGAGTGTTTTCTGTGATGGTGAGACTCAACTGAGAGGTCCAGATTGGGTCGTGGTACCCTGCTGTGTTCATCATTACAATAAAAACCACATTTACTTACATTTCCATCACGCAGAGTGCACATCCACGGTGTGTTTCAGCATTGGAAGAAGTTACGTTGATTCTGTGACCTCCTCCCTGCTTTCCTTCTACACCGGCTGAGCCTGATTGGCATTTGGAGCGTTGTATTTCATTCTTATTGTATTCCTGTTTTATATGTGTTGCTCTGATTTGAGCTGGGAAGGAGGAGATAGCATTGCTTTTATTTGTATAAAGTGTCTCTGTGTTTGAAGCACTTTGAGTTACCTTTGGAAAGTGTTCTATAAATAAAGGTTGGTTTGGATTCAGTTCCTCTGGTGCAGTTGAAAAGTAGAGAGCGCCCTCTGGTGTTAAAGCAGTGTCACTATTATATTTCTATATATGTATTTCTATATCTCATTTAGAGGGAATACATCGTAACATCCCTGCTACCCCTGCAGTCACTGTTTCAATAACGAGATGAAAAAGAACGTGTGTGCAGGGGCGCCGTAAGGGGGTGAAAAGTTAGGACGATTCTAAGGGCCCATGACTGACAGGGGCCCCAAACATTTTTAGAACATTAAGAAAAATGTTTAAGTAACCTTTAATCAATCATCAATAATTAACATTAATATAACGTTAAATTGATAATGTAATCACTAAACTTGCGATTCATTTAACTTTTTTTCTTCCAAAAGTTAACCATCCAAAGCCTCTGTACACCCCCCTGTATTTACATGTAATGGTTTGGTCCTGCCTCCAGACGCTGTGCCGCACCGCACTTTCTGGCAGAGTGAGAGTGAGAGCATGTGAGGAGGGATGCTAGTTATTACGTGTGTGCCAGGTATTAACGACTAACAAAGTCAGGCTTTCAAAAAAGAAAAGAAAGGAGAGAAAGACAAGAGGGAGGGACTAAAGGGCGACAGTATGTCACCCAGTTTTTGAAAAGAAAAGTTGGGTGTGGTCCATGAGTGGTGGAAATTAGTCTGTTAGCTAAGCGTAGTCCATTGTAAATAATAATTGTAATGTTTTGCTGAGATTAAGTACTGTTGATATCTTCACAGAAAATGCTAAGGTTTTTCATTTCACTGCTCTTTTAGCTGACATTTAATAAATGCAGGCACATTTTTAGCAGCTATTCATACTAAATCAGTTGTCCCTCCCCCTGGTGCCAGGACCAACAGATCCATATTCAGGCTCCGCAGCCCTGTCCCCCCATAATGCTTTGCAGTCTTGTCATGCTGTCCATTGAAAGCCAGTTGGCTATAAGCTGGACTTCAAGGACTTGATCAGTGACTTTGCCTGCAAGAAGGCTAGGCACTGGGCTCTTGGTGAGTAAGGCTGAGCCAGGGCTCGTAATAACTGTTAAAGGGCAAGGCTATGGTAACGATATTGGATCACACAGAACATGCATGATGAGAAAAAGACTGAGAACAGGTCATACGCTCTGATTTAGCACCACCATCAGGCCTTTTCATTTCTGTTTTGTTGTCCATTTAAACTTTAATACCCGCTTATTTTGTAGTTGGTATGTATATTTAATTACAAAATCTGCTGCTTATGTTATTTTTTTTGTTATAGCATTTTATAAATGATAATATTGGTGTTAATATTCACTTTATTTTAATTTAAGAGGTCATGTATATTTAAGTTATATTTATTTTGATTTATGAACGCTCCATTCAAAAATGTTGAAAAAGAGGACTATTGAGGTCTATTGTCAGGAATGTTAGTGTTATATCAAATAGTGAATTCTACTGCAGCAGAATGTTCCACGTCTGCACAGTGTTATATTTTCACCGCTCAGTGTCAGTAAATATTGTGCAGTTAGTATTGGACTACAAGACAGAGGCAAGCCTGTACAGGTAGAGTTATATAAAGCATAAATGAGTGGGTTGGGTTCTGGAGGTGTGGTTACAGCATTGTGCTTGGTTGGCGTGACCTGGGCCTGGTGGTGGGGCCCAATGTGATATCTTTTCATGGGGCCCAAAATCCCTGGCGGCGCCCCTGCGTGTGTGACAAACACTCTGAAGGTCTCTGACTTTCTGTTTTGTTTGTTGCTCTGTCGTATGTTCTAGTCTTAACAAAGCACTCATGAAGAAGAAGATGAAGATAGTTTTTAGTGGGGTAGTGGTGGTCTAATGGATAGTGAGGTGGGCTGAAGATCGGAAGGTTGTGAGTTCTAATCCCGCCAGGAACACCACCACTAGTGTGCCCTTGAGTAAGGCCCTTAGTTACTCCAGGGAGAATGTCCCTGTAATCGTAAGTCGCTTTGAATAAAAGCGTCAGCTAAATGAAATGTTTTTACACACACACACACACACACACACACACACACACACACACACACACACACCATGTATACATCACTTCAGGGGACATTACATTGACTTACATGCATTTCCTGGAGACTTATCCTAACCTTAACCAAGTCTTCACCCTAAAATGTATGATTCCCCTCATGGGGACCTCCATTATGTCCCTATAAGGGGGGCGAGTCCCCGCATTTGACTGTGTAAACAGATTTAGGTCCCCACAAGGATGGTAATGCTAGGACACACACACACACACACACACACACACACACACACACACAGACACACACACACACACACACACACACACACACACACACACACACACACACGTACACACACACACACACACACACACACACACACACTGAAAGCCCATTTAAAGGCCCCTCCCTCTCTGATTAGCTGGAGTCAAAATGACCTGAACCAGTTTGTAAATTGGCAGAGAGACGAGTTAAAGCAACGTGAATAACAAGAGGAGGGTGCAGTGTGTCCTTCTCTGTGTACACGTTGAACACCAGAGGGTTGTTTACGGCCTGCAGGTGAAACATGGAGGGGAGACGGTGGAGATTACTGCTGATACCCTGGAGCCTTGAAGCTGGTTCTGAGCTTCAGGGTTCTGCAGGGTTCCTCAGGGTTCTTCAGAGTTCTGCGGAGACAATCGGTTCCTCTGTGTTGCATCATGTGTGTTTTCTGTGATGGTGAGACTCAACTGAAAGGTCCAGATCGGGTCGTGGTACCCTGCTGTGTTCATCATTACAATAAATCCCCTGTTTTATATGTGTTGCTCTGATTTGAGCTGGGAAGGAGGAGATAGCATTGCTTTTATTTGTATAAAGTGTCTCTGTGTTTGAAGCACTTTGAGTTACCTTTGAAAAGTGTTCTATAAATAAAGGTTGGTTTGGATTCAGTTCCTCTGGTGCGGTTGCAAAGTAGAGAGCGCCCTCTGGTGTCAAAGCAGTGTCACTATTATATTTCTATATATGTATTTCTATATCTCATTTAGAGGGAATACATCGTAACATCCCTGCTACCTCTGCAGTCACTGTTTCAATAATGAGATGAAAAAGAACGTGTGTGACAAACACTCTGAAGGTATCTGACTTTCTGTTTTGTTTGGTGCTCTGTCGTATGTTCTAGTCTTAACAAAGCACTGATGAAGAAGAAGATGAAAATGTTTTTATATATACACACGAACACACACACACACACACACACACACACACACACACACACACACACACACACACACACACACACACACACACACACACACACACACACTTGTGTAGATTTGCTGTTTTTACTTACAAATATTGAAATATTTTTTGCATTTTTTCCGAAATGAGTACATCTACATGTAAGTAAATTGTTCTAATCATATCAAACAGTGTTTAGTGTTGCCCATGTTCAATTTAGTTTAATTATTTGGTGTACAAGTAGGATTTGAAGGCCAACATTGGTGCACAATATATGCGTCATTAGGTCATGATGTCTTTGTATTATTCCGCCATCTAGTGGTCAGACTGCGAATTGCACCCTTGTTCCCAGAATGTGCACACATGCATTCTATACAAACCCTGATTATAAAAGCATTTCAATCCACAAAAGAGACCTTTTGTCCCGCAGCAAAGCCCCGACGAGTCCCTGCGAACAGAAGCAGCTCCATTCAGGACAGAATGCCACTTCCTGTTTACATCCAGATCTATTTTCTATCCGTTTGGCTTTCTTTACATTGTGCTTTGTTCACGCTGGCCATTGTGTTTGCCGTTAATGCCACTGTTTGTCCTGGAGAAACTGAACAGATCTGGAACAAACAGGAGGTTTGGAGGAACAGCTTTGATCCGCTCAAAGGAGAAATTATAGATTACTGTGATTCATTTCCATTTTACACAAACCACCACCAGATGTAGAGTAGGACTGTAAAAGAGAGGATAAGCAATAACTCAACAAGAGCCTGCAAACACCTCGGCTGTCCTGATTATTAACTGTGTTTAAGAGAGGAAGTTCAAGTGTTTCCTTTCAATGTAATTTGCTTTCAGGGGTTGTTAAAGATACACTAGGACTTAACAGTGCCTTTCAACCGGTCCAGCTGAGGAGTCCTGAGGATGAAGAGTTAAACAGGTTGCCATCAACGACTTCATACTCAGCAAGTTAAAAGTGAAATCCCCAGAAAGGTTCCTCTGTTTAGAACATACACTTCGACACAGCTCCTAGACTCCTCATTTGGTTATATGTATTTGTTTGTTTAACCAGTACTTGTTTTGGGTTTATCAGATATCTGCCACTTTCATTTGAGTTTGTATACAAAAAAACGTAAATTTTACAAAATCTGTTTTTGTGTTGCTTCCCTTTTTCCCCGTGTGCTGAAACATAACAAATCTACGATGCACTTTCCTCCTCCTCCTCCTCCTCCTCCTCTTCCTCGCCACCAGGCTGGTTATAATTATCCTGACAAACAGAAATATGGTGGCTGGATTTGACACGGCCATTTTCACATTAATTGCTGTTTAGATGCCAGCAGCGCCTTTTGTCATGCGGCACAGTTTAATCAGGGTGTGTGTGTGTGTGTGTGTGTGTGTGTGTGTGTGTGTGTGTGTGTGTGTGTGTGTGTGTGTGTGTGTGTGTGTGTGTGTGTGTGTGTGTGTGTGTGTGTGTGTGTGTGTGTGTGTGTGTGTGTGTGTGTGTGTGTGTGTGTGTGTGTGTGTGTGTATAACCCTAATCAGCATGGAGATGAGCTGAAGTGTCAGCTGTAACACACAAACACACAGCGCCGTAATAACACAGCTGGAGGCAGACATTTGGACTGTCAGCAACATCTTAAAGGATCCGATAAAAGTCTGTTTCCTGAATGCATTATGTGGTGCTTAAGATTGCTAAGAAAACTCACCACACTTTGCACACGCATCAGAAAATAGATATCGTATCGGGAAATTAACAAAAATATGCATAAGCCACGCCTCCTTACAGATTTAAATAAAATCCCCCATCTTTAACTTTCATTTAGAGTTATGAAACTCAGCAGGCACATGTAACACGCAGATACATACAAAAAAGCCTCTTGGCAGTGTACCCTAAACCCAACAGGAAGTTGGACATTTTGAATTTCATGTGCAACTACAGTATAGGCGTTTTTAAGCCTTTTACAGATGCCTTACTTTAACGAAACCCTACAAATGTAATCCGATCAACGTAAACATGCGTCAGTAACATCTCAAGACCTTTAGATTTATTTATAGGGTCCTTAGGATGCACGAAAAACTAACAACATATTGCACACGCATCAGCACTGCTGAAAAAGGATATCTAATTTGGGTAGCAGAACTCAAATCTGTATATAAGCCACGCCCCCTTACAGTTTTCAAAATAAAAGCCTTCGTCTTTAACTTTCATGTAGACTTACGAAACTCGGTACACATTTGTATCACATGGAGACGCACAACAAAGCCTGTTGGAGGTGAAACCTAAACCCGACAAGAAGACAGCAATTCTGAATTTTATCTGCAACTTTAGGCACTTTTTAGCCTTTTACCGATGCCGTATTGCTCCGACAAATGTTATCCAATCAAGTTCAACATGTCAGGGCCAGCTCAAGACCTGTGGATTTATTTAGAGGAGGTTGACCTCTGACCTCGTGCCCATTCCTTCTGTCTAACCCCGTTAGGCTGAGCAGCCTTTTGGCTCAGTCTCAGGGATATGAACGCACTCAGAACCAGAATTTCCAGGAGGGGCACTATTTAAATTACTTTATATTTATTCAATGTGTTTTAATGTTAATGAACGTTTACCACACTTTGCTACCAGTTATAACATTGTCTCACACAGCTAATTCAAAATGTCAGACTGATGACTGAGCTTCTATACACCGCCTGAATGTATGTGTATATGTATGTGTGTGTATGGGTATGTGTGTACAGTATGTGTGTATATGTATGTATGTATGTATGTATGTATGTATGTATGTATGTATGTATGTCTGTATGTATGTATGTATGTATGTATGTATGTATGTATGTATGTATGTCTGTATGTATGTATGTATGTATGTATGTATGTATGTATGTATGTATGTATGTATGTATGTATGTATGTATGTATGTATGTATGTATGTATGTATGTCTGTATGTATGTATGTATGTATGTATGTATGTATGTATGTATGTGGATGTATGTGTGTGTATGCATATATGGGTGTATGTAAATGTGCATGTGTATGTACAGTATGTATATATCATATGTATGTGTATATATATATATATATATATATATGTGTGTGTGTGTGTGTGTGTGTGTGTGTGTGTGTGTGTGTGTGTGTGTGTGTGTGTGTGTGTGTGTGTGTGTGTGTGTGTGTGTGTGTGTGTGTTTAAGTAGATACATGTGTAAATGTGTAGATATTTGTCTTTTCAAACCAACCCTATGTTCTTTTTTCGTTTTTATTTTTTTTGTACTCATTTTGTTCTGTATTTAATTTAGCCATTTTTGGGTCACTAAAAATATATGATTTGCAAAACTGTACTTTTAATATAATGTAAGAATAAAACAAATAAAACAAATTCAGAGAATGCATATTAAATGTGCAGTATGCATGTATGTATGTATGTATGTATGTATGTATGTATGTATGCATGTATGTATGTATGTATGTATGTATGTATGTATGTATGTATGTATGTGTGCATGCATGTATGTATGTATGTATGTATGTATGCATGTATGTATGTATGTATGTATGTATGTATGTATGTATGTATGTATGTATGTATGTATGTATGTATGTATGTATGTATGTATGTATGCATGTATGTATGTATGTATGTATGTATGTATGTATTTATGTATGTATGTATGTATGTATTTATGTATGTATGTATGTATGTATGTATGTATGTATGTATGCATGTATTTCTGTATGTATGTATGTATGTAAGTATGTATGTATGTATGTATGTATGTATAAGACACTCTGTGACATGCGTGACATGCATGTCGTGTTATAAACACATTCAGAGTGTACGTGATCAGACAGGCATCCTTGTTAGCAGCAGCTTAAAATATGGAGGCAGATGTGGAGATAGGGTGAGAGAATCTGTTCCCTGCAGGCTTTCTGTCTCCATCGTTGTCGCTCACAGTCGTTTGATGGGAGAGAGGAAGATGGGGGGTGGGGGGGGGGCTGCATGGTTAATTCCCATTGGGCCTCACGCAACGACAACAACCAGAGGGCAGCGGGAGTGAGACGCAGCAACAGGGAGAGCATGCATGTTTAATGGCATGCTTTACAAAGAGAAGACACATATTTGGCATTGCAGGAGACACGGCAGGTCGACATGTATACTTGATGCTGTCCATGGAAGACTAACGGAGCATGGACGTGTGTGTCCTTGCATGAGAGAAGTCGGCTGATTGGTGTTTTAACTCTCTGTCCTTGTATCGTACAGCGCAGTGAGAGGTTTCGCTGTAAACTGTCAAAATGCTTCTTCAAATACGGCTCATTACCAACGCCTGTAGTGTTGACCCTCATCATTAACACTGCAATCATGCCTGGACTTTCTGATATCACTGTAAAAGCTGAAATGGAGCCTTCTTTAAAAAAGCAATCTGCCTTTTTAAGAGGCCCTGTTCTGCTGTTTGGGGGTTCCTCCCTCCTGTAGTGTGTTCTATAGGTTTTAGTGCATGTCAATGGTCTGCAGAGGCTAACATCCCTGTTTTCCCTCCAGAGGGACTTAAAAGTAACACTGAGTCTTTTCAATGATTCAATTATTTTTTCTTAAATTTAATTTCTTCTGAGAGTTCTTCTAACCCTAACCTAACCCTAAATGCAGAACAAAAGTCCCATTTCTCATTTTAAACAGAATAAAACCTGTTCCCTTCTTCCTCTCCTGTATTTGTTGTGTTGATGCACAGACTATTTGATATCTTTGATTGTTCACAGGACATTGAAAGCCTCATGCATTATCTTGCAATGTGAACAAAAGTGTAAATTAGTTTGTTTTTCCTGCCTCAATATCTTCAGCTCCGCTCTAAAATGTGTTGTTGTTTCTCCCCGTGCTGCACCCTTTCACCGAGTTTAATGAGAACCAGGACTCAGAGTGGTTCAGTCCTCATACTCGTCCCTCAGCGGAGGAAACAACTTTTACAGCTGAATACATTTGGCTCGAATCTTTTCTCTGTTCTTGGCCCCGGCCAATGCCAAAGTCCCATCATGCATCTGAAATGTGAGAGCAGCAGGTCTGACATCTTCTGGTGTCCCGAGAGGGCAAAAGTACACACATCCTTTACTCAAGTAGAAGTACACATACTCAAGTCAAAGTAAAGAGGCTTTGAAATGTACTTCAGTAAAAAGTACCCATAACTAGCAGCTGTTTTAAAGAGTACCTGACCTCCCTTTATATTAATAGAACAATAATGTCATTGTTAGCTAATGAATGTTTCCATGGTGACCAACGGTAACATGACAACGTTTCCATTGGTCCCTCTTCTTTAGAGAAGACCAGGAAAGAGAGGATGGAGATGGATACACGGATCGTGTTCAAAGGTAAGCAATGACTCTAAATAATAATGATCACGCCACCAAACACACATTCAGACTAAAGGAACCAGCCTGTTTGGAAAATGAGAGAAGTAGAAAGTACAGGTATTTGAGTTCAACATGTGAGAAGTAGAAAGTACAGGTATTTGAGTTCAACATGTAAGAAGTAGAAAGTACAGGTATTTGAGTTCAACATGTAAGAAGTAGAAAGTACAGGTATTTGAGTTCAACATGTAAGAAGTAGAAAGTACAGGTATTTGAGTTCAACATGTAAGAAGTAGAAAGTACAGGTATTTGAGTTCAACATGTAAGAAGTAGAAAGTACAGGTATTTGAGTTCAACATGTAAGAAGTAGAAAGTACAGGTATTTGAGTTCAACATGTAAGAAGTAGAAAGTACAGGTATTTGAGTTCAACATGTAAGAAGTAGAAAGTACAGGTATTTGAGTTCAACATGTGAGAAGTAGAAAGTACAGGTATTTGAGTTCAACATGTAAGAAGTAGAAAGTACAGGTATTTGAGTTCAACATGTAAGAAGTAGAAAGTACAGGTATTTGAGTTCAACATGTAAGAAGTAGAAAGTACAGGTATTTGAGTTCAACATGTAAGAAGTAGAAAGTACAGGTATTTGAGTTCAACATGTAAGAAGTAGAAAGTACAGGTATTTGAGTTCAACATGTAAGAAGTAGAAAGTACAGGTATTTGTGTTCAAAATGTAAGAAGTAGAAAGTACAGGTATTTGAGTTCAACATGTAAGAAGTAGAAAGTACAGGTATTTGTGTTCAACATGTAAGAAGTAGAAAGTACAGGTATTTGAGTTCAACATGTAAGAAGTAGAAAGTACAGGTATTTGTGTTCAACATGTAAGAAGTAGAAAGTACAGGTATTTGAGTTCAACATGTAAGAAGTAGAAAGTACAGGTATTTGAGTTCAACATGTAAGAAGTAGAAAGTACAGGTATTTGAGTTCAACATGTGAGAAGTAGAAAGTACAGGTATTTGGGTTCAATATGTAAGAAGTAGAAAGTACAGGTATTTATGTTCAACATGTAAGAAGTAGAAAGTACAGGTATTTGAGTTCAACATGTGAGAAGTAGAAAGTACAGGTATTTGAGTTCAACATGTAAGAAGTAGAAAGTACAGGTATTTGTGTTCAACATGTGAGAAGTAGAAAGTACAGGTATTTGTGTTCAACATGTAAGAAGTAGAAAGTACAGGTATTTGTGTTCAACATGTAAGAAGTAGAAAGTACAGGTATTTGAGTTCAACATGTGAGAAGTAGAAAGTACAGGTATTTGTGTTCAACATGTAAGAAGTAGAAAGTACAGGTATTTGAGTTCAACATGTGAGAAGTAGAAAGTACAGGTATTTGTGTTCAACATGTAAGAAGTAGAAAGTACAGGTATTTGTGTTCAAAATGTAAGAAGTAGAAAGTACAGGTATTTGTATTCAACATGTGAGAAGTAGAAAGTACAGGTATTTGTATTCAACATGTGAGAAGTAGAAAGTACAGGTATTTGTGTTCAACATGTAAGAAGTAGAAAGTACAGGTATTTGTGTTCAAAATGTAAGAAGTAGAAAGTACAGGTATTTGTATTCAACATGTGAGAAGTAGAAAGTACAGGTATTTGTATTCAACATGTGAGAAGTAGAAAGTACAGGTATTTGTGTTCAACATGTAAGAAGTAGAAAGTACAGGTATTTGTGTTCAAAATGTAAGAAGTAGAAAGTACAGGTATTTGTGTTATAGTAAAACTAAAAAGTTGTCAGTAAAATAAGTAGTGGAGTAAAGTACTGATACCAGAAAAATGTACTTAAGTAAAGTAACAAAGTATTTGTACTCCACTACCTCACACCTCTGCTGGTGTCAGATTGCTGTGAAATATTCAGCGGCCCTCAGCGTTTATTCAAATACTGATCCCTTTTTAATATTGATATGACAGCAGCTCGACAGGCTTGTCATGTAACTTCAAACAAAGGATCTGGAGAAAAAAGCTCTCAAATGTCCCGCGCTGCTGAGGGAACATGAACGCATCATGGAGCATTTCTTCAGGGTCTGATTACACAGAGAGCTTCAGATAACACACACCTGCCACTCAGACACAATGCAGGCCTCTCAGACTGACACCAGGTGGTTTTTAAGGTGATCACGGGGGATTTGTCCTAATCCAGATATGTTCCATGTCATTGTGAGGGAAAGCAGAAAGTCATCTATTGTTTTAGACTGAAGTAAAAGCAACAATGGAAGCTGTGACCCCCTCAGTATCACTGTCAGAGAATACGATACGATACGATAATACTTTAATGGTCCACTCAAGTCTGAAATGTTACTTGCATCACTGCAGTTCCTTGTGTAACATCAACAGACAAATATCAAGACACAATGCATGAACAACAAACAACAAACATTTAACATAACATCAGGATTGTTAGGAACCTTGACTCCATAGTTTGGAGGACTCAAATGCACAACCCAGAGATAAAAAAGGTTTGAAGAAAAATAATCTTTACTTGCAAAAAACAAAATCACTGTTTTAGAGGAAATATCAAAATGGAGGGAAAAAGGCAAAACACTGAATCTCTTTAAGCGATGGCTTGGATCTGGCTTCTTGGGACGATGAACAAGACGAACCGACAACTAACAAGGGGAGACAGGACAATATATACATGAGGTAAGTGGGCACAGGTGGAAACAATCAGGGGTGGGACAGACGCTGAAGATGGCTGGAAAAGGAACCAGAGCAGGAAGTAAAGGGACCTGGAATGAGACAAGGTGAGTACAAAATAAAACAGGAAGTGGAACATAAACTAAACTAACATGAACATGACAATCACAAACATGACAAAACGTAACATAATTGACGGGACAGTACAAGGATCAAAGAAAACGTGCTCAAAGAGCCTTTAGCAAAGTACAGCAATGCACGTTGAGATAATATGATGTAATAAGACATGGGAATGCTCCAGACGGTCATGGCGCGTCACATTTCGGACACCGTATTTGTGTAACAGGTGTCGACTGGAAGTGTCTGAGTTGTGGAAGGATAAGGCCCGAGTCAGCATATCGTTGGAGCCGATCTCCGTTTATTCTGACAACAGATGAACAACAAATCAGTCGTTAATATTTTGTATGCCCTCACACTCCTGTAAACGGACGGACAGGAAGGAAGAAGGAGAAATGATACGAGGCTCCGAGAAGAAGTCCATACGAGGAATTAAATCCTCGAAACGCCACAACTGGAGACATCCCTTTGGGTACCATCGATTCTGAAAAGAGTCACCTTTGCATGGGTCTGGATTTCTGTGTTGTGACGACCCCTGCGTTTTCCCTGCTGTGTGTGTATGTGCTTGTATCAATCTCCCTTTGTTCTCATCAGCCTTGATTGATCGCACCTGGTCGCCGGCAGCTGAGGAGTGAAAGGCCCGAGCCAGAGTCTCGCCCGCTCTCTCGGTTGGAGGATTCGTTTGGAGAGCAGCTACCTCATGTATGCGTTGGTTTACCTTTGTCTTAGTTTGGCATTCAACACCTTGCACCACACCATGTTCACACACCCACACCTACACTACTGATCTTACTGACTGACAGACCCCATTGTGGTAGCTCTTTTGGTCAAGTTGAGTTTGTTTTAATACATATCGTTCCTTATATCGTCTCACTTATTTATTCCACACATGCACAGTTACCAGTTTGTTAAACCTGGTTGTTTTAACGTCTCACGGAAATCTTCTCCGACAGTCAGCGGTGTCACATTTCTCCAGATGTGAGAAGTCTTTGATGGACTTTCAGGAACGAACAAAAAAAAGAACTAAGAAGCCAGAGCTGGCAGGCGCTCAGCTACAGGTTAAACTGCACTGATGAAATAAGAAATAAATAATTCAGCACACACTAGGGATGTTAAGATTCACTGATTCGCATCGGTGCACCGGCATACACGTTCAAGATGCGAGTGCGCCGGTTGAAAGAGTGCACATCGGCTACAGTCTGGGTTGAACTCGCGATGCACCGATTGTAGCATCTTTGCATCGGTAAAAAAACGATTCATTCATACAATATGTCCCCTCATCCTGTCAGCACTCAGCAGAGACGGTCTTTGATCTTTGCTTCGTCACTACGGAGGCCGAGAGTCTCAGTTATCAACACACATGGAAGTCGAGGAGAAAGAGAAACACAGCGCACCGAAAAATACCTACAAATCAAACGTTTGTCCATCCATCCATCTTCTCCCGCTTATCCGTGGTCGGGTCGCGGGGGTTGATTGATCAGTTGACAACTCCGCCCCTCTCTTTACCCGAGTGTCCAAAACATACGGCCTCAGGTCCGATGATACGATAACGAAATCGATAATGGACCTTCTGCCTAGGGTGCTCTGGTACCACGTACACTTATGAGCATCCTTATGTTCGAACATGGTGTTTATTAGAGCCAATCCATGACTAGCACAGAAGTCCAGTAACAAACCACCACTCCGGTTCAGATCAGGGGTCCGCTCCTCCCAATCACTCCCCTCCAAGTGTCTCCATCATTGCCCACATGTGCGTTGAAGTCTCCCAGCAAGATTAAAGAGTCCCCTTCAGGAGCCCCATACAGGCCACCAGACGCTCGCCGACGAGTCCTCCTTCTGGGCCTGGCTCCAGAAGGGGACCCCGGGCTTCCTCCGGGCCGGGTATCCTCTCTTCTTTGTTGTTCTTCCATGAGGTCTTGTGAACCAAACGTTTGTCAACACTTCGAATTTTTCAAGAAAGACGGTCAACTTGAAAAATCGCTCGCAAGTTGTAAACGATGCCGTGCCGCTTTAAAGTACACAAGTAGTACGAGGAACTTAGCGACGCCCATAAAGAGGAGACATGGGGTCTGCGGCTGGAAAGAGAAACCTGAAAGTTAGACAGAGTTAAATCACTCAGTGAGGTTTCACTCAGAGAGAGGGGAGTTTAGTTTACAGCAGCCTGTGACGGCCAATCACAGTTTAAATGTCTTCCTCACTGTAAGCAGTTATGAAAGAGCTGTTTGTGAAAGGTTATTTGTATTCTTTATTGTTCCTATAGAAACCTCTGCTTTCTGCTCACTGGTGAGTTAGCCTCTGACTGAGTGTTCAGCACATCAGGCAGCAGCTGTATAGGCATTGCTCTATGGTAGCTGTTATTTGCACATTGTTAATCCTGAGCAATGCATCCTTACATTGTTTAACTGTGAGGTGTTATACAATGGTACTGTACTCTGGAGACAGAACAGCACTACACTTGTGAAAAGGCCAGTTTGTGAAAGGTCCAAGTGTTTGTTTCTTTAAGGTAAAAGAAACAGCATGATGGGATGTGCAGTACTAGTAGAGAGAGCCAAATATGTGAAGCACTTTTTTGTTAATTTATGATTTGCTGCATATAAGGAATAAAACAAAATCCTCTGTCGTACCATATTGAAGTATCATTATTTTGCATAATGTTGAATCAAATCGTATCAAACTGTATCGCAACAGGGGTGAATCGTATCGTATCGCATCGCCTGGTGTTTCAAATGTATCGTTAATGTATCGTATCGTGGCAACGTATCGAGATGCGCATCGCATCGGCCTCAGTGATGGAGATGCACATCCCTAGCATACACACATGTTCGTTAATGCAGTGTACGTCTCCAGTGAAACACGTTAACAACAAATTATGAAGAAAATGTTAAAGACAGAATTTAAAGGGGGGGAAGTCCCCGCAAAAATATGCCTACGGGTTCAGGGACTGAATTGCAGATGTTCAGCCCACTGATTTGAGGCCTAAGAAGTCAGGTATTCACTTTTTCTGGATACAGAAAACAGAATTTCTGCGGTTATAACACAAGGGATGACAAAGAAATAGTGGACTCTGTAACACCAAACACTACCGCATATTTACAATTGTTATGAATGAGTAATTTAGATCGAGAATGCATGATATTGTTCAGAAAACACTTCATTTGTTTGACAAAACAGCCCTAAATAAGGTTCACTTACAGCAGAAGTGCAACGTCTCTAACTAACGAGGACCCTGTTGCAATCACTCAAGAAAATAAATAAATTAAAAAGACACAAAATGCTAAAATGGGCAATTATTGAAATTTGAAGACGTCTTCTTTATTTTTATTTTTTAGTCTTTGGATTCATTTTGTGGGTCTTTAGGATGCTTGAAAACGTACGCATAAGAACTGCTGAAAAAATAAATCTAATAGAGGGGTCCCAGAATATGGAGTTAAAGAAATGTATAAGCCACGCCCCCTACAGTTTTCAAATTAAAAGCTTCTAATTTTTACTTTCACGTAGAATTATGTAACCCAGTAGGCATTTCTATCCGTGGAGCCGAACCAGAAAGCCTCTTGCAGGTGTACCCTAATACATTTTTAAGCTTTTTTACAAACTCCTCCTGCAGATTGTATCCAATAAACACCAAAAGTCATTTCTCAATGAGATTATTGAAGTGCTAACTCTTTGCAAAGTGAAGATTCCCAAAGTCCAGCCTCACAAGAGAGTCCCATTGAGATATGTCTTCATTTGCCAAGTTTTTCTGGAAGTTAGATACAAAATGAAACCCATAAATCAGTCTGTGCATGCTCACTTTGGATGTTTCTGCAACAGTAACCCCACTGAGGCAGAAAGAACAAAGACAGCTCCTCACTCTGATCAGTTTTAAACCTCAGTTGTAATTCATTAATTCAAGCCTGTGATAGATTGAAAGTCCAGTACAAGGACTATGATTACTAAAATGGAGATGAGGAAGCACTTGAAAAAGCTCCATCAATCCAGTTTCTTTAAAGGGAAGCGTCTCCATCAGTCAGGAGGATTTAGTGTATATTAGGAATCCTCAGTTATCAGCTCTCTCTGCACAGGAGCCACTGTTTGACTTTCACTCACCCTGCATTGATTGTAGAGTCTATTTATGAATCAGTTTTCATAGCAGCAAATCAATGATCCACTGCCCTCTAGTTCAGATGACTTTGGAGTTTGAAGAGAATGGATTCAGTATTCAATTTGCTATAGATCCAAAGAGGCAGTAACTCATAGGTGTTTTGGATTCAATGACACATCAGGTACTTCTCATTGAGTTATTTAACCACTGCTTATTATGCCTAAAAAAGTGTTCTTGGAAGGTTAGCTGGGTAGATATACAGTACAGTATATTATAGCCATTTGAAAATAAATCAATGGAGATGTAATACAGAATTAAAGTAAGCCATGTTTCACTACAGTATACCAATGTTAAGGAAAATATAAATAAGAATATGTATTAATATACACCACAGTGACATATGGAGTCATCTTAGTACGGGATTTTAATTTCAGCTTCTAAAAAACTGAGAAAAAGACAAGCGAATAAGCCGGGTCAAGTTGTGGCTAAGACAATTACAAGGCTTAACCTGAAACTCCATATTCATGTGCGTATAATGGCCTTATAATAAGCTATGTGTCACGGTCTGTCTGTGTTGTGTTTTTGTCTCTGGTTTCCTGTTTTATTTTGAAAAGTGTTCACCCCCTGTCTAGTCTGTTGATTTCTGTCTCTGTGTTTGCCCTCCTGTGTCTGATTGTCTGATTGTGTTCACCTGTTGCCCTTGTGTTTCTGCCTCCCCTGCCCAGCTGTGCCTTGTCCTGTGATTACCCTTCTTAGTCTTAGTCTTTTCTTCCCCTGTGCTCCATGTTGGTTCATTGTTTGTTTTTCCTGTCTCCCTCCATGCTGGTCACGACCTTGTTTTGGTATTGTATCTTCCTCGTGTTACCTATGTGTGCTGATCGGCTTTTGAAATAAAGCTCGGTTTTGTTTATAGACCTTTACCTTTTTTATAGTCTGCATTTGGGTCCTACCTTTTCCGCGATTCTTTTTCAGGTCTCAGGCTCGAAAATGACATTCCCAGAACAAATGACCATATCTTCCCTTCTAAAAGGGTTAAATTAATAATCTTTTTTCTCAAAGCAATGATAAACCTGTGGGTTGGATTTAGAAAAGTCAGAATCAATATAGATATTTTTTATTTTAAAGAAAATTCAGATTGAACATAGTAAAAAACTTTAAATGATAGTGTCCGTCCAAAGATTATTTTTACTTATAGTGAAAACTACCCTTGGATGATGGTAAGGTAGACTAAAAGTTTTAGGAATCCAAAGTACAACATATAATAAGTACCCTGTATCAAGATTGATGCAAAACAAGTGACATTTGACCTTTTTAGAGAGGTTTAGCAAAAACACTCCACCTCTGAGGTGATTTGGGTGGAAATGGGGGTTTTACCGTTTCTCTGGAACCCATTGGTCGATTTTGGTGATTGACATCTCTTTCTGATCGTTAGAGCCAATAGAATCGAAGGGGAATCTCCCCACTCACACACAGTCGATAACAAAAAGGTGTGGGCTTCGCGCACGCAGTTTTGCACCAGAGTGAAGCTATCTCTAGCTCTGACATCTGGAAACGGAAAAGGAGGTTTATTGCTTATGGATTATCAGAAATCATTTTGGAGTGACACAGACACATTGGATTAACCTATCGATTAACTTCAGCAGCGTTTTTATCGTTTTAATGCCATTGAAGACCACTTTTGACCAGACTACGACACAGGTGAGCCATGTCAGCGTTTTTAGCTACCTAGCTCCATATATTTTGATGTCTGTTCTTGTTATTATCTCCGCAAGTTCGTATAATTGAGTGATAATGAGGGTACCCTTCGATTCTGTGTCACCTCACGATGTGAAACGATGTGTTGTTGGATGTGCAAAGATATATAATAAGGTTTTCTGAGTGAATTTCGGTGCAGTCATCTGTTAGCATTTTTCACTTGTTGCTAATTCAGAGGCTCAGCGTTGGCATTGTGGGTTTTTTTTTGTTGCAAAAAAATCAGTTAAATTAGTTTCTTCCCGTTACATGGATACAAAACATTCATAGTTTATTAAATGAACATGCCCTCAGACACCGTTTCCTGCAAGATGTTGCGGCAGTGCCCCGGTTCCGGGGTCTCTCGGGCTTAGAGATCATAACAGAATGAACCGACCAAGAATGGACCCAGCAGACAGCCTGTACGAGGTGACGTACAATTTAATGTGCTTAAAAAATGACTGTCGATATGCCTCCAGTAGAGAAGAGAGGCAGTCAATTCCCTCTATGGCACGCCATGAAGTAACCTCAAGGCCCTGGTTAAGGGAGTTACTACCTGAGTGGGTGGAGGACTTTTTCGGTAGGTTTGAGATCAAACCTGTTTCCCGGGCTGCTAACCCCTGGCAACTGCTCTCCTTGCTGTCTCTGATGAACTGCACACTGCTAAAGCAGCCTCCCTCTCCTCTGTCATCATCCTTCTGGACCTGTCTGCTGCATTCGACACAGTGAACCATCGGATCCTCCTTCGCACTCTCCAAGAACTTGGAGTTTCAGGCACTGCACTTTCCCTCCTCACCTCATACCTCAACGACCGCACCTACAGGGTTACTTGGAGAGGGTCCGAGTCCGACCCTTGTCAATTAACTACAGGGGTCCCTCAGGGCTCGGTTCTTGGTCCCCTCCTCTTCTCCCTGTACACAAACTCGCTCGGGTCTGTCATTAGCCCGCATGGTTTTTCATACCACTGCTACGCTGACGACACCCAACTAATTCTGTCCTTTCCCCGCTCAGAGACCCAGGTCGTCGCACGCATCTCTGCTTGCCTAGCAGACATCTCTCGGTGGATGTCTGCTCATCACCTCAAGCTCAACCTTGACAAGACTGAACTGCTCTTCCTTCCGGGAAAAGATTGTCCCACTCTTGACCTAACAATCAACATCGGCACCTCTGTTGTTTCCCCGACTCAGACTGCAAGGAATCTGGGTGTGACCCTAGATAACAAATTGTCCTTCACTGCAAACATCGCTGCTACAACCCGCTGCTGCAGATACACGCTTTACAACATCAGGAGGATACGTCCCCAGCTGACCCAGACATCAGCGCAGATTCTGGTCCAGGCTCTCGTCATCTCACGCCTAGACTACTGCAACTCCCTCCTGGCTGGTCTACCTGCATGTGCCATCCGACCTCTGCAGCTCATCCAGAATGCAGCGGCTCATCTGGTCTTCAACCTTCCTAAATTCTCCCACACCACACCGCTCCTCCGCTCCCTTCACTGGCTTCCAGTAACTGCTAGAATCCACTTCAAGACACTGGTACTTGCGTACCATGCTGCGAATGGATCTGGCCCTTCCTACATCCAGGACATGGTTAAACCGTACACCCGAGCACGTGCACTCCGCTCTGCATCAGCCAAACAGCTCGCTGCACCCGCACTGCGAGGGGGACCCAAGTTCCCGTCAGCAAAAACACGTGGGTTTGCTATCCTGGCTCCAAAATGGTGGAATGAGCTCCCCATTGAAATCAGGACAGCAGATAGCTTACACATCTTCCGACGCAAACTGAAAACTCATCTCTTTAGACTCCACTTCGAGCGATAGAATTACTAACAAAGCACTTATATAGTAATAAAGGGCTGGCTTTCTAAATGCCAGTTGAGTAGCACTTGAAATGTTTGGCTCTATGAAACCTGATGTACTTATATGATTCTGTTTTCTTAAAGGTTGTATCTTCCTGGTCGAATGCACTTATTGTAAGTCGCTTTGGATAAAAGCGTCAGCTAAATGCAATGTAATGTAATGTAATGTAATGCTAGCCCCCTGCCAGCCACAGTTTCCAACAAGGCTTCTTTCAAGGACCCTTTCGCTGGGTCTCATCTGGCTATTTGGAGGACCTCTGAGCCTCCACAAGGCTTCAAGGCAGCATGGTAGGAGATGCAGGGCCAGGATTCCAGCCCATGCCCCAGCAGCCATGGTTCCAGCCCCAGTTCTGGCCCCAGCAGCCATGGTTCTGGCCCCAGTTTCGGCCCCTGCTGCCATGTTTTTGGTTCCAGTTTCAGCTCCAGTACTGGCTCCCCGGCCGACGCCAGCTCCCCGTGTCATGTCAGTGGTTCGGCCCACTCCAGCCCCTTGTGTCCGGCCCACTCCAACTCCCCGTGTCCTGTCGATGTACTGGCTGACTCCAGCACCTTGTCTCCTGTTGGCTCTCCGGCCGACGCCAGCTCCTGTGTCCTGTTGGCTCTCCGGCCGACTCCAGCTCCCCGTGTCCTGTTGGCGTACCAACCGACACAAGTCCCCTCTCGAGTCCCTTTCCAAGTCCCTTTCCAAGTCCCTTTCCAAGTCCCTTCTCAAGTCCCTTCTCAAGTCCCTTCTCGAGTCTCCTCTTGAGTCGCCTCTCAAGTTCCTTCTCAGGTCCCCTCTCGAGTCTCTTCTCGAGTCCCCTCTCAAGTCACCTCTCAAGTTCCCTCTCGAGTTCCCTCTCGAGTCCCCTCTCGAGTCCCCTCTCAAGTTCCTTCTCAGGCCCTCTCTCGAGTCCACTCTCGAGTCCCCTCTCGAGTTCCCTCTCGAGTTCCCTCTCGAGTCCCTTCTCTAGTCCCTTCTCTAGTCCCTACTCAAGTCCCTACTCTATGTCCTGTGCCGTTGGGGGTCCCGTCGACTACTGTTCTGCCGGGGGTCCTGCCAACACCATGTCCTGTCCCGTTGGGGGTCCCGCCGACTACTGTTCTGCCGGGGGTCCTGCCAACTCTATGTCCTGTCCTGTTGGGGGTCCCGCTGACTACTGTTCTTCCGGAAGTCCTGCCAACCCAATGTCCTGTTCCGTTGGGGGTCCCGCCATCACCTGTCTTGCCGGGGTCTTGCCAACTCCTTGTCCTGTTTCGTTGGGGGTTCCGCTGAGGGTCCTGCCAACTCCATGTCCTGTGTTGTTGGGGGTTCCGTTGAGGGTCCTGCCAACTCCATGTCCAGTGTCGTTGGGGGTTCCGCTGAGGGTCCTGCCAACTCCATGTCCTGTTTCGATGGGGGTTCCACCGGGTTTCCTGCCAACACCATATCCTATCCTGTTGAGGGTTCCGCCGACACCTGCTCCGCCGGATTTCCTGCCAACACCAGATCTTGTCCTGTTGGGGGTCCCGCCGACACGTGCTACGCCGAGGGTCCTGCCGACACCAGCCCTTGCTCTGTCGGGGGTCCCACTGACACCGGCCCATGTTCCGTCCAGGGTCCTGTCTACGCCTTTCCCTCCAGGGGTCCCACCAGCTCCTGCTCTCGATCCCAGTTCTCCGGCGATCCAGCTGACACTGGAGGGGTCCCATTGCAGCGTACGTCGTCCTCCGGAGCTATCCCGTAACCGCCTTCGTGCCCGTCCCCCAGAGCTGTCCTGTCGCCGCCTTCCTGCCCACCCTCCGGGGCTGTCCCGTCGCCGCCTTCTTGCCCGACCTTGTGCCCGGCCTCCTGAGTTCCCCAGCGGTATTCGCCCTCATGCCCGGCCCCCTGAGTTTGCCCGCTGTGGCCTTCGCCCCTTTTTGAACTCTGCCTTGCCCCCGGGCCGTCCGCCCGAGAACACCATCTCAAACTCTGCCTTGCCCCCGGGCCGCCCGCCCGAGACCCCCTCCTGGACCTCTGCCTTGCCCCCGGGCCGTCCGCCCGAGACCCCTTCCGGGTCCTCTGCTGTGCCCCTGGGCTGTCAGCCCAAACCCGTCCTCCAGACCCTCTCCACCCACCCTTTTGGCCCTAGTTTGGCTGATCGGCTTTTGAAATAAAGCTTGCTTTTGTTTATAGACCTTTACCTTTTTTGTAGTCATTTGGGTCCTACCTTTTCCGTGATTCTTAACAGAGATCCTAACACTAGGTGTCCCAAAGACCAGAAACAGACATTGCTCAGGGGAAACACCAGAAAGAAATTGAGTAGCAGATGTCTCCAAGTAACAGGAGTTAGCCATCGTTAGCTAACAGCGGTTTAGCTAACAGCGGATTTTCGTTAGCTAACTCCGGTTAACTTCTTCCTTTAATAATCCACAGGCCTTCTTTCCCCTTTCTATCAAAAAAGCCGATGTTTTCCAAAGTCAGCTTTTGTACTGTTTTTTAAACCGGGAGAGTTTCATGTCCATCCAAGCCGTCGAACTGTCAGTCACGCAGTAATTAACCTCCATATTTGCAGAATAATATAGACACAGTGTCAGAGCCATGGCAGATTTGTACAAAGCTTCCAGACAAACAATGTGTGAGCAGGTGAGGAGGGTCCACACGTTTTTATTACCCTGGAGCAAAAAAAAAACACAGTAAAGCCTTTTATCGCATATTTTTTCTGCACACTGTCCGATTCAAGAATTCACTCCGGCACCAAAGTAAAGAGGAGACATTAAAGTGTAATTGAGAGCAAAGAGTCAACACTTTCCGTTTCAATTGGCCTCCCTCTGTCGTTTGCCACCTCTGCAAAGATTGCGCTGAGTCGACAAAGGTTGATTTATCCACACATGGCGGCCCACAAACTCCACAATCTCAGCTCGATTTGAATAACTAAATGAGCCTGGAGAAGGCGTGATGGAGCGCTAACATGCTGAATCTGTAAGGCTGTACAGGAAGAAATACACGCCCTGCTCAAGAATGGATTTAAACTCTCACTAACATCTTTTATGAGGCACAAGATGCAATCAATCAAATCAAACTTTGACTTAACATACACACATTCAATACATCTGCTTAATGTAGTAGTACTATGGGCGTGGGTTACGTTCCAATTAATCTTCACCGTATGATGTGTTAATGTTTAACTCTCCACTACAGCCTTTAATCCTGCAACGAATCCGCACTTTGGACCGAGACACTCCCTAAGTTACATGAGAGCTAACAGCACTCAGCAGACTTCATCACTACAGAGAGACGGACTGAAAACCAGACGATCAGAGTCACCTTCAGAACAAACTAACAACTTCCTTCTGAGTTCAGCTACAGGAGAGAAAAGTGGAAACTATAACACTGCTGCTTCAACCTGAGGACCCGCCACACCCTGAAGGTGAGTCTGACTCCAACATCACTCAGAGTAGATATCAGTCAGTAGAGGAGGGGGGGTGGGTCATTGTTATATTATTATACTTGATTATTGAACAAGGACCATGCATACAAATACGAGAAGATATGCTAAATACTAATTTCTATCCGCAGTCCCTGGGCAGGAACAGATAAAAATCAACCAGCAATAAAGACATAAAGTGTGATAGGCACACTTTATGGTGAGTGTGCCTATCACACTCATTAAACCAGATCAATGCACAGTGGTATAAAACATACTAGTAGACTTGTCAAAATACATATAATTGTACGAATCATTTAAACTAACATCTCAAATTACAAAAAACATCATGTTGGTAAGACTGGTGAAGATCTGAGCAGGTTTTAAGATGGAAGCAGGAATGGATGGAATATTTGATTGCTTAAACAAGAGAAGGCAGATTGTGCAGAGGTTACATCTGCGTTCAGGGCGGGTCGAGGTTCTGCACATTTGTTCAGAGCGGAGCTGGAAGAAGCTTCTCAACGGTGCTGGAGTAGCATTGTATCTTATGTTGAATACCAATTGAGTTTTGGAAAACCGAAGGAGATTGTATCTGGATAACATATTGCATTGATGGTGTTTAAAAGATTTCTTATCAAAAGTGGGTTGTTTGAGAAGATCCTCAACTGGTTTCAGCTCAGTCTTAATGGACTGAGACCAGCAGGGGATACAATACTGGGGATGTGGGGAAATCATGCTTCTATAGTTAATGAGTTCCTGATATGTTTACTTTTAAAGATGTTGTATTTCATGTTTTTTAAAAGCCAAATTGGTATCCAAGATCACTCCTATAGATATTTTACGTCATTAACGTTTTTGATGTGGATACACGGATAAAATACATCGTAACTGTTTTTATTTATTTAAAGTAAAACATGAATCACTTAGCCATTGAGCAACGTTGTTTTGTTTTGAGAGCTTAGTGGAAACCTGTTCAGCGTTTTTGTAAATGATCATGTCGTCACCATACATCCGGATGGAGATCATTAATATATGCTAAACAACAACGGTCCCAACACAGAGCCTTGTGGCACTCCCAGTGAGCATGGTTCGGTTGATGAAAGTTTATTATTTATATGAAAACATTGAGAACGACTAGATAAATATGACCTTACCCATTTCAGTGAGCTAACTGATAGCTTGAGTTTTGAAAGTTTTAATAAAGGTTTTGGATGACTTACTGTGTGATATGCTATACGGAGATCAAGAAAAACTGCTCCAACTATCCCTCGTTTGTCTAATTTAGCCGTGATTCCTTCCAAGAAGAAACACCATGCAGTCTCAGTAGAACAATTGTTCCTGAATCCAAACTGAATAGGGAGGAGTAGGTCGTTGTTGCTAAGGTGTGACACCAGCTGTTCTACCTTTGAAACCACTTTAGACACAACAGGTAGAATGCTGATGGGTCTATAGCTGATAACTTGTCACTATAGTTAAATACTGGGGTTACAGTTATAGTTTTAAAAGCCATGACTGACTGTATTTCCTGTCTGCTGTGTTTCTGCTTCACTCAGAGACAACATGGCTTCCAGATTAGAGGAAGATCTCTGCTGTCCGGTCTGTCAGGAAGTCTTTAGAGATCCTGTTCTTCTGTCCTGTAGCCACAGCTTCTGCAAAGCCTGTCTGAAGAACTGGTTTAGAGAGAAACCAACACGAGAGTGTCCAGTCTGTAACGGAAGATCTTCAACAGGAGAACCTCCCTGTAACCTGGTGTTAAAGAACCTGTGTGAGAGTTTCCTACAGGAGAGAGATCAGAGACCTCCAGAGGCTCTCTGCAGTCTGCACTCTGAGAAACTCAAACTCTTCTGTCTGGACCACCAGCAGCCAGTGTGTGTCGTCTGCAGAGATTCAGAGAAACACAGCGACCACAGATTCAAACCCATCGATGAAGCTGCACGACAACACAAGAAGAAGCTTCAGGAAGCTCTGCAGCCCTTAAAGGAGAAGTTAGAGACTTTTGAAGAAGTTAAAGTGAAGTTTGATCAAACAGCAGGACACCTGAAGGTCCAGGCCCGACGCACAGAGACGCAGATTAAGAAGCAGTTTAAGAAGCTTCACCAGTTTCTAGAAGAGGAAGAGGAGGCCAGGATGGCTGCACTGAGGGAGGAAGAGGAGCAGAAGAGGAGGATGATGAAGGAGAAGATGGAGGCTGTGAGCAGAGAGATAGCAGCTCTTTCTCACACAGTCAGAGCCACAGAGAAGGAACTGAGAGCTGAAGACGTCTCCTTCCTGCACAGCTACAAGGCTGCAGTGGAGAGGCTGCAGCGCCCCCTGCTGGAGGCTCCACAGCTGCCCTCAGGAGCTCTGATAGACCAGGCCAAACACCTGGGCAACCTCAGCTTCAACATCTGGAGCAAGATGAAGGACATGGTGTCCTACTCTCCTCTCATCCTGGACCCAAACACTGCTGATCCAGAACTCGTCCTGTCTGAAGATCTGACCAGTGTGAGAGCAGGAAAGAGACGGAAACTTCCTGATAATCCAGAGAGGCTTGATGATTTCTCCTTCTCTGTCCTGGGCTCTGAGGGCTTTCACTCAGGGACTCACAGCTGGGATGTCCAGGTTAGAGACAGTACATACTGGGAACTGGGTGTGTTAGCAGAGTCTCTCCAGAGGAAAGGGGACATAGAGTCTGGATTATGGAGAATTGTGTGTAATAGAGGTAAATACTCAGCACGGTCACCATCAGGTCCACTCACTGATCTCAACCTGAAGAAGAAGCCCCAGAGGGTCAGAGTGAGTCTGGACTGGGACAGAGGAAAGCTGTCGTTCTCTGATCCTGACACGAACACACACATACACACCTTCGCACACACTTTCTCTGAGAAGATGTTTCCATACATTTTCACTGGGGTTGAAGTGAAGATATTACCAGGGAAGGTGTGTGTGACAGTGGATCAGAGCAGTTAGATAAACAGGAGGATTATACCTCTGATGGAGTTCATTTCTCAGAGAGAAATTAACTAAAACTGCACCCGTTTAGTTTACTTTTATTTAGTGTTACGTGCCGTAGTGGGTGCTGGTGCTGGTGTGTGTGTGTATCTTTCTCTCTCTCCCTCTATATTGTCTCCAGGTGCAGCTTCTCCTCCAGGTGCTCCCAATCACCAATCAGGGCCTCCATAAAGGACCTGAGAAAAGCTACAGTCGCTCTCCCTTCTCCTCTGGCTGCATGGGTGCTGCATGGTGTCTCTGTCTCTGTCTCTGTCTCTGTCTCTGTCTCTGTGTGGGACCTGATTATATTTGTATTTTAATTTGCTTTGCAATTGGCTGTGAAGTCTCTCAGCTTCCTCAGTTTAGATAGGGGAGTGTCTAGCTGGGCTGAATCAGTCCTTCCTTCAGGCACTCATTTATTATTTTGCCTTTTTTATTTTCGGGGTAATCCTGGGTGGGGATTTCTTCCCCGTTGGGGGAAGGCGTTTCAGGGTTTCGGCCGCTGATGTTTGCCTTTTTTAAAGTCGCCTCGAGCCCGGCAATGTCCAGAAGATAGTTAGGTAAGTTGTGGTAAGCAGGATCTGGGGTTCGTTATTTGGAAGACTGACGTCAATGTTTGTGAGGCATTAGTGGTAGGATTTATTTTTAAATCTTGTAATTAGCTGTGGTTCAGGATGGTTTTAGTTTTGGAGCAGTTTGTGGCCAATCCTACTGTGTATCCGCTAGACTGCGGTAGGAAGGCTGATTGCGATTAATTGCGGACCACTATAATGTTTCTGTCTCCACTGCACTAAAAGTGATCTCAAGGCTTCTTTGGTATATGGGCTAGTTGAGCAGGGGTTTTTGAGTCTGCCTGATTCAGTGGAATCTCCTGGCACGGTGGCCTGGGCTGTTGCAGCAGTACCTCCTAGTGAAGGCCACGTTGATGCTCCTGGTATTCGGAGTGCTAGTACACAGGAAAAGCCCTTTACCATGCCTCACTTTGACCCGCTTTCTGCCCAGTCCTCTCTTACAGGCTCTAGGTTAGATGCCAGAATGAGGTGGGTGGGTGATTCTGCTGTTACACACTCTGGTCCTGCTGCCTCCTTCGACGTGAGTAGACATATTTTTTTGGTCCCTGTGTTTCGTGAGTCAGAAGTGGAGACCTACTTTGGTGCATTTGAGCGCATTGCTGCTGCTCTGCGCTGACCAGAAGATGTGTGGGCCATACTTGTACAGTGCAAGCTAGTCGGCAAGGCTCAGGAGGCCTGCTCTTCTCTTTCTGTCGAGGATAGTTTGGTGTATGAGAATGTTAAAGGTGTGGTTCTCAGGGCATATGAGCTTGTGCCTGAGGCCTACAGGCAGCGTTTTCGCGGCCTGGAGAAAACACCTGGCCAGAAGTATGTGGACTTCGCAAGGGAGAAGAAAGTCCTCTTTGACAGTTGGTGTAGAGCTTGTAAAGCTGACGACATTACCTCAGTGTGTGAGCTGATGATGTTGGAGGAGTTTAAAAACTGTGTACCCGAGTGTACGGTAGTCTATTTGAACGAGCAACAAGTAACTACCCTTCCACTCAGGCAGACGAGTTTGCACTTATACACAAGAGTGATTCCCCTCAGCGAGACTCGTATCATAGAGCTCCTGACCCATACGTCCCCTGTGCCAGTTTTCCAGTGTCGGGTCCCAAGCTAGAAACGTCTTGTTTTTTTTGTCATGACTGTTTAATTCATAGCAGACTGTGCAGCTTGGAAGAGAAAGCAGATGGCAAGCACCCAGAAGGGGTGGGATTGGTTACAGCAGTGTGTCCTAGTGGATCAATGATTTCAGATCTTTATGTCGGGTTAGTTTAACATTTTCTGTTTCTTTGATTCTGTGTCATTTTAAATTGTTGTTCATTTCTGATTTGTGTGTGACGGGATCCAGAATGAATAAAAACATTTATCCACCTGAATGTTTGAGCGGCCAATCATTTATCAGCTCTGAACAAACACATTATGATTTCTACTTCAGATTATAACGTTTCCAGACATTAAAATCAATGTTTAAACTGAAATGATAGTAAATAAACAGAGTTTAGAGCCTGAATTAACTCTTGATTCCTCAGAATCAGGGATTGAAGCCCGCGTCACACTGTCCCGAAATTGACACCTGATGGACACACAAATATCGAATTGTGAATTTTGCACGAAGATGGCCCTGAACCACACACAAAGGCAACATTTACATTACATTTAAGACATACACTGTAACAAAAACAATTATGTTAAAGTACTATGATACTGTACTGATATTTTCAGACTTTGTTCTTTACTTTATCCATCTTTATATGTAGAAGACATTAAGTTTTCTCCGTAATGTTTCCATAGCAACAACAACTTCCTGTCAACTCACCTTCAAAATAATATATAATATCCTTTTCAGTTTCACAGAACGCAAATTGGGTTATTTACATAATATGTTTACATGATTTTGTTGTGCAATAAGACAACCCGATGGACACGATAAAGGAAATGTTCAAATTCGGCTCTGATCGTAGCAACATCTGGCCATTTGTGAGGGCATCTTAAGCCATCGTATGACTGCAGGTGGAGTTTCTCAGGCTCCAAAAATTGCCGAAGGACCTTGCGAAGGTTCATTTTCGTGTTGAATTTGTGTGTCAATTTTGCCCTTCGTAAGGCCATCGTGAGGGCATCTTGTTATCATCGGTGCCATCGGGCATTCGCCACGATCAGAGTGAGGGCGAATGGCAGATGGCACCAATGATAACACGAAGATGACACGATTTGACAAGATGCCCTCAAGATTGCCTTTACAAAGTTTCCGCTCACAAAGTTGCTGCCGGAGCCTGAGAAACTCCACCGGCAGTCATACGATGGCTTAAGATAGCCTCACGAATGGCCCGAGGTTGTTACGATCAGAGCCGAATTTGAACATTTCTTTTATCGTGTGTCCATCGGGTGTCAATTTCGGGACAGTGTGATGCGGGCTTAAAGAAAAGGTTTTCTAATCATAAGTATGTTATATAAGTAGTGCATGTTGAACAGGGTCACAAGGCAGAGCCTGGAGGAGTAAACACATAGGTTTTCAGCATATTAAGTTTACACATTGCTGTTTTTATGGCATCCCTATGTTGTAGAACTTGAAGTAGCAGCAAGAACTCAAACTCACTCCCAGATATAGGAAAGGTTTGGATTCAGCACGGTACGCTCGTACAGATTAACGGGTTCAGATTTAGAACTACCGTGTTCGCTTTGATAATCGTTTACAGTACATACGATCACTTATTCATCAAACTTTGTCAAAACTTTAAGCTAACATCAACTGACATTAGCATAAGCTAACTGATATTCATGATCCTAATGATGTGTGTAAGCTATGTTGGCTAGATAGAGATTTATACATTAAAAGTAAACCCTTTTAGGAAACAGCAATTTAATTCCCTTAACCTAAAGTGCATCATTGGCTTGGCTTATCCAATTGCTTCAAATGTAGAGCTAACAGCATGAAATCAAAGCTAACAGTTATATTGCTAATGCTAGCGGCTACTAGCTACACAACTTGTTTTGTTACACTTACATTTAATCAAAGAGTAGAAAACAATCATTGAATTGACCTCTTTCAGTTCACTAAAGTACCACTAAATACTAGGGAAATGCTTGGGAAATGTTTACTCAGAATTTTTCTTCCACACCTGTCCCTGCTAACATCTCAGTAAATGAGCTAGTAGATTGTTTGAATTCAACAATAAAAAATGTTACAGATGCCATTTCTCCAACTAAGGTAAAGGAAGGGATTAGCAAGAAAATATCTCCATGGAGAAAGGCCATGACCGTGAGAACAGAAAAAAGAGAGTGTCGAAAAGCTGAACGTAGGTGGCGAAAAACAAATCTCCAGGTTCACTTTGAAATCTATAAAGAGAGACTTGGCTTTTACAATTTGTAATTGAAAAACGCACGACAGTCTTTCTTCTCTGACATCATTACCAAAAACAAAAACAACGCACGTGCCTTGTTCGCTACCGTCGACAGACTAACTAACCCCCCCAGTGTCAGTAGCCTCTGAATTTCTATCCACCAGGGCGTGCAATGATTTTGCCTTCTTCACTGACAACATTCAGAAAATCTGACAAGCAGTCAGTGCCTCTGCATCAGGTACAGCAAATGTGTTGTCCCTATGTCCACCTAATATCAATTCAGACACCATGACACAGTTCCATCAGATTAATGATAAAAACCTAGAGGACATTATTCAACTTCTGAAATCCTCCTCCTGCTGCCTTGATATGATTCCAACAGGATTTTTCAAAAATGTTTTTCTTTGCATGGCCTCAGATCTACTTCATATAGTAAAAAAGTATCTTCCCTCAGGTGTTTTTCCACAGGCCCTGAAAACTGCATACATTAAACCGCTCTTAAAAAAGAATAATCTCGACGCTTCAGTAATGAACAATCACGGGTCCATATCAAACCTGCCATTTCTAGGTAAAATCATTGAAAAAGTTGTTTTTCAACAGTTGAGTAACTTCTTGCATTTAAATAACTGTTTCGATTGGTTCCAGTCAGGCTTTCGTCCAAACCACAGCACTGAGACTGCTCCTGTAAAGGTCTTCAATGACATCCACTTAAACACAGACAGTGGCAGAACTTCAGTGTTAGTATTATTATATCTCAGTGCTGCGTTTGACACTGTTGACCACAACATATTACTCGACCGACTAGAAAACTGGGTGGGACTTTCGGAAACAGTTCTACATTGGTTTGAATCCTACTTAAAGGACAGAAACAACTTTTTTTCTATAGGTAAATAGAGATCTGAGTTGACAAATATGAAATGTGGGGTTCCTCAAGGCTCCATCTTGGGGCCTCTTCTCTTTAACGTCTACACGCTACCACTGGCTCAGATAATGAAAAACAACAAAATAAGTTACCATAGCTATGCAGATGACACACAAATTTACGTAACAATTTCACCAGGAGACTATGCTCCAGTTAAAACACTGAGTAAGTGCATTGAACAAATCAATGACTGGATGTGTCAGAACTTTCTCCAATTAAACAAAGATAAAACTGAGGTAATGGTTTTTGGAACCAAGGCAGAATGTTTAAAAGTTAGCGCTGAGCTTCAGTCTGCAATGTTCCAAACAACAGATAAAGCCATAAATCTAGGTGTAGTCATGGACTCTGACCTGAGTTTCAACAGTCACATTAAAACAGCTCCTAAATCAGCTTACTATCACCTAAAGAACATATCTAGGATTAAAAGACTGATGTCACAGCAGGATTTGGAAAAACTTGTCCATGCTTTTATCTTCAGTAGACTGGACTACTGCAATGGTGTCTTCACAGGTCTCACTAACACATCTATTAGAAAGCTGCAGCTGATTCAGAACGCTGCTGCTCGAGTCCTCACTGACACTAAGAAAGTGGATCACATCAATCCAGTTCTGAAGTCTTTACACTGGCTTCCTGTGTGTCAAAGAATAGATTTCAAAATACTGCTGCTGTTTATAAAGCACTGAATGGTTTTAGGCCCAAAATACATTTCTGACCTCCTGCTAAATGATGAACCATCCAGATCTCTCAGGTCTTCAGGGACTGGTCAGCTTTCTGTCCCCAGAGTCAGAACTAAACATGGAGAAGCAGCGTTCAGTTATTATGCTCCAAATATCTGGAACAAACTCCCAGAAACCTGCAGGTCCGCTGCAACTCTGACTACTTTTAAATCCAGGCTGAAGACTTTTCTTTTTGTCGCTACTTTTAATTGAACTATTCATATCTTAGACTGCACTGTAACTTTTTATCCATGTATTTTTTCTTTTAATGTTTCTTTTATTAGCTTTTCTTTTTAATGACTGATTTTAAATGCCATTTTCTTAATGTCTTTCATTTTTTGTAAAGCACTTTGAATTGCCTTGTGTTGAAAGGTGCTATATAAATAAACTTGCTTTGCCTTACCCCAAGACTAAACAAGGGATAAACTGGTCAATAATCACAAACTTATGGACAGTTTGCTCTCATAGAAATGTCACTTTAGCTAGTAAATGCTAGCTTCTGCTTTACACAGGCCGACCTGCGGCTGAAGGCTAAACCCTGACATTGTAATTGGATTTCATTTTGAAATATTCCAATGTTAGAGAAGGACAACAAACATTGACATATCATGATTCTAATCATGTTAGGTATACTGATTACTGGCCAGCTCATGTACATTATTAATAGCCTACACCATTTATATGAACTAAAACATTGAGCGATTCCATTTTTTATCAATTCAAACAAACAGTTTAACCGTTGGTGGATTTTACCATACTATCAGTTTTTAACCTCGCAAATACCTATTTTTTCTTTTGGTTTTCACATGTTCAATGGCTGCATACATTTATTGTGTTTGTGTTCAAACAACAGGCGACGAAAACATTTTTAAATGATTGCAAAGCTACCCTTTGCCCCGAACAACTATAAAAACCTGAATCATGTTCAATCACAATGGTTTCTTTGTGATGGAAATGAGCAGCCTGCGGATACAGCTTTTTATAATCATCATGCAAACATCTTCCTCAGTTTAGCAAGTCAAAGGGAATAAAATCAATCTTAACTTGATTTGAATTACAAACACAAATGGGGCTGAATAACTGAATAATAAGGGTGAGTTTGAACCCAATTACATAAATGAAAGCAAATAAATTGTGTAATTCCGTCCATTAATATGTGCAATAATCCATGCGTGCACTTCTGAGAATGTGCGTGTTTGCATTTTCCATGATATCTGTTTCTGAAAAGCTTGGGTTTGTTGTTTTTACCGAGTCATCTGGCAGCCTTTTCGAAAACCGTCTGCTTTATGCTGCAGACACAAGAGTATCTTGTTTGTGTCCAACATTCACCACATTTAGCTTAGCGGTGGTGACGTGAAGTCATGTGACCGTGCTGTAGTTCCTTTATAGCCCACCATTAGCCACCTTTAGCTTAGCGGTGGTGACGTGAAGTCATGTGAGAGTGCTGTAGTTCCTTTATAGCCCAACATTAGCCACCTTTAGCTTAGCGGTGGTGACGTGAAGTCATGTGACCGTGCTGTAGTTCCTTTATAGCCCAACATTAGCCACCTTTAGCTTAGCGGTGGTGACGTGAAGTCATGTGACCGTGCTGTAGTTCCTTTATAGACCAACATTAGCCTCCTTTAGCTTAGCGGTCGAGATGTGATGTCATGTTACCGTGCTGTAGTTCCTTTATAGCCCAACATTAGCCGCATTTAGCTTAGCGGTGGTGACGTGAAGTCATGTGACCGTGCTGTAGTTCCTTTATAGCCCAACATTAGCCTCCTTTAGCTTAGCGGTGGTGACGTGAAGTCATGTGACCGTGCTGTAGTTCCTCTATAGCCCAACATTAGCCGCATTTAGCTTAGCGGTGGTGACGTGAAGTCATGTGACCGTGCTGTAGTTCCTTTATAGCCCAACATTAGCCTCCTTTAGCTTAGCGGTGGTGACGTGAAGTCATGTGACCGTGCTGTAGTTCCTTTATAGCCCAACATTAGCCTCCTTTAGCTTAGCGGTGGTGACGTGAAGTCATGTGACCGTGCTGTAGTTCCTTTATAACCCAACATTAGCCGCCTTTAGCTTAGCGGTGGTGACGTGAAGTCATGTGACCGTGCTGTAGTTCCTTTATAACCCAACATTAGCCGCCTTTAGCTTAGCGGTGGTGACGTGAAGTCATGTGACCGTGCTGTAGTTCCTTATAGCCTAACATTAGCCTCCTTTAGCTTAGCGGTGGTGACGTGAAGTCATGTGACCGTGCTGTAGTTCCTTTATAGTAGGGTGACCATATTTTGATTTCCAAAAAAGAGGACATGCTGCCCCCAGCCTCGAGATACTTAATGATTCACAACGTTTACTCAAAGATGCCTTATTGTTTTAAAGTATGCCTCCTCTGTATGGATATACAATTATTATTTATATTATTTTACTGTATATAACACAATAATATCTCTCTATAAATCATCTCTGACAAATCACAAATGCACAAGAATAACTTAAACATCAATCTGTAACAAAATAATAGCTCTCTTTTCAAGTCTTAATGGACAAAAATAAATAACAAAATATATGAAATAGTAGAAAATAGAAAATCCAGCTTTAACAAATAATCTCTTTGTATCTTGTCAATGTAAACAATAAAACAGTAACCTCCCAAAGATACTAATGTAATTATTTGAAAAGTGCACTATGCAGTTTTGGATTTCACATTTGCATAATTTCCATAACATTACATAACATTTGATTACCTAAATCAAACCAAACACATTTTGAGTCACCATGAACCAAATATAAGCCTACTTTAAATGTTTGTAAACACAATTCCAGGCCCTGTCATTGTAAACAACCACAGTGAAACGACAACTTTTCACATATTTCTAGCTTCAAACAGTTTTCTAGGGTCCCAATTTAAAATTAAAAGTTTAAAGTTTCTCTCCCACAGCTACATAGCTTTCTCTCTCTGCATAGCTGCATACTTCAATCTTCTTCATCCTGCTTTTCTTCTTCATCCTCCTTGTCTGCCCATCGATATTTTGCTGTGGAGCTGATCTTTCCCAGCAGGTTTCGGTTGCTCAACAAATAAGCATGAAAGTCTTTGCAAGACATGTCTTTCAAATTGTATTGCACAAATAGAATCCCCTTCAGTGACTCAACAGACAGCTGGTTCCTCTCCTTGGTCCACTGGCTCTGCGTCAGTGAGACAACCCTCTCAACATTTGCATTGTGAGAGGAAAGTGCAAAGACAAACTGTGCAATCTCAGTAGTTCTGAGTAACATGCAATGCTTTTGGCCTTCTCAAAATATTTGGTCCACTTCTGGTGCACCTGCAGGTCACTGAACTCCTCATCACGGTTGCACCTTTCTGTGAATCTCTTCAGATTGGTGACCTGGTCAAAACACTTGACATCATCAATTACCACCAGGAACTTGATGCAGGCCTCCACATCATTCCACTGAGTGGTGGCTCACTCAGATCCATCCACGTGAATGTGGAGAACTCTTCCATGGGAGTCATCCACTTCTCCAGATACTCCAGACATGTACTGTACAGGCCTTGCACATCAGCACATAACTGCTCATATTCCTTACCAAGTCCATCAGTACGCTTTTGTGCCAGTAGTCCCTTAACTTTAAGGGACATGAAGTTGTTGCTCTTGCGTTCAAGAAGAATGGTGTGGATGCTGTTCATTATTTTCTTTACCTCCATAGTGGAGTTCTTCTCCTTTTCCATGTCTTGAATGTGGGTGTGGAACGCAGACATGAGTGAGTGCATGTGCCAGAGGTAGATCTCACTGAATTCGTTTACAAAAAACTTCTTGATCACTGTGGGTGGTTTTTGCTGAGACAGAAAGAATGTCTTTAAGGCTGGAAACATCTGTATCATCCTCTCCATGCCTGGGAACAATGACAGCCACCTTGTCTTGCTGTGAGAAAGCATCCTTCTGTATTCAATGTCAACAAAACCACAGTACTCCTTCAGGCTCTCAGTGCGCACAGTGTAAATGTGGAAGTACTGGTAGATTTTGAACATGATATTCTCAAGATCAATATTTATTGTGTCTGCCCCATGATGAACACAATTATTCAATATGTGTGCTGGGCAACCCACACCGATCAGAGTGTTCTTCTGCAGCAACCTCTTCAAATTTGCAAACACATTCTTTCCCCCTTCATCACGTCGGATTCCTCCAAAGTTTGTGTTGCAATTGTCGCCAGTAAATGCAATGCATTTTTCAGACAAATTGTTTTTTGCCAATATTTCAATGAGATATTGTGCAATGGTTTCTGCTGTCTCATTTGGTGTGTCTTTAAACTCGATTAATTTTGTTTGCATGCCACCCCTCTTCCAGTCAAAGTACTGGATTATGATTGGGAATATTTTCACTGCTCCGTGGTTACTCCCGTCTGTAGAAACACCACAGTACTGGATTTCTTTAAGTGCTTCATGTGCGACATCAATCGAGTGGGGCGCTATAACACCATTGACAATGGCTTCGGTTTTAGTGCGCGCACTACTGAATTTTTAGCAGTGTCAGAGTCTGGAAATGATTTTTTTAGCAAGGCACTTGTGCAATCCATAGATCTGTAGCTGTTGTGATGTTTCACAGTGTGAAATGCAAACGCACCCTCCGCTGGATTTACAGCATCCTCTGTTTTGCCTGGTCTAACAAAGAAGTATGTCAACTTTGCCGACAAACTCTCACCTTGCACAGCTTTCCTATGTTTGTCTGTGTCCATGTGCGCTTTAAGATCGCCTGCACCTTTATTGGACACACACACGTATGTGCAAGCTTTGCACACGGTGCACTCCGCCTCCCATTTGTTCCGACCGGAACATTTGGAATTTCTTCTGCAATTCATCTGTAAAAGTACATTTGCGCTTTGGCATTGTGAATGTGAGCGGCGATCCGCTCTGTCCCCTTCCTCTGTTTGTGTGTCAGCGTAGTTGTAGAGCCGCCCACAAAGCTTCAGACTCAGGGATTACGTCACACACGCAACAGAGTACCGTAGTATTCTGTGCAATTCGCCAGTCAATTTAAGTACATGCAAACGGTCCGCGAAACCCGGACATTTTCATGAATTTATAAACCCCCCCCGGACGACCCGGACAGGGCGTGAAAAGAGGACATGTCCGGGCAAAATAGGACGTTTGGTCACCCTACTTTATAGCCCAACATTAGCCACCTTTAGCTTAGCGGTGGTGACGTGAAGTCATGTGACCGTGCTGTAGTTCCTTTATAGCCCAACATTAGCCTCCTTTAGCTTAGCGGTGGTGACATGAAGTCATGTGACCGTGCTGTAGTTCCTTTATAGCCCAACATTAGCCTCCTTTAGCTTAGCGGTCGAGACGTGAAGTCATGTGACCGTGCTGTAGTTCCTTTATAGCCCAACATTAGCCTCCCTTAGCTTAGCGGTGGAGACGTGAAGTCATGTGACCGTGCTGTAGTTCCTTTATAGCCCAACATTAGCCTCCCTTAGCTTAGCGGTGGAGACGTGAAGTCATGTGACCGTGCTGTAGTTCCTTTATAGCCCAACATTAGCCTCCCTTAGCTTAGCGGTCGAGACGTGAAGTCATGTGACCGTGCTGTAGTTCCTTTATAGCCTAACGTTAGCTTTTTACTTCCTAAATCATAAAGTTGTGTAATTTTTATAATAAAGGGTTAGGAAAAGACATAGGATTGATTGATTTATTTTCCCGATTCGTCCGCAGCCACTGAGTCTCTTCTCTCCTGTGATGATGGATCCTGACCTTCTTCGTTGTGATGAAGGAGGATATAATCCAGTTAAATCTGCATTACCGCTCTTGTCTTTCTGACCATGTCTACGCCGTCCTCCTCTAGCGAAATGAAAGTGAAAAGCTCTGGAGATGCACTTGTTCAATACTTCGGTTTGACTTTGAAAAATAACGGGCTGTTGTTTACCTGAAAGCATCCTGACGAGTCTTCAGAGGGGCTGCACAGAGCCTGTTTTTCTAATGAAACATTAAAGGATTGAAGGTAAGAATTAACAGCACCACAGTATATGTGTGTTTTTTCTTTTTTAAATGCAGCTCCAGAGACTTAATGTGATCCGGCTGACCTTGCCTGTTGTTTGAACCTTGTCTCACTGAGCCAGGTTTCACCTCAGAGGAACAGAAGCTCCTGTAGAGAGAGATCAAGGCCTGACGGGAGACATGACTCAACTCCACAAACAAGAGGAATACTATTGTGGCTGCAGCAGAAAGCAGTCTGTGAAAGGCTGAGAGATGACTCAGTAAAGAGAGCAGCTCCTGCGGTGAAACGCTGCAAACTGTTGGACTAATATCCATCAGCAGATATTGGGTTTTATTCATATCTGATTACTGGCAGTTAGGGTTGTCCAGCTCCGGTAGGATGCAGCGTGTTTAATTGCATATTTAGATTATTTCACCTTGTAATGGAGTGCTGCACTGAAGACATATTTCTGTAATGGACCCTGAAGGCATCATCTTCCTGGTTCCCTCGAAAAAAAGCCAATGGGATTTTTTACTGGTGAAAAGGAACTAGTGTCTAAAGGAACTACAGCACGGTCACATGACTTACTGTCACCACCGCTAAGCTAAAGGCGGCTAATGTTGGGCTATAAAGGAACTACAGCACGGTCACATGACTTACTGTCACCACCGCTAAGCTAAAGGCGGCTAATGTTGGGCTATAAAGGAACTACAGCACGGTCACATGACTTCACTTCACCACCGCTAAGCTAAAGGAGGCTAATGTTGGGCTATAAAGGAACTATAGCACGGTCACATGACTTCACGTCACCACCGCTAACCTAAAGGTGGCTAATGTTGGGCTACAAAGGAACTAGTGTCTAAAGGAACTACAGCACGGTCACATGACTTACTGTCACCACCGCTAAGCTAAAGGTGGCTAATTTTGGGCTACAAAGGAACTAGTGTCTAAAGGAACTACAGCACGGTCACATGACTTACTGTCAGTGACGTCACCACCGCTAAGCTAAAGGTGGCTAATGTTGGGCTACAAAGGAACTAGTGTCTAAAGGAACTACAGCACGGTCACATGACTTACTGTCACCACCGCTAAGCTAAAGGTGGCTAATTTTGGGCTATAAAGGAACTACAGCACGGTCACATGACTTCACGTCAGTGACGTCACCACCGCTAAGCTAAAGGTGGCTAATGTTGGGCTATAAAGGAACTACAGCACGGTCACATGACTCCACGTCACCATCGCTAAGCTAAAGGTGGCTAATGTTGGGCGTGATGAGGTTTAGTCATCTCATTTAGACATTTTTTAGCAACCTCCTTTTTTTAATCCACCAGTGGGTTTTTACTGCCTTATAAGTGCCGACTCATTTCAAGGTTTCAGGACTCATTCCTGCACCACTCTGAAAAAATTCCCATTGGCTTTTTTTTGAGGGAACCAGGAAGATGATGCCTTCAGGGTCCATTACAGAAATACGTCATCACTGCAGCACTCTATTACAAGGTTAAACAATCTAAATATGCAATTAAACACGCTGCATCCTACCGGAGCTGGACAACCCTAACTGCCAGTAATCAGATTTGAATAAAACCCAATATCGATATTAGTCCAACAGTTTGCAGCGTTTCACCGCAGGAAGCTGCTCTCTTCTGTAGATCAGTCATGAGAACGAGGACCAGAGAGACATCATCTTTCCTCTCCGGACTCAAAGATGGATGGACTTATTTTCCGAGGATTTCTCTAACAGTAGATTGAGAGGAAACGTTAGACCTTATCCATCAGCCCCCTGCTGCTCTGACTCTGAGGGATAGGGAAGTTTCACAGTATTGGATTCCTCTTTCTCTCCGCCTCCAGTAAAGACTATTGATGGCAGTGGTAAGGTCGAGATTTATAGTCAAAAGATGATGAAGTATTCCCTTTTTATGGCAGAATCAAGAAGTTCGGATAATCCATGTGTAAAGACTGGTCTCATGGACTTCAGCAGAAATTAAGATCCTAAATCGTAATCATAAATAATAGCAATAAGCCAGAATTATATTACATTTTAGGTCACTCAGTAAGAGAAGATAATATAAGGTTATTTAAACGTGTATAAGTTAAATTATTTTACCCATTTTTCCTACCGGGATTTAAAGTCTGCTTCTTAAACCCACAATGTATTAACCAAATATCTACATTTTTATTTTATTTTAAATGAAACACCTGCCACTTGGATATCATTTATTTGTATTTGTTGGCTTTATTCTTACATGGAGTAATATTATTTATTTTTAAATACATTTATTTGAATATCTAAAATGTCTAAAATGGAGCAACTACCACTTTTTTTTTTTTTTTGGAGCAACCCATTACATTAAAGTACATTTAGCTGAGGCTTTTATCCAAAGCGACTTACAATAAGTACATTCGACCAGGAAGATACAAACTTGAAGAAATCAGAATCATATAAGTACATCAGGTTTCATAGAGCCAAACATTTCAAGAGCTACTCAACTGGCTTTAGATCAGCCAGTCCTTTATCAGTATATAAGTGCTTTGTTAGTAATTCTATCTCTGGAAGTGGAGTCCAAAGAGATGAGTTTTCAGTCTGAAGAAGATGTGTAAGCTTTCTGCTGTCCTGATTTCAATGGGGAGCTCATTCCACCATTTTGGAGCCAGGATAGCAAACCCACGTGTTTCTGCTGATGGGAACTTGGGTCCCCCTCGCAGTGCGGGTGCAGCGAGCTGTTTGGCTGATGCAGAGCGGAGTGCACGTGCTGGGGTGTACGGTTTAACCATGTCCTGGATGTAGGAAGGGCCAGATCCATTCACAGCATGGTACGCAAGTACCAGTGTCTTGAAGTGGATTCTAGCAGTTACTGGAAGCCAGTGAAGGGAGCGGAGGAGCGGAGTGGTGTGGAAACATTTAGGAAGGTTGAAGACCAGACGAGCCGCTGCATTCTGGGTGAGCTGCAGAGGTCGGATGGCACATGCAGGGAGATGTAACCCAATTTCCTCGAGGGATTTAAAATATCCTGATTCTGCTTTTTGTGCCGCCAGCAGATGGAGCATTGCACTGTAAATCCCTCAAATACTTTCCACTCTGAGCACATTGCTGTACTTCCTAAGCTTCCTCTTCCTATCCAGTAGAAGGTCTAACAAATCAGCAAAGACTGATGTGCTTTATCTATAGCGTCTTACAAAAAACTGTCTGCAAAATGTCAGAAAATAAAACCAAATTGAGTCAATAATCCTCACGTCTCCAAGAGAAAAAGTCACTTTCTGTTTCAATTCAGCAGCTTCAAATACCATTTCCCTAACAAGCTCTCTGAATATCTGCTCGACTGCAAGGCATCGCAGTCATTCTGTCAAGGAAAGATTTAATTAGTTTCCGACAAATGAGGGTGTTTGTATCCGTGGAGGGTGAAGAACTCTGAATCGATATGACTCTGCATTGGCTCACTGATTCCTCCACAGCCTCCGTCTCAGATCCTGATGATCTACTTTCTCTGCATCATTACCAGGACCGTGACAGGTCTTCATCTGAAGGGATGATAATCAGGAGCTCAAAGGCACACATGTCACATGGAGCTAGTCCTCAAACGTGTCCTTGACTTTCAGGGCTGATATTTCCCTATCCCATGTTTTTCTGATATGAACCAAGTGTTGGGAGAAGTGTTCAGATCATTTACTCTAAAGTAGAAGTTAATGGCATCTTAAATCTATTTCTTCTTGCACTATTTATATTTATTTTCCTGTCTTAAATATATTGGATGTTGCATATTTAGAGCAGCCTGGGAGTTCAGATTGTCACTATGTTCCAAAAACAACCACAAAGGACTCCAATGGAGGCGTTTCAGGCCATTGGGGAGGCGATAGAAACTCCCTCTGGAGGAAACAAGGATTTTAGCCTTTGCAGACCATTTACATGCATTACATGCTGGACAATGTGTCCCACCCCCTCCAGGACACCCTGTCCTCACTGTGCAGCTCCTTCAGCGATAGGCTGCTGCACCCCCGCTGTCTAACGGAGAGATACCGCAGGTCTTTCCTTCCTGCAGCGGTCAGGCTATACAACCAGCACCCCCCCCCCCCCCCAACACACACACACACACACACACACACACACACACACACACACACACACACACACACACACACACACACACACACACACACACAATAATAATAATAGCTTGGATTTATATAGCGCCTTTCATGAGACCCAAGGTCGCTTAACAAAGAAGAATAACACAGACTATATCACCCCTTGCTGCTAAATACCAACAAACTATGTGCAATGTGTGCTATATATAAATGCTGTTAATAACTGTAACTTATACCTGGCTGCTAAATCCTTCGAACTGTTACAAGGTGTGTATTTTGTATTTTGTAAATTGTGTAACTTGCTAATGTTAAATACCAACCACCTATGTGCAATATGTGCTAGATGTGCAATATATACAGATGGCGTTAATAACTGTAATATATACCTGGCTGCTAAATCCTAAGAACTGTTACAGGATGTGTATTTTTTTTTTAATTCTGTAACTTTTTAGTTGTTATTATATATTTTTTTAATGATATCATAACTTTTTAACGCATGTTGCATATTTAACATATTTAACATTAAGTGGCTGATTAAGTCTGTGGCTCTTTTTCCTGCTGTAACGACGCACATTTCCCCTCCGTGGGACTACTAAAGGTATTCTGATTCTGAATAAATCATCACTATAACACACTACAGGAAAGCCACACATTACAATAGGGCCTCTTTAAGGTTGAGGTTTGTCAATATCTAGGACATGTTCCCTAAAATACATGGCTAAATAGTAGCACAGTACAGCATTTTATTAGCATATCATGTGTTTTTGTTTAGTGTCTAATAAATGTAAGCTTTAAAAAGGTACCGTATTTCCCTCTGAAGTTAAGTAGAAGTTTAAAGCAGCACAAACTGGATTTACTCAAGCCCATCATGAACGTTGCCTCATCAGTTTAAAGATCAGCATTGGAATATCTTCTCCATCAAAGACATAACCAAAGTGTTTACACAGAGCTCTCATGTAGTCTAATGATCTCCGCAGAATGGATTTTTAAATTAAAGAAGTGTCCGTCTCATTTGAATGAGCTGATGAACATGTTGTGCTGAATAGGAATCATTTAAAGACTGTGATGTTATCCTGCCACAGCCACGGGGTCTGATATTCTGTCATCACCAGCATCATAAACACAGCCGTTACGCTGAGGATGCCATTATTTACTTACACTACCCTCCCTGCATGGATGGAGGCTCTGCCCTTTTCCCTGAAGCTAGTTTTCTACGACTGATCATTTAAGACATGCATGTATATCTAGCTGCATCTACGATTCTCACTCATCTGTGTGTTCTATAGGTTTAAGTGCATGTAAATGGTCTGCAAGGGCTAACATCCCTGTGTTCCCTACAGAGGAAGTTTCCCTCCCCTCACCACGAGAAACAAAGAGCTTTTTGAACATTAAAGCATAGAAACATCAGGCAAACAAATACAAATGTGACCATAACAGGGCCCCTTTAAGTTGATACGTAAGAACAATCGCTAAGAGCCATAGTCAAGATAAAGGGGGCATTGTTTTATGCTGTCAAGGTCAAAATGAGTGTCTAGACAAACGGTCAAAACGTCTTTCTATTGCACCATTAAAGTAGATCTTTGATAAAGTAATGCCACATTTTAAAGCAAAATTAAAGGGGCTCTTCTTGGCCTTTAAGCCACTTCCATCAAGACGAATGGAAATCGGGTGAGCAGTTTTTCCCGGAACCGGAACGTGTTTTAAAAACTTCTTGGTGGAAGTAAATCTAAATCTATACAGACACATCATAATTTACATCTACATCTATACATCTATACATCTATACATCTACATCTATACATCTATACATCTACATCTATACATCTACATCTATACATCTATACATCTATACATCTACATCTATACATCTATACATCTACATCTATACATCTACATCTATACATCTATACATCTATACATCTACATCTATACATCTATACATCTATACATCTACACATCTATACATCTACATCTATACATCTATACATCTATACATCTACATCTATACATCTACACATCTACACATCTACACATCTATACATCTACATCTATATCTATACATCTATACATCTATACATCTACACATCTACATCTATACATCTATACATCTACACATCTACACATCTACATCTATACATCTATACATCTACACATCTACACATCTATACATCTATACATCTACACATCTATACATCTACACATCTACACATCTATACATCTATACATCTACATCTATACATCTACACATCTATACATCTATACATCTACACATCTACACATCTATACATCTACACATCTATACATCTACATCTATACATCTACACATCTACACATCTATACATCTATACATCTACACATCTATACATCTATACATCTACACATCTATACATCTATACATCTACATCTATACATCTATACATCTACATCTATACATCTATACATCTACATCTATACATCTATACATCTCTACATCTATACATCTACATCTATACATCTACACATCTATACATCTACATCTATACATCTATACATCTACATCTATACATCTATACATCTACATCTATACATCTATACATCTCTACATCTATACATCTACATCTATACATCTACACATCTATACATCTACATCTATACATCTACACATCTATACATCTACACATCTATACATCTACATCTATACATCTACATCTATACATCTACATCTATACATCTACACATCTATACATCTACATCTATACATCTACATCTATACATCTACACATCTATACATCTACATCTATACATCTACATCTATACATCTACACATCTATACATCTACATCTATACATCTACACATCTATACATCTACATCTATACATCTACACATCTATACATCTACACATCTATACATCTACATCTATACATCTACATCTATACATCTACACATCTATACATCTACACATCTATACATCTACATCTATACATCTACACATCTATACATCTACACATCTATACATCTACATCTATACATCTACATCTATACATCTACACATCTATACATCTATACATCTACATCTATACATCTATACATCTACACATCTACACATCTACATCTATACATCTATACATCTACACATCTACATCTATACATCTATACATCTATACATCTACATCTATACATCTATACATCTACATCTATACATCTATACATCTATACATCTACACATCTATACATCTACACATCTATACATCTATACATCTACACATCTACACATCTATACATCTATACATCTATACATCTACATCTATACATCTATACATCTATACATCTACATCTATACATCTATACATCTATACATCTATACATCTACACATCTATACATCTATACATCTATACATCTATACATCTACATCTATACATCTATACATCTATACATCTACACATCTACACATCTATACATCTATACATCTATACATCTACACATCTACACATCTATACATCTATACATCTACATCTATACATCTATACATCTACACATCTACATCTATACATCTATACATCTACACATCTACATCTATACATCTATACATCTATACATCTACACATCTATACATCTATACATCTATACATCTATACATCTACACATCTATACATCTACACATCTATACATCTATACATCTACACATCTATACATCTACACATCTATACATCTATACATCTACACATCTATACATCTATACATCTACACATCTACACATCTACACATCTACACATCTACACATCTATACATCTATACATCTATACATCTACACATCTATACATCTACACATCTATACATCTACACATCTACACATCTACACATCTACACATCTATACATCTACACATCTATACATCTACACATCTACACATCTATACATCTACACATCTACACATCTATACATCTACATCTATACATCTACACATCTATACATCTACACATCTACACATCTATACATCTACATCTATACATCTATACATCTATACATCTACACATCTACACATCTACACATCTATACATCTACACATCTATACATCTACACATCTATACATCTACATCTATACATCTACACATCTATACATCTATACATCTACACATCTATACATCTACACATCTACACATCTATACATCTACACATCTATACATCTACACATCTATACATCTACATCTATACATCTACACATCTATACATCTATACATCTACACATCTACACATCTACACATCTACACATCTATACATCTACACATCTATACATCTACACATCTACACATCTACACATCTACACATCTACACATCTATACATCTATACATCTACACATCTATACATCTACACATCTACACATCTACACATCTACACATCTATACATCTACATCTATACATCTCTACATCTACACATCTATACATCTACACATCTACATCTATACATCTATACATCTACACATCTATACATCTACATCTACATCTATACATCTACACATCTATACATCTATACATCTACACATCTACACATCTACACATCTATACATCTACACATCTACACATCTACACATCTATACATCTACACATCTATACATCTATACATCTATACATCTACACATCTATACATCTATACATCTACACATCTATACATCTATACATCTACACATCTATACATCTATACATCTACACATCTATACATCTATACATCTACACATCTATACATCTATACATCTATACATCTACACATCTATACATCTACACATCTACATCTATACATCTACACATCTATACATCTATACATCTACATCTATACATCTATACATCTATACATCTACACATCTATACATCTACACATCTATACATCTACATCTATACATCTACACATCTATACATCTATACATCTACATCTATACATCTACATCTATACATCTACATCTATACATCTACACATCTACACATCTATACATCTATACATCTACATCTATACATCTACACATCTATACATCTACATCTATACATCTACACATCTATACATCTATACATCTATACATCTACATCTATACATCTACACATCTATACATCTACATCTATACATCTATACATCTACACATCTATACATCTATACATCTACATCTATACATCTACACATCTATACATCTACATCTATACATCTACACATCTATACATCTATACATCTATACATCTACATCTATACATCTACACATCTATACATCTACATCTATACATCTACACATCTATACATCTATACATCTATACATCTACATCTATACATCTATACATCTACATCTATACATCTATACATCTACTGAGTCAGCTGCTGAGTCTTCTAGTGACTCAGCAGCTGGGTTATGATTGCGTTATTTTGTAACCCAGTAGTTTTAAGAGTGTTCTTGGTGGAAGTAAATCTGCCAACAATCGATCTAGAGATGAGGGGAAGTGCAAGATTAGGTGGATCTCTCTCTATTAGAAGCGACTCCTTTTCACAACTTAATCATTTGATTCATTATTGATGTAAAATACTTAATGAGAGCTTTGCTTTAAACCGTAATTTAACACAATGACTGAGCAGAGCCATTTCTTACGTTGACCTTCAAATAGGATATTTTCTACAGGAAAGACGAGCTTGTAGTTTGTTCGTATCTGGCGTTTGGGCAAGATTATGACTCTTATTGTCATGTAAACATCCACAATGTTGCTCCATTTACATCCCATTGACCAGCTGTCCCGAACCGTTTGAATAAACAATAAAAGAGAACAGCCCAAGCTTGAAATGACCCAGCGAGCATTTGACAGATGCCGAAATGCAGCAGGAAATTGCCACCATTCTCTCAGGTAACGGCTACGGATGATTACAGATTCAGGGTGCAAATGTTTCATCAGTAAGGTCACTCTGACAGTAAGTGTGTCAGTGTGAGGGGATATTTACATCCATTACTGCAGCCTTCATTCAGCTGATGTGAACGTCCCTTTATAGAGTGGTGCAGGGATGACGTATTTTTATAGTCTGACTCTGAAGGCAGCATCTCCCTGGTTCCATCGAAAAAAAGCCTTGGGATTTTTCTGTAGAGTGGTGCAGGAATTAATCCTTTAACCCTCAAATGAGGTAGGATTTTAGAACTTGCTGTTCATGAAATACATCAGTAAATCCCCCACTGGTACATTTTAACAAGGCGGTTGCTCACAATTATCTAAATGAGACGACTAAACATCATCACGCCCAACATTAGCCTCCTTTAGCTTAGCGGTGGTGACGTGAAGTCATGTGACCGTGCTGTAGTTCCTTTATAGCCCAACATTAGCCTCCTTTAGCTTAGCGGTCGAGACGTGAAGTCATGTGACCGTGCTGTAGTTCCTTTATAGCCCAACATTAGCCTCCTTTAGCTTAGCGGTCGAGACGTGATGTCATGTGACCGTGCTGTAGTTCCTTTATAGCCCAACATTAGCCTCCTTTAGCTTAGCGGTGGTGACGTGAAGTCATGTGGCCGTGCTGTAGTTCCTTTATAGCCCAACATTAGCCTCCTTTAGCTTAGTGGTGATGACATGAAGTCATGTGACCGAGCTGTAGTTCCTTTATAGCCCAACATTAGCCTCCTTTAGCTTAGCGGTGGTGACGTGAAGTCATGTGACCGTGCTGTAGTTCCTTTATAGCCCAACATTAGCCTCCTTTAGCTTAGCGGTGGTGACGTGAAGTCATGTGACCGTGCTGTAGTTCCTTTATAGCCCAACATTAGCCTCCTTTAGCTTAGTGGTGATGACATGAAGTCATGTGACCGTGCTGTAGTTCCTTTATAGCCCAACATTAGCTTCCTTTAGCTTAGCGGTGGTGACGTGAAGTCATGTGACCGTGCTGTAGTTCCTTTATAGCCCAACATTAGCCTCCTTTAGCTTAGCGGTGTTGTCCTGAAGTCATGTGACCGTGCTGTAGTTCCTTTATAGCCCAACATTAGCCTCCTTTAGCTTAGCGGTGGTGACGTGAAGTCATGTGACCGTGCTGTAGTTCCTTTATAGCCCAACATTAGCCTCCTTTAGCTTAGCGGTGATGACGGGAAGTCATGTGACCGTGCTGTAGTTCCTTTATAGCCCAACATTAGCCTCCTTTAGCTTAGCGGTGGTGACGTGAAGTCATGTGACCGTGCTGTAGTTCCTTTATAGCCCAACATTAGCCTCCTTTAGCTTAGCGGTGGTTTAAATTCACCAGTGGGTTATTTACTGAAATACTCTATGTCGTAGAACAACACGTTAAATCTCTTCAGCTTGTCTTAACCACAGACCTAATTTCAGTCTTCTAAACAAAAACGTATCCAGAAAAAACCTTTAACTTCCAGACTAGGGGACAGGAAGTGCCACAACACTGTCTCATTCCTGGGTTTGAGGACTCATCCCTTCACCCCTCTGAGTAATAGATAACACTGACTGTTCTCTGCTGTTTATCTCCTCCTGGTTGAAGTGATTGCAGATAAATGGACTTGCCTGCCTCTTTAGAGTAATTACACTCAGCATGTGAAATTGAAAGCGTACTAACGCCCTTCACTTCACCTTGAAGAAGCCTGGAAGCGTCTGATAACATTCAGAGATTAGTTTCCCAAATGTTCAACCCTAGGCTGCAAACGTCCTCGTGCATCACAGATGGTGTTGTTGTCCCACCTGCTCTAAAAGACCTGTCCTAATTCGGAGAATAAAACCTGCACATGTTGGGAAAAGAGTGGTTTAAACTCCCCTCTGTCACACGGCTGAGAGAAGAATAGATCTGCTCTATTTATCCTGAATTGTGAAGTTGCAGCAGTTTATCAAGGCGTTGCACATGGGTTACAATTACAAACAAATTAAATGAAAATAACAGTTAAGATATACATAAGCAAAATAATGATATATATCTATAGAATAAGGGCTGGAAAAAATAACTAATTGTGATTTATTACGAGTTATATTGTAATTGCCATATGATTTTGATTTTAGAGGGAATTAAACGTTATTCACATTAATGTTGAGAATTCAAATGAAATGATGGGGGTGTGATTTTTGAAAAAGGATCTGTACTGAACAAGTAGAATGCCAACAAACGTTTGCATTTTGCAGCCCTACAGTATGTAGAGTATATAACTCAAGTATTAAAACACTATACCAACTACTACTAAAATATAAACATAGGACACTATATACATTACATACAGGTTTTTTATTAAACAAATACACGTTTTAAGTATATTTAATTCACATTATAATACAACGAATCCAACATTTCTATTCATTTTGCAGCCCTATAAAGAGTATCCATAAAACTCAAGATATAAAATATATATAAGAAATTAGTTACAATACACTATGATCAGAATCAGAATACCTTCATTAGTCCCACAGAGGGGAGATGTGCAGCGTACAGCAGGAAAGAGCCACAGACAGCTTTGCGTTGCATATCTTACATGCGTTAAAAAAGTACTAAGTTATAATATAATAAACAATATGCTAAAAAAAGATAAAAACAAAAAAAATTACATAATTTTCAAAAATACAAATCAAAAACAAATCAAATCTAAAAATCAAATCCTGTAGCAGTTCTTAGGATTTAGCAGCCCGGTATATATTACAGTTATTCAAGATGGCATATGTATATAAAGCACATATTGCACATAGTTTGACGGTATTTAGCAGCTCCAAGTTACACAATCTACAAAATACAAGATACATACCTTGTAACAGTAACAAGGGTTTAGCAGCCAGGTATAAATTACACAGTTATTAATAGCATATATATATTCCACATATTGCACATATTGCACAAAGTTGGTTTGTATTGAGCAGCAAGGGGTGTTATAGTCTGTGTTGTGGTGTGTGTAGGAGGGTCTACTAGGGGCAGTGCTGGTTGTAAAGTCTGATCGCTGCAGGAAGGAAGGACCTGCGGTATCTCTCCGTGTGACAGGTGGGGTGCAGCAGCCTGTTGCTGAAGGTGCTGCACAGTGAGGACAGGGTGTCCTGGAGGGGGTGGGACACATTGTCCAGCAGGGAGGACAGCTTGGCTGCCATTCTCCTGTCTCCCACCGCCTCCACAGTGTCCAGAGGACTCCCCAGGACAGAGCTGGCCTTCCTTACCAGTCTGTTCAGTCTCTTCCCGTCATCAGCCGAGATGCTGCTGCCCCAGCAGGCCACACCATAGAAAATGGCTGATGCCACAACAGATTCAAAGAAGGTCTGAAGGAGTGCCCCCCGCACCCCGAAAGACCTCAGTCTCCTCAGCATAAAGAGTCTGCTCTGTCCCTTCTTGTACAGAGCAGCAGAATTATCAGTCCAGTCCAGTTTATTGTTCAGATGAACACCCAGGTATTTGTAAGATTCCACAATCTCAATGTCTGCTCCCTGGATGTTCACTGGTGTCGGGGGGGAGTGTTGGCGCCGTCTGAAATCCACCACCAGCTGCATTCAGCTGGAGGTGGTTCCTCTGGAGGTGGTTCCTCTGGCACCAGAGGGTGAAGTCCCTGTCGTCCTCGTTGGTGATGAGGCCAACGATGGAGGAGTCATCAGAGAACTTCTGCAGGTGACAGGTTGCAGTGTTGTGGGTGAAGTCTGCAGTGTAGAGGGTGAAGAGAAACGGTGACAGCACCGTCCCCTGGGGGGCCCCCGTTCTGCTGATGATGGTGTCTGATTGATCAACTACTACTGAAATATAATCAGAGGTCAAGTTTTTAATATCGATCAGATATTTTAACCAATTTTGCGTTCAGTCATTTGGATAGTGCACTAGTCTTGTTTGCAATTTTGACAAAATGTCAGTTTATTTGCAACCTTTGATATATTTTCTATTAAACACCCAACATAAAATAATAACAAATGAGTCAAAACTCACCATAATAGATCATAATACCAAATTATAAACATATTACTATACGTACTTTTATCAAATCAAATAATGTTTTACACGGCTTGTTGAATACTCAATGCTGATTAGTCAATTTGGCATTTGAAATGTTGTCAATTCTCGCTAACACACCAGTGCTAAGCATAACATGAAAGCTGCTAAGGAGAACCGACCGTTGCTAAGGAGAACAGACCGTTGTTAAGGAGAACAGACCGTTGCTAAGGAGAGCATATTGTTGCTAAGGAGAACAGACAGTTGCTAAGGAGAACCGACCGTTGCTAAGGAGAACAGACCATTGCTAAGGAGGACAGACCGTTGCTAAGAGAACAGACCGTTGTTAAGGAGAACAGACCGTTGTTAAGGAGAACAGACTGTTGCTAAGGAGAGCAGACTTTTGTTAAGGAGAACAGACCATTGCTAATGAGAACAGACTGTTGCTAAGGAGATAAATGTTTGCCATATGTGGAATAAACAAATAAATGAACAAATAAATAATTAAATAAATACATGTGCAAAGTAGTTTCAGTTATTTTTTTATAAATCAGATTGAAATGCGGCGGGTAAATCCTCTCAGAAGTGTCTCTACCTCTGGTCTTCATGAATGCTTGATGGAGTTACTGACTGGAGGACAGAGTATAATGGAGTCAGGGTGAAATGTGAGGACGAGGTGACAAGGACAGACAATCTGAGTGACAGTGAGACACACTGAGGAATATTAAAGACATTATGATTAACCTTAAAGACAGAAACGCATAAATGCATGAAGGAGCCTGAGTCACGTCCACCCGAGGAAGAGGAAGACGTTTCCTTATAGTTTAAACTGATTCACAGGTTTAATCAGGTATAGCTTGTATAATAATGGTTGAATAATATTCCATAATGGGTCATCATGCTGGGTTTTTATAGAGTGATCTTGTGTCCCGTGGTTTAAAGGATCAGGTTGTAGGTTAGAGGGATCTTTTGTTCTCCGTTTCAAGTGTTTTCAGGTCATTTAATGGCCAAAATGTTATATGACGCAATTTTAAATAACTTTGTAATGTCTATACAGATAGCTAGCTACAGATTTGCTACCCATTTAACAATATACCTATCTATCCATTTATCTATCTATCCATTTATCTATCTATCTATCTGTCCATCCATCCATCCATCCATCTAGTTAGCTAGCCTACATTTGCCCAAATTCATGGCTGACCAGGAACTCTAATCATATACAGCCGGCAGCTCCTCACCGCTCCAAACAACTCTGTACTCAAATATACATTACTTGGATAGACTAATCACAAATTGGTAATCTGAATAGTTTGTTTCTTGCCTGAAAAACTATTATAACAGTTAGCAAGTAAAGGTTAATAAAACTGGTGGCTCTATGCAGAGTAATAGCCAATATTACAATACACTCTAATTAGAAGCAAGGTTTACAAGTCAATGGATAGTACATATAGTCAATGATCCATTGGTATATCAATATAAAATGATATATACATATAAGTGAGAGTTAGCTTAAATGACAAACTCACAGGTATTCAAATATAAAGACTTCAGAAAATAAATAAATAGACACAGATAGACAGAGTTAAGGCTATTTCCCTTTGCCATATACCCCAGCAGAAGTATTCAGTATTGTCTTGCAGACACTTAACCACATCCCAGGTAAGACCTCCTATACTCTATGTGAAATATTTAAATTGTTTCCATTCCTACGTTGCAAAAGTCCCCTCTAAAAACAAAGACTGAAACCAGGTAAGTTTGAAAGTGAAACACAGCAGAATAAAGTCCCTTCCCAGTTAAGATAAAAAGTGAATATGTAAATGATCGATGAAAAGTGAGATCTAAATCCTGTGAATGCTCCGTTAATCTCATTACCAGACGCAGACACCTTCCTGATCTGAATTGCTAATGTGAGAGCGGCTGAGATTTCTATCATTTGTTTTCCTGAGTGATTATATGAATCCCGCTCTAACGCTGAGTCTCTCACTTACTGTCTGGTGTGGGGCCGGTCCCCGTGAATAAAGACGCTCCAGTTCATTTATTAGTGTTCACTTCAGAGGCTCGTCGTGATTCACATTTGGTTTACTGCAACGCCTCAGAAGTCACATGACGATGGGCCACCAGTCGGCCCTCCACGGCCAAAAGAGAGGACGGCTGATAATATATCTAACTTATAAACACCCAGAAGCACCAGAGGAGCTTCAGGTGTTCAGACATTCAACCAGTCACAGACGGGCAGCCAGACGCAGAAAAAGCACCTTGTGGGAGCCATTCTCTTTTTTGGTAATAAATGTCCATCCATCCATCTTCTCCCGCTTATCCGTGGTCGGGTCGGGGGGTATCAGTTCCAGCAGAGAGCCCCAAACGTTCCTTTCCCTGGCCACATCAACCAGCTCTGACTGGGGGGTCCCAAGGCGCTCCCAGGCCAGCGAAGAGATGTAATCCCTCCACCTGGTCCTAGGTCTACCCCTCGGTTTCCAAATGTATTATTTTCTAATTAATTTAGGTCTTAATATATTCTTTCGATTCATGAATTAGTATTGAATTAAATGTTCTGAGAATAGTTTGGATTCATTGTGATCAATCAGCTGTTATATAAGGAAGGGGTGGGACTGAGCCTCGGCCTCTGACCTCACGCTACACTGATCGTTTCTGTTTATTTGATTTTCATTTTAGGGAAGAAGTCGATAAATCAATAATTCCGCCAGAGGAAGGCAGTGTGAGTCAAGAAGCGGATCCCTGTTGACGTGGCACCGTTTTAAATATCCTAACGGCCCGTCTACACTACAGGCATCAAAAGATCTTGAAGCTGGGCGTGTCTGAAGCTTGGCGATTTTTTGCGAGCAACGCGACCAACAACCAATCACATGAATCTCCCGCCCCCGACATACAAAGCAATAGCAATGTTAACACGAAGTAAACTGGATATAAACTCTCCTACCAGGCGAAAAAACTACCAGTTTCACCCACTGTCTCTGCCACCTCCCTCCATGCCTGGTTCCTCCGGTTTGTATCCCGGTAAATAGTTCTGGTCGTAAAGAACCGGGTGATTTGCTACCGTAATATCTCGTTTGGAATATGAGGAAATGAACTGCGGCCTTGCTCTCCCAGCTTGCACGCGGTTTGATTGGCTGCGCTTGCACTGGCGGGATTTGCATAAACGGGATTTGCATAAACGGGATTTGATTGGCTGATGCCAGCCATCGAGCACCAAAAGTTGAACAATGTTCAACTTTTGATGCCAATAGATGCTCACGATGCTTGCAAAGCCATGCCATGCTCCCCACAATGCAGTTCGGCGAAGATTAAAAATCTCCTACGTCACCCCATTCAAGTGAATGGGCGAAGCGTTGAAAGCATTTTTCGATGCCTTTAGTGGAGACGGGCCGTAAGAATGAGCCAACCTGTGTTCGTCTCCAGAAGCCTCAGCGGATATTATTTCTGTTTAAAAACTCAATATTTGGTACATAGTGCGCACAGCTCGAAAAGTGGTGCGACTAATCAGCTGAACACCTGCTGTCCATTTCATCCAAACTATGCACGGTACGAAATTGTAAATCATTTGCTCGGGATAGATTTGAAACTGTATTATCATCTAACTTGAAACCTTTTCAGACACTTTGTAAGAGCGGACTTCCTGCACACTGAACTCTCATCTGGGTCCCATCCATCATCATCGATTATGATCCATTTAAACCGGAGGGGGAAAAGCATCTGCTGAGACGCTGCATGATTCATTAAGCAAAGCCACAGAGGCTGTAATATTCATGAGGACGAGTGCTAAATCTCTGCAGGAACAGTCAGTCTGGGGGGGGGGGGGGGGGGTAGTCCACACAAACACACTCATGCATGCATGCACATTAGATGGTTTAACATCTGGGTTTTAAAGAAAGTCACACAGAGTAATATCAGGAGAAGCTAGAGGACTTAAAGTGTTCTTGATCAACAGCAGCTGCATGCACCAACCCTTTCATCTCTAAAGACCCTTCTTGCACGTCCACTTTCTCTCCGCCTGTATCTTAAAGGATGTTAACAAAACATTCGATTTACGAATCCAACGAATCAACGAATCACTGACTTCATGCCGTACGCTCAAAGTCTACGAACACAACAGATCGCTGATGTTAAATAACTGCAGGGAGGTCAGTGGAGGACATTGAATCGTATCTATGAGGACCCAGAGCACAGTCCAACACACACCTGTCCACACTCCAGAGCATCTTATTAAAAGATATAATGCCGTCCGACAATCCAAACGTTTGCATGTTTTTTGATCCACCGCCGATGTTTAGCACCATCAGGTCAACAGCTCACAAAATAAATCCATATGAGCATATTCTCACGCTAACAAAATCACTAAATATTTGTGTCAACAAACATTTGTTGGCTTGTTGGATGGCGGGTACTGGCTCTCATAGAGAAGGGATAATGTGAGGATGAATCATCATTATGAATGTGACCCACAATGCTTCACACCTGACCCACATACACCCACCCACACAACTTCTGTTGTTTTGCTCTGTAGAGTACCGGCAGAACGGAGAGGCAAGAGGCCTGATAGAGGAAGCAAAGGTGCTCTGCGTTGAGTGGAGGGGACAGGATAGGACTTGAATCAATGTCCCAAGACTACAAGGCATGCAGGAATGAGCAGCGTGCAGAGGGGAAGAGTGGAAGACGAAAGGGGACACCCGTGGTAATGAGAGTTGAGTGTCCCGAGAAAAGAAAAAAAAGATTTAGAAAAAATGCAAACATAAAAATAGGTAGCATAACATCCATACTTTGATATGTCAGGGTGTGATACACGTCTAGCCTGCAGCTGCTGAGCTCCAGCCTGTGATAGAGTGCAGCTCTGGAGAGCTGCTTTCTGGCTGCTGCTGCTGCTGGGGGGAGGGTGTCTGAGAAGATGGGGGTATCACCACTTGTTGGGTCAGAATCTATAAGAGTGAAAGGGAAATCAAAGTGTCCTGATGTTAGGATAAAAGCTGAACCACTTTCATCTCGGGCACTAAACCTGAACCTTTGGCTCTATTCCAAACCCACACTTACCTGTTTGTTGACAGCTGCAGAACATTGATCTTTTGACAGTGTGGCCTGTCAAGATATTCATCAGTGAACATTGTGAAGTCTCCCGTGTTATTAGAAGCATGTGCTTGACTGTTCCACAATGATACACACTCACATTCATCATTATATTATTTCAATCAGGAGAGACGTGATGTATGGAATACATGTTTATTATCGGGTCACGTTATATAAATGAAACATAATGATGACAGATTATAACAAGTGAATGAAATGGTGTTTGGCGATTAGGCCCAGGTTTTGTAGGATATCATTCGGGAAGGGAAAGAACCGTTTCCGATGAACCCCCTGAGTCTAGACACTGGTGGTGGTGATAAGTGGTTAGGTCCGGTTGGAAGGGAGAAGGTTGAGCTTAGCCCTGAGTTGGAAGCAGGAGGCGGAAGGGGTGGAGGAGGGTTGCGCGTTGACACCTGGAAGACAGCTGATGGAGAAGTGGAGAGCATATATAGAGGGATTAACAGGTGCGATGATTAGGCTTGTGAATGGAGGGAAGTGATAGGTTAGCTGAGGAGTGGCGCTCCCTATCCTTTAGTGAAGGGAGCGAGTATTGCCATGACGATAGGTCTTCCTGCCTGAACTTGCGCTGAGCTTCATATTTACTTCAGACAAACTTCCTTTTCATTTGGGCCTTGCCTTTTTAAATCCTCGGGTTTCATGCATCATAGTCGAATGATCTCAAAGTCAAAGTCAACTTTATTGTCAAATTCAAATATGTTTGTCAACACAGAAAGATCGAAATACTGTTTCCCACAGTCCCGAGGTATACAACACTCACACATTCAAATGCAAGAACACTCAATCATTTACAAAAAACACAAAATAACCGTTTACTCCAAGTAAGCAGGATATATATTAAAAAGATGATGCGCATAAGGGAGTGCAAAAATGTCCATAGCAACGTAAAAATGACAAATCTATTCTGAATATAAAGCACCGTCGACTGACTGAAATGAAAGCAGACACATAGCCTGAATTACAGATGACTTTCCTTCATATCCACCATATCAGCGTTTTGAATTACATGAGGCTACACTTTTTTAAATGGACATAAACTCAGGATGTTCTGTGCAGAAAATAAACCAGCAAACACGTTTCTAACTTTTCCCAAGGTCTGTATTTGTACTGGAGTGTTGGGCAGAGTGAAATGACCTTCAGTTGAAACGGCCCTGGTCCAAATAAGGAACCATTAATCCTGCGTACTTTAGAGATTAGGACAGAGAGGAAATTGGCTGTTTATGCAAATAAATACATTTCATCGCTGCACTCGGCAAGATTTAAATGCATAAGTTTGATTTCAGTCATCAGTCAGAGCCGGACAAGGAGGAAGGTCCTTCTCCTGAGGGTTTGCACAAATGCTATTTTGCGTAACAGTCTGACCGTTATAAGTAGGAAGGGGTGGTTTTTTTACAACAGTTATTTTAGTGATAAAAAGTATCCAGCTGGTTCGGCTGGCTTTAAAGTCCAGTCAAAGTCAACTTTATTGTCAATCTCAACATACGTTTGTTCACACAGAAAGATCAAAATACTGTTTCCCACAGTCCTGAGGTATAAACAAAACACACATTCAAATACAAGAACACTCAATATTTACAAAAAGCCACAAAATAACCGTTTACAAGACCATGCATACTGTACATATAAACCGTCTGTAGAAACCATCAGATGACCAAAAGCAAACTGTCTTGGGCACATAGTCTAGATCTCTCAAGACTTACATTGTGCGATTAAAAGCAGTCAAAGAAATGCGTCTAAATCTTTGTTTTAAAAAACAAGAGGACAAACTGAGTGTGAGACATTATTCCTCACAGCACTTTACAAATAAAAGATATACGTGTGTTTTGTTCACTACTTCATTGAAAGCTACGGTTACATTTTGTCGGATGAATTGATGAGTCTGTGAAGATTTGCTCCCGAGGAAAGATCATTGCTACGTAGCTAACAGCAGCAATGGTCCTTCCTATGAGACACAGCAGCCGTGTGAGATCAAACTCACACACTGCACATGTCTGAATTGAGACACAGCAGTATGCTACGTCTCTATTTGCGTACATTCAAATAACCGGATGATGGTCTCATAGTACGCTGGACACTTCTCACACTCAACGACCGCCTCTTTGCTAACGCTCATGAAGCTCCATACTGTGCAAATAAAGATTACACTTTTTCAGTATTTAAGTAACGTATGTCTATACGACCGACAAGAAGAGGCCACCGTTCATTTGATTGGATTCATTGAGCAGTCAACTTTCGTTTAGGGCAAAGGACTCAACACTAACGATAACTAAAGTACCCACATTGAGACACAGCATATGTTTCTGTCCAAGTTAGTTTTGCTTCACTGTACACTTCTCTAAAGTAAACTAAGCTAGCACACTAGAGTGTATTCCTCACACTCCTTTCCTCAGCATGGTGTGTCAGCATGCTGTCACTCAGCAGGTGAAGCAAAAATGTTTACTCAACTTTAACTGCCTTGTGTGTTTCTTTGGGGACTATAAAAATGCACTTTTATAGATTAGTTTTAGGATTGGTTCCTGGCCTCTTCGCCAGGGAGGTTGTGTTTTCAATTTTCCGAATCACAGGTCAGATACACACGTGATGCTCCACTTTCCTCCAGATTGCAAAAAGGTTGTTTGTGATGCATTCAGGTGATGTGGGAGTAATCTGTAAATTAGTTCACAAGTCAAAGAATTCTCATTAAAGAGCCCTCAAGTTGGAAAAGGAACTATTTTCAATGTGTTTTTTAAACGCTCTGAGAAATGAAATATAAACAGAGATGGTAAACGTACACACATCCTGTACTCAAGTAGAAGTACACATACTCGTGTTTAAAATACTCTGGTGAAAGTAGAAGTACTGATTAAACTTCTTTCCTCAAGTCAAAGTAAAGAGGCTTTGAAATGTACTTCAGTAAAAAGTACCCATAACTAGCAGCTGTTTTAAAGAGTACCTGACCTCCCTTTATATTAATAGAACAATAATGTCATTGTTAGCTAATGAATGTTTCCATGGTGACCAACGGCAACATGACAACGTTTTCATTGGTCCCTCTTCTTTAGAGAAGACCAGGAAATGATGGATACACGGATCGTGTTCAAATCAATAGGCACGCAATGACTCTAAAGAATAATGATCACGCCACCAAACACACATTCAGACTAAAGGAACCAGCCTGTTTGGAAAATGAGAGAAGTAGAAAGTACAGGTATTTGAGTTCAACATGTAAGAAGTAGAAAGTACAGGTATTTGAGTTCAACATGTAAGAAGTAGAAAGTACAGGTATTTGAGTTCAACATGTAAGAAGTAGAAAGTACAGGTATTTGAGTTCAACATGTGAGAAGTAGAAAGTACAGGTATTTGTGTTCAACATGTAAGAAGTAGAAAGTACAGGTATTTGAGTTCAACATGTAAGAAGTAGAAAGTACAAGTATTTGAGTTCAACATGTAAGAAGTAGAAAGTACAGGTATTTGAGTTCAACATGTGAGAAGTAGAAAGTACAGGTATTTGAGTTCAACATGTGAGAAGTCAAAGTAATAAGTGGTCAGAAGAATAAGTAGTGGAGTAAAGTACTGATACAGAATACTACAGTAACAAAGTATTTTTACTCCACTACTTCCCACCTCTGAATATAACACATCCTCTTTGTAGTGTTGTTTTTCCCTCATTTCAACTTGAAGTGATATTTTCCGAATTAGGAACGGCCACCATCCAAGGAGTATTGATTGCCGTGTTATTTGTGTGTGTTCCTTTGGGGACAGGAAGTGTGCTGCGACCCTTCTGCTTTCACTGAGACCCTTATGTTTTCAGCAATGTGACACATTCCCAGTGTTGAAGAGACGTCTCTGCAGCGAGGGGAGATTGATGTGTGAGGATCGCCAGAGGAGAAATATTTTCATTTCTTCTTCTTCCCTTTCCTTGAGAGCAATTTGTCAGGTGCAGCAGGTGACATTTAGATGACACTGCATCCACAGAGCAGGAGGAAATGTCCCTCTGCTGTAAATATATAGATGTGTCTGCTTTGGAAAAGTCATTCAAATATCTGTATTGCATTTCATACAACAGATGGAATTTAATTTAGCAAAACAAATCTGCTTCCCCAGGCTTTGACCAAACTTTGAAATTGCCATGAAACATTTACACACACAATCAATATCATTTATATGAGGTGAGTTATGAAAAGATCCTTTTGTTAGATATTGATATTGATTTTACTCAAACAGATTTATTTCCCATGCGGTTTAGTTTGATAAACTATAGGTGACATTCCTTTATTTAACAGAATGCATTTGCTTTTCCTTTGCTTCAATAATCCATTAAGTTATATACAGTTGAAGTATGAGGGTTAATAGAGCGGTGCAGTGACGTTGTATTTCTGTATTGGACCCTGAGCTTTGCATCTCCCTGGCCAATGAGATTACTCCATTGATTTATGGATTATTGCAAAAAATAATCTCTGTGTCAAACAAATATTTATGATTCCTACACGTTTTGTTCAGCCGGATCATCTCCACATATTAACACCACTTTATGATATCTGAAGAAAAAGCTAATGTTGGGCTATAAAGGAAGTAGAGCACGGTCACATGACTTCACGTCACCACCGCTAAGCTAAAGGAGGCTAATGTTGGGCTATAAAGGAACTACAGCACGGTCACATGACTTCACGTCACCACCGCTAAGCTAAAGACGGCTAATGTTGGGCTATAAAGGAACTACAGCACGGTCACATGACTTCACGTCACCACCGCTAAGCTAAAGGAGGCTAATGTTGGGCTATAAAGGAACTACAGCACGGTCACATGACTTCACGTCACCACCGCTAAGCTAAAGGAGGCTAATGTTGGGCTATAAAGGAACTACAGCACGGTCACATGACTTCACCTCACCACCGCTAAGCTAAAGGAGGCTAATGTTGGGCTATAAAGGAACTACATCACGGTCACATGACTTCACGTCACCACCGCTAAGCTAAAGGAGGCTAATGTTGGGCTATAAAGGAACTACATCACGGTCACATGACTTCACGTCACCACCGCTAAGCTAAAGGTGGCTAATGTTGGGCTATAAAGGAACTACATCACGGTCACATGACTTCACGTCACCACCGCTAAGCTAAAGGAGGCTAATGTTGGGCTATAAAGGAACTACAGCACGGTCACATGACTTCACGTCACCACCGCTAAGCTAAAGGTGGCTAATGTTGGGCTATAAAGGAACTACATCACGGTCACATGACTTCACGTCACCACCGCTAAGCTAAAGGTGGCTAATGTTGGGCTATAAAGGAACTACAGCACGGTCACATGACCTCACGTCACCACCGCTAAGCTAAAGGAGGCTAATGTTGGGCTATAAAGGAACTACATCACGGTCACATGACTTCACGTCACCACCGCTAAGCTAAAGGTGGCTAATGTTGGGCTATAAAGGAACTACATCACGGTCACATGACTTCACGTCACCACCGCTAAGCTAAAGGTGGCTAATGTTGGGCTATAAAGGAACTACAGCACGGTCACATGACTTCACGTCACCACCGCTAAGCTAAAGGAGGCTAATGTTGGGCTATAAAGGAACTACATCACGGTCACATGACTTCACGTCACCACCGCTAAGCTAAAGGTGGCTAATGTTGGGCTATAAAGGAACTACATCACGGTCACATGACTTCACGTCACCACCGCTAAGCTAAAGGTGGCTAATGTTGGGCTATAAAGGAACTACAGCACGGTCACATGACTTCACGTCCGCTAAGCTAAAGGTGGCTAATGTTGGGCTATAAAGGAACTACAGCACGGTCACATTACTTCACGTCACCACCGCTAAGCTAAAGGAGGCTAATGTTGGGCTATAAAGGAACTACAGCACGGTCACATGACTTCACGTCACCACCGCTAAGCTAAAGGAGGCTAATGTTGGGCTATAAAGGAACTACAGCACGGTCACATGACTTCACGTCACCACCGCTAAGCTAAAGGAGGCTAATGTTGGGCTATAAAGGAACTACAGCACGGTCACATGACTTCACGTCACCACCGCTAAGCTAAAGGAGGCTAATGTTGGGCTATAAAGGAACTACAGCACGGTCACATGACTTCACCTCACCACCGCTAAGCTAAAGGAGGCTAATGTTGGGCTATAAAGGAACTACATCACGGTCACATGACTTCACGTCACCACCGCTAAGCTAAAGGAGGCTAATGTTGGGCTATAAAGGAACTACATCACGGTCACATGACTTCACGTCACCACCGCTAAGCTAAAGGTGGCTAATGTTGGGCTATAAAGGAACTACATCACGGTCACATGACTTCACGTCACCACCGCTAAGCTAAAGGAGGCTAATGTTGGGCTATAAAGGAACTACAGCACGGTCACATGACTTCACGTCACCACCGCTAAGCTAAAGGTGGCTAATGTTGGGCTATAAAGGAACTACATCACGGTCACATGACTTCACGTCACCACCGCTAAGCTAAAGGTGGCTAATGTTGGGCTATAAAGGAACTACAGCACGGTCACATGACCTCACGTCACCACCGCTAAGCTAAAGGAGGCTAATGTTGGGCTATAAAGGAACTACATCACGGTCACATGACTTCACGTCACCACCGCTAAGCTAAAGGTGGCTAATGTTGGGCTATAAAGGAACTACATCACGGTCACATGACTTCACGTCACCACCGCTAAGCTAAAGGTGGCTAATGTTGGGCTATAAAGGAACTACAGCACGGTCACATGACTTCACGTCACCACCGCTAAGCTAAAGGAGGCTAATGTTGGGCTATAAAGGAACTACATCACGGTCACATGACTTCACGTCACCACCGCTAAGCTAAAGGTGGCTAATGTTGGGCTATAAAGGAACTACATCACGGTCACATGACTTCACGTCACCACCGCTAAGCTAAAGGTGGCTAATGTTGGGCTATAAAGGAACTACAGCACGGTCACATGACTTCACGTAGCCACCGCTAAGCTAAAGGAGGCTAATGTTGGGCTATAAAGGAACTACATCACGGTCACATGACTTCACGTAGCCACCGCTAAGCTAAAGGAGGCTAATGTTGGGCTATAAAGGAACTACAGCACGGTCACATGACTTCACGTCACCACCGCTAAGCTAAAGGTGGCTAATGTTGGGCTATAAAGGAACTACATCACGGTCACATGACTTCACGTCACCACCGCTAAGCTAAAGGAGGCTAATGTTGGGCTATAAAGGAACTACAGCACGGTCACATGACTTCACGTCCGCTAAGCTAAAGGTGGCTAATGTTGGGCTATAAAGGAACTACAGCACGGTCACATTACTTCACGTCACCACCGCTAAGCTAAAGGTGGCTAATGTTGGGCTATAAAGGAACTACAGCACGGTCACATGACTTCACGTCCGCTAAGCTAAAGGTGGCTAATGTTGGGCTATAAAGGAACTACAGCACGGTCACATTACTTCACGTCACCACCGCTAAGCTAAAGGAGGCTAATGTTGGTCGTTATGACGTTTATTCGTCTCATAGCATTAATACTTTAACCACTGTTTCTGTGTTTCTGCAAAACTATTTCAGAAAATGTGAGTTTCTGAAGAACAGGAGTAAATACTGACCTGAGAAACTTGACTGATTAAAAAGATAGAACAGAGACTGACAAGAGAGGGAAAGGTTGATTAACACGTCTATAAAAATGCACTATTATAGATTAGTTTTAAGATTTGTTCCTGGCCTCTTCGCCAGGGAGGTTGTGTTTTCAATTTTCCGTATCACAAGTCAGATACACACGTGATGCTTCACTTTCCTCCAGATTACAAGAAAGGTTGTTTGTTCTGCATTCAGGTGATGTGGGAGTAATCTGTAAATTAGTTCACAATTGAAAGAATTCTCATTAAAGAGCCCTCAAGTTGGAAAATAAATTATTTTCAACGCTCTGAGAAATGAAATATAAGAACCTCTTTGTAGTCTTGTTGTTTTAATTAGGAAATGGCACCATCCAAGGAGTAATTGATTGCATTGTTATTTGAATGTGTACACATACCTTACACAGTTTCCTCAGACATAACGGTGCTACCATGCAGGGCCTTTAATTCCATGAATCTTATATCAAGATATCATTTGGAATTAAGACATTAGCTGCAATAAAGGAAACACTTTTCAACATGAACCTGTAAAGAATTATTCTTCACTTACATTCTTGTTTGACTCATTCAGATGGAAAGCCGGTGCCAGGGAGAAAGTAGAGTCTTTCTTTTGACTCATTTCCTCTTTTTGCAGTTTCATTTTTAGCTGACAACAGTGCAATGAACTCCTGATGAGATGTCTAGGTTTCTCCAGGGACCATTTCTCAAGGAGGCGACTAAATAGCTGAATTTATCTGTAGCCAGGAAGTGTCCAATCACATCGCAGACAGACAAAACTCTCGCTGTGGAGAGATGGAGCTCGTGAATCAGATGTGGAAACACAGCCAGGCTTTACATATTTTCTATTAACTTCTCTGGTTGCCATCTTTCTTTCTTTGACTCTGTCTGAATGTTTGTACACACATTTTATCCTCGGATTTGGAGTCACATTTACCCCGTGCAGAGCGAGAAGAGTTGGACAGTCTTCAACCACGTCCATTTGTTCGGAGGAACATGTGATGTGTCACAGCCACTCCTTGCTGAATCCTGGCCACCCTATTGGCCACCCCAAACACCCTCACCAAGGGGGCCAAAACATTAAGAAACCTTTCATCATTCATGAATAATTAACATGAATAGGACGTTACATTGATAAAGTACTCACTAAACTTACAATTCATTTAACTTCTTTTCTTCCAAAAGTTAATTATCCAAAGCCTCTGTACACCCCCTTCTATTTACATGTAATGGTTTGGTCCTGCCTCCAAACTCGGTGCAGCACCGCCGGCACTTTCTAGCAGAGAGTGAGAGCATGTTAGGAGCAGGGATGCTAGTGCTTACGTTTGAACCATGTCTCACCGACTCACAAAGTCAGGCTTTCAAAAGAGAAAAGAAAGGAGAGAAAGAAAAGAGAGAGGGACTAAAGGGCCACAGTATGTCACCCAGTTTTTCAAAGGAAAGGTGGGTGTGGTCCATGAGTGGTGGAAATGTGTCTGTTAGTTAAACTTAGTCCATTGTAAATAATAATTATGTTTTTTTTAGTAAGCTGACATTAAACTGTTAATATCTATAAAGAAAATGCAGAGGTTTTTAATTTCCCTCCTCTTTTAGCTGAAATTTAACAAATACAGGCACATTTTTAGCAGCTATTCATACTAAATCAGTTGTCCCTCCCCCTGGTGCCAGGACCAACAGATCCATCCCTAGACTCAGCAGCCCTGTCCCCCCATTAGTGTTATATTTTCACCGCTCAGTGTCAGTAAATAGTGTGCAGTTAGTATTGGACTACAAGATAGAAGCAAGCCTGTACAGGTAGAGGTATTTGAAGCATAAATGAGGCGTGTGGCTCAGTGGATAGAGCCGTGGTGTTCAAACCCCACTGCAGTCAGCATGTCATTGTGTCCCTGAGACACTTCACCCACAAAGTGCTCCTGTGGGATTGCCCACGGTATTGAGTATGTAAGTCACTTTGGATAAAAGAGTCTAACAAGTAACATGTAATGTAAAAACTGAGTGGGTTGGGTTCTGGAGGTGTGGTTACAGCGAGTGTGCTTGGTTGGCGTGCCCTGGGCCTGGTGGTGGGGCCCAATGTGATATCTTTCCATGGGGCCCAACATCCCTGGCGTGTAAGGCCAGAGGGCAGGACCTATAACACATTTACTACCCAATAGCATGTGAGGCTGAACAAAAGGACATTTTGACTGTAAATGTAGTCTTTTAAAAAAACTGTGGGCCCCCACCTTTTTGTTTTACCATGTGTGTGCGTGGAGAGATTCCCCTTCGATTGTATTGGCTCTAACGGTCAGAAAGAGATTTCAATCACCAAAATCGACCAATGGGTTCCAGAGAAACGGTAAAACCCCCATTTCCACCCAAATCACCTCAGAGGTGGAGTGTTTTTGCTAAATCTCTCTAAAAAGGTCAAATATCACTTGTTTTGCATCAATCTTGATACAGGGTACTTTTTATATGTTGTACTTTGGATTCCTAAAGCTTTACCATCATCCAAGGGTAGTTTTCACAATAAGTAAAAAATAAGTTTTGGACGGACACTATAATTTACAGTTTTTTACAATCTGAAATTTCTTTAAAATAAAAAACATCTACATTGATTCTGACTTTTCTACATCCAACTGACAGGTTTATCATTACTTTGGGAAAAAAGATTATTAATTGAACCCTTTTAGAAGGAAAGATATGGTCATTTGTTCTGGGAATGTTATTTTGGAGCCTGAGACCTGAACAACAAGCTGAGGGCTGAACAGGTTAAATGTCATTATTTAAAAATATGAAAGTGCTTATCTTTCATGCCAGCTGCACTTGAAGCAGAGTAGGTGCCACATGTTCTTTTCACAGGCTATCTCGCGTGGGAAGAGGTCTGCAGATATTCCCTTAGTGTTAGTTATTTCAACAGACCATCACTCACCAGCCGTTAGATGCAAATTGAAATGTCCACACACACACACACACACACACACACACACACACACACACACACACACACACACACACACACACACACACACACACACACACACACACACACACACACACACACACACACACACACACACACACACACACACACACACACACACACACACACACACACACACACACACACACACACACACACACACACACACACACACACACACACACACACACACACACACTGTAAATTCGAGGGTGCAGTGTGTCCTCTGTGTACACATTGTATAGCAGAGGGTTGTTTACCGACTGCAGGTGAAACATGGAGGGGGGAGGGTGGAGATTACTGCTGCTACCCTGGAGCCTGGAAACTGGTTCTGTGCCTTCAGGGTGTTAATGTTAGTTATTTCATCAGACCATCACTCACCCTTTGCTTGCAGACGGACAGACAGACAGACACACACACAAATTAATGTACAATACAATGTAATATTTGAAAGGCATAAATTACATTTTCATTGCTTAAGATCATAATGTGTAACTCCACTTTTTCCTTGAAATGTGCCATCATGATATATGAAATATTGTACAGTAACACCAAAAGTTACTGTAACATTACAGCACTATTTACAGTAACATTACAGTGTTGCTGTAATATTACAGTATGGTTTTAAAGTGCTCTATACATTTCCCGTCTAAGGATAATATTCCCACAATGCAGCATAATGTACACTATCACACTCTATTACAAATTCAAAGTAAATGACTGTGGGTAATACAGCAATTGGGGTTAGAATATGTGTAAATCATGCTATCTTGTAAATCTGAAGATTACGTTTAGTTTTAAATTAAAAGTATGTAGACTTCATTCACACTAACCCGAGAACCACAGCCACACCTTGCACTGCCGCCACACACACAGGCAACATCAATCACTTTCATAACAAAAACCACAAGTATTTGATTTGTTGTCAGAGCAGGGGCCTCTGTTTGTTGCGTATCACAATTATTTCAATGCACTCATTTACAACTAAAGTGCAGGTTGATAACACCAATGAAGCATTGAGGCCAGAGATGCAACAATGCCCTGCTTCTAGGGATGGGTATCGTTTGGATTTTATCGATACCGGTACCGGTACTGCTTATCGGTATTTTTCGATACTCTTATCGATACTTTTCAATAATTTGGTGTTAATAAACTAAAAAAAGACAAGGCGATGTGCCTGCAAGACTGCACCCAGGTAAACAAAACATATTACCCGTGCGCAGCAGCTAACCTGCCTGCGAGCCTTCGCTCAGGTCATATTTACACACGGCGCGGCTGAAACCCGCTAGCACTATTAGCACTAGGCTAGCAGTATCGCTAGCACCGTTTTAGATTCAATGAGTGTCTTGGTTGCAAATGCTTCATTAAGTTGCTTGTGTCACCCCCTTTACAAGTAACTAATTGAGCACATAGATTGCACCTTGCACTATCGCCACTACATTTTTTTAAAGTGCACCCAGACATTGGATTGCTTCGCTCTGTCCGCCATGCCTGCGGGACTCTCACAACAATAATAAGAGCGCTGTTGAGAGAGATGACGAGTGGCATTTACAGTGGCCAATCAGAGGGGTCTCAAACGGATACATCACACGGGATGAGGGTTCCCAACCAACCAGAATGGTTTAAAGTTAAACTAAGGAAGTAGACGTAACAGATATACCGATAGCAGCACCGTTTGTCCAGCGGCTTAACGGTATACCGATACCGTCCAATCAGGTACCGGTATTGACTTAGTACCGGTTCTCGGTACCCATCCCTACCTGCTTCACACTCAGTACTGCAGCTACAGTACAGTCTGACCTACTGTACAACGACATGCTGACTGCAGTGGCGTTTGAAACTCCCCTGATCCCAACACCAATGCACTAGTCCACTGCGCCACACGCACTAGTCCACTGCGCCACACACATTGGTCCACTGCGCCACACGCACTGGTCCACTGCGCCACACGCACTAGTCCACTGCGCCACACACATTGGTCCACTGCGCCACACGCACTGGTCCACTGCGCCACACGCACTAGTCCACTGTGCCACACGCACTAGCCCACTGCGCCACACGCACTGGTCCACTGCGCCACACGCACTAGCCCACTGCGCCACACGCACTAGCCCACTGCGCCACACGCACTAGTCCACTGCGCCACACGCACTAGTCCACTGTGCCACACGCACCAGCCCACTGCGCCACACGCACTAGTCCACTGCGCCACACGCACTAGTCCACTGCGCCACACACATTGGTCCACTGTGCCACACGCACTAGTCCACTGCGCCACACACATTGGCCCATTGCGCCACACGCACTAGTCCACTGCGCCACACACATTGGCCCATTGCGCCACACGCACTAGTCCACTGCGCCACACACATTGTTCCACTGCGCCACACGCACTAGTCCACTGCGCCACACGCACTAGCCCACTGCGCCACACGCACTAGTCCACTGCACCACACGCACTAGCCCACTGCGCCACACGCACTAGTCCACTGCACCACACACATTGGTCCACTGTGCCACACGCACCAGCCCACTGCGCCACACGCACTAGTCCACTGCGCCACACACATTGGCCCATTGCGCCACACGCATTAGTCCACTGCGCCACACGCACTATTCCACTGCGCCACACGCACTAGTCCACTGCTCCACACACATTGGTCCACTGCGCCACACGCACTAGCCCACTGCGCTACACGCACTAGTCCACTGCGCCACACACATTGGTCCACTGCGCCACACGCACTAGTCCACTGCGCCACACGCACTAGTCCACTGCGCCACACACATTGGTCCACTGCGCCACACGCACTAGTCCACTGCGCCACACGCACTAGCCCACTGCGCCACACGCACTAGCCCACTGCGCCACACAAATTGGTCTACTGCGCCACACACCTCCAACACCTACATTTTGTATTTCCTCCACAGAAGGTGTTTATGGTCAGAGGCCTGACATAATGTACAGCTTTAATTCCAGTTCATTTTATTGTGAATTTTTATTTTTTTCGATCAATTTACCTCCAAATCTGAGAGGACATTTAGACATTTTTTCGGAAAAGCTACTAAATATTAGAATTAAAAGAGCCTCCCAGATTATTGTCTCTGATTTAATAGAAATACAACTTGGACATCTTTAAATTGAACAGGTACAATTTCCAAAAAAGGGCAGATAATAATGAGCTGCAGGAAGAAAAAAGTGCTGTTGTTGTCCAAAGGAATTATTCTCATTCAATTGCATGAGAAGATAAAATGTGTGTAATTAAATAGATCCATTATGTTACAAACCTTCTTTACTTCATCAAAATATGCATCGTGTAAAGACTACGACTGATTAAGTTCTTTCAAAAGGATTTTAATAAACCTAGCTGTCAGGGTGGGGAAAATAGGACCCAAGTGCAGTCAGACAATACAAAAAGGTTTGTTAACAAAAAGTGAGTTTTATAAAAAAAAAGCCGAAGACATGAAAAACGGCAGGAGACACGGACAAGCATAGACGAGCAGGGACATGAAATGATGACGAACAGATATGGAGCACAGAGGAAGACGAGACTAAATACACAGAAGGGTAATCACAGGACACGACACAGCTGGGCAGGGGAGGCAGAAACACAAGGGCAACAGGTGAACACAATCAGACACAGGAGGGAGACTAACGACAGGGAGGCAGACACAGGAAGTAGGACCAGACAAGACAAAAGAAGGAAAACTTTTCAAAATAATAAAGGTAGTATATGAAAACCACAAATCCAAAACCACAACACTTGCAAGCAAAGAAAATTAAGTTTCTTGTAAGCATTTTTTTTTCAAAGCTGGCACAACTTACGAATAAACATTCCCTCATGTGTTACAGCCATAGACTGTATAAGGTATAAGCGGTGGTAAGAGTGATGGTTGGTTTGTAGAATGGAGTTTTAAAACGTTGAGTTGGGAGTTTTGGCCTTTGCCCTCTTGCTCTTCTGGAACAAGATGGACCATAAGACGGGGGAAGAACAACTGACACAGAAGAATGTAGTTAAAAAAATGTGTCTATTCATCTTCATGACATGAAAGAATGCTCTGAAGGGATTACCGTTCTAGCAACATGTCAACACAGGATATCCCCACCCTAGCCTAGAGCATACAATACTTTATCATCTAATGAATCATCACTTACTAATTGATCATAATGCTGTGTTGAGGAAGGCTTACATCTTGCAATTGAGAACATATCATTATTTACTGAGGTATTAAATCAAGTTAGAATTGGGCTGATTTTGTCATAGACCCGTATACAATCAGACTTAGTGACCGGCTTCTACACAAACAGACCAGCAAGTTACAACCTGTTGGCAGATAGAGAGAATGCACGTTTATGGCCCTATTGCTTTGCCTTCATGTTTTCAAACTGGAGGTTGTCTCTTGGTAAAGGTCCAGTTTATAACAGGATACTGCTAAAACGAATACATGCTAATGTTAGATAACATACACCATGTAGCAACGTGTTGATTCTGTAAAGCAGCTTAATGAGTTAGCATGCTAGCACAACACAATGTACAACTGAAGCTGATGGCAATGTCAATAGTCCCAATGTATTTCGTCTTAAAGGGGCCCTGTTAGGCTTTGGGGGGTTTCCCTGTCCTGCAGTGTGTTATATCTGGCTGTTAGGCTGTTGTGTATGTAAATGGTCTGCAGAGGCTAAAATCCATACGGCCCCTTTAAACCAAAGTAAAATAAAATAGTATACCTTCGATCGCTATAAAAGTGATGAAGTGATACTGATTCATGTTTGAGCCTAATGTCATGCCAAGCTTACATCATGTTTGCTAATGTTATAAGACTTAGGTATATATATTCTTCAAAGCCAATTCAAGCTAGAATTAGAGTGCTTGCTTTTCTCTAGTTATTCAATTGTTTTCAAAAATAAGGATTTTTCCAGAGTCAAAAACTGAAATCAAATCAACTGATATGAAACAGACTGTCCATAGGATCAACAAATATGTTGTTGATAGGCATACATGGAATGAGCAAAACTTAGCAGGTTCACTCAAACTGACCCGTGTATGCTATGTTTTGCTGTACTGTAAGGTGTGGCTGTGGCTATTGGGTGTGTAGCAGAGTAAGAATGGGGCGTGTGCGCACCAGTGGACACAAACTAACATATAGTATAAAACAGCAGGAAGTACTCATGATACCTAGAACTCTGTTTACTGTGAGTACAGTCAGAGTACTTAGTTATAATGAAGTACACACATCACCCATCTCTCAGAGGGCTGAAGGTGAGCTGTGCAGCAACACATCTCAACATGTGTCCGTACTAAGAGCTGCTAGATTGAGCTGCTGTGATGGAACATGGACAGCAGCCAACCTATAATCACACTCTCCTCTATTACTTTCAATTGAGTTTGTTTTATTACTAAAGTGATTTATATATTATCATATTGTGCAATGTGTCTTATTTAGGTCAGCATTATATTTCACAATGTTTGAGCTATTGGAATATTTGTTTCAAAGTACAGGAGACAGACATTCTCCTGTCCTCGCAGTGAAGCGTGTTTCTCACAGTGTGGTGGTCTGAAGGGGAGGGGCTCAGCTTGACCATGGTGGTGGTGAATGGATGGTTGGGGTCGGTCTGAAGGGGAGGGGCTTAGCTTGACCATGGTGGTGGTGAATGGATGGTTGGGGTCGGTCTGAAGGGGCTTAGCTTGACCCTGGTGGTGGTGAATGGATGGTTGGGGTCGGTCTGAAGGGGAGGGGCTTAGCTTGACCCTGGTGGTGGTGAATGGATAGTTGGGTTCGGTCTGAAGGGGAGGGGCTTAGCTTGACCCTGGTGATGGTGAATGGATGGTTGGGGTCGGTCTGAAGGGGAGGGGCTTAGCTTGACCATGGTCGTGGTGAATGGATGGTTGAGGTCGGTCTGAAGGGGAGGGGCTTAGCTTGACCCTGGTGGTGGTGAATGGATGGTTGAGGTCGGTCTGAAGGGGAGGGGCTTAGCTTGACCCTGGTGGTGGTGAATGGATGGTTGGGTTTCATCTGAAGGGGAGGGGCTTAGCTTGACCCTGGTGGTGGTGAATGGATAGTTGGGGTCGGTCTGAAGGGGAGGGGCTTAGCTTGACCCTGGTGGTGGTGAATGGATGGTTGGGGTCGGTCTGAAGGGGAGGGGTTTAGCTTGACCATGGTGGTGGTGAATGGATAGTTGGGGTCGGTCTGAAGGGGAGGGGCTTAGCTTGACCCCGGTGGTGGTGAATGGATAGTTCGGTTCGGTCTGAAGGGGAGGGGCTTAGCTTGACCCTGGTGGTGGTGAATGGATGGTTGGGGTTGGTCTGAAGGGGAGGGGCTTAGCTTGACCCTGGTGGTGGTGAATGGATGGTTGGGGTCGGTCGGTCTGAAGGGGAGGGGCTTAGCTTGACCCTGGTGGTGGTGAATGGATAGTTGGGTTTCGTCTGAAGGGGAGGGGCTTAGCTTGACCCTGGTGGTGGTGGTGTATGGATGGTTGGGGTCGGTCTGAAGGGGAGGGGCTTAGCTTGACCCTGGTGGTGGTGAATGGATAGTTGGGTTCGGTCTGAAGGGGAGGGGCTTAGCTTGACCCTGGTGGTGGTGAATGGATGGTTGGGGTCGGTCTGAAGGGGAGGGGCTTAGCTTGACCCTGGTGGTGGTGAATAGATGGTTGGGGTCGGTTTGAAGGGGAGGGGCTTAGCTTGACCCTGGTGGTGGTGAATGGATAGTTGGGTTTCGTCTGAAGGGGAGGGGCTTAGCTTGACCCTGGTGGTGGTGAATGGATAGTTGGGGTCGGTCTGAAGGGGAGGGGCTTCGCTTGACCCTGGTGGTGGTGCAGAACGGATAGTTGGGGTCGGTCTGAAGAGGAGGGGCTTAGCTTGACCCTGGTGATGGTGAATGGATAGTTGGGTTCAGTCTGAAGGGGAGGGGCTTAGCTTGACCCTGGTGGTGGTGAATGGATGGTTGGGGTCGGTCTGAAGGGGAAGGGCTTAGCTTGAACCTGGTGGTGGTGAATGGATGGTTGGGGTTGGTCGGTCTGAAGGGGAGGGGCTTAGCTTGACCCCTGGTGGTGGTGAATGGATAGTTGGGTTTCGTCTGAAGGGGAGGGGCTTAGCTTGACCCTGGTGGTGGTGAATGGATGGTTGGGGTCGGTCTGAAGGGGAGGGGCTTAGCTTGAACCTGGTTGTGGTGAATGGATGGTTGGGGTCGGTCGGTCTGAAGGGGAGGGGCTTAGCTTGACCCCTGGTGGTGGTGAATGGATAGTTGGGTTTCGTCTGAAGGGGAGGGGCTTAGCTTGACCCTGGTGGTGGTGAATGGATAGTTGGGGTCGGTCTGAAGGGGAGGGGCTTAGCTTGACCCTGGTGGTGGTGTATGGATGGTTGGGGTCGGTCGGTCTGAAGGGGAGGGGCTTAGCTTGACCCTGGTGGTGGTGAATGGATAGTTGGGTTTCGTCTGAAGGGGAGGGGCTTAGCTTGACCCTGGTGGTGGTGAATGGATAGTTGGGGTCGGTCTGAAGGGGAGGGGCTTAGCTTGACCCTGGTGGTGGTGTATGGATGGTTGGGGTCGGTCGGTCTGAAGGGGAGGGGCTTAGCTTGACCCTGTATTCAGAGGGACAGGAGGTGAAAAGGGGATGAAGGTTGCGGTCACTTATTGAGAGGAGAGAGAGTAGTAACATAGAAATAGTAAATGAATGAGTAAAGACGGTCTTCCTGGTTGAACTCGCGCTGAGCTTCATTTGTCTTTTTACGGCATCTTTTTCAAGTTATTGTTATTTTCTATACTTGTACATGTTTTTTTACTTTTGCAGAACTCTATTTGGGTTTTTTGTTTCCTGTTAATAATTTAACTGTCTAAACAAATCTCCTTTTGAATCAAAAACTATATTGCAATACCCCGTATATAGATTCTGATCTGGAAATGGAGCATTGAACACTTAATGAAGTGCGACTAAGCTGTGCAGAGCTAAACATTTCAGTGTGTACACACAAAGGTTTGGTGAGTGAACGTGAAAATGCTATCTCCAGAGAGGGGGGGGGGGGGGGGAAGAACAACTGACACAGAAGAATGTAGTTAAAAAAACGTGTCTATTCATCTTCATGACATGAAAGAATGCTCTGAAGGGATTACCGTTCTAGCAACATGTCAACACAGGATATCCCCACCCTAGCCTAGAGCATACAATACTTTATAATCTAATGAATCATCACTTACTAACGGATCATAATGCTGTGTTGAGGAAGGCTTAAATCTTGCAATTGAGAACATATCATTATTTACTGAGGTATTAAATCAAGTTAGAATTGGGCTGATTTTGTCATAGACCCGTATACAATCAGACTTAGTGACCGGTTTCTACACAAACAGACCAGCAAGTTACAACCTGTTGGCAGATAGAGAGAATGCACGTTTATGGCCCTATTGCTTTGCCTTCATGTTTTCAAACTGGAGGTTGTCTCTTGGTAAAGGTCCAGTTTATGACAGGATACTGCTAAAACGAATACATGCTGATGTTAGATAACATACACCATGTAGCAACGTGTTGATTCTGTAAAGCAGCTTAATGAGTTAGCATGCTAGCACAACACAATGTACAACTGAAGCTGATGGCAATGTCAATAGTCCCAATGTATTTCGTCTTAAAAGGGCCCTGTTATGCTTTGGGGGGTATCCCTGTCCTGCAGTGTGTTATATCTGGCTGTTAGCCTGTTGTGTATGTAAATGGTCTGCAGAGGCTAAAATCCATACAGCCCCTTTAAACCAAAGTAAAATAAAATAGTATACCTTAGATCGCTATAAAAGTGATGAAGTGATACTGATTAATGTTTGAGCCTAATGTCATGCCAAGCTTACATCATGTTTGCTAATGTTATAAGACTTAGGTCTATACATTCTTCAAAGCCAATTCAAGCTAGAATTAGAGTGCTTGCTTTTCTCTAGTTATTCAATTGTTTTCAAAAATAAGGTCCAATAAAATAGCCTTAATATGTGTTTAGTGGAAAAAGATTGCTCATATATAACGCTATCGGGGAACTTGAACTGTTTTCGAACACTTTTCCAGAGTCAAAAACTGAAATCAAATCAACTGATATGAAACAGACTGTCCATAGGATCAAAACATATGTTGTTGATAGGCATACATGAAATGAGCAAAACTTAGAAAGTTCACTCAAACTGACCCGTGTATGCTATGTTTTGCGGTATTGTAAGGTGTGGCTGTGGCTATTGGGTGTGTAGCAGAGTAAGAATGAGGCGTGTGCGCACCAGTGGACACAAACTAACATATAGTATAAAACAGCAGGAAGTACTCATGATACCTAGAACTCTGTTTACTGTGAGTACAGTCAGAGTACTTAGTTAGAATGAAGTACACACATCACCCATCTCTCAGAGGGCTGAAGGTGAGCTGTGCAGCAACACATCTCAACATGTGTCCGTACTAAGAGCTGCTAGATTGAGCTGCTGTGATGGAACATGGACGGAGAATAAGAACATCCCATGTGGTCCAGCTGGAGTCTCCTCTGCCTCCTGACCCCTGCCTCTGGCCCTCTCTCTGACACTTCATCTTCCTCACATACATCTCTTCTTCTTCCTCACTAATGTCTTCATCTCGTCCTCCGGAATCTGATCCACCTTCAGGTGCTGGGTCAGCTCTCCTCTCTCTGTGAGCCGGTCTGTGAACATCACTCCGCAGTTTAATGCAGGGCCGTAGCTACGATTTGAACGGGCCTAAGATGATATTTAAAAGGATTCACGTTTGATTCATGTACTGCTTGTTTCTTTGAGAAGCTTGTGGACATATAGTTGGTTTGTTTCTACAAGTACAGTTTTAGGGACACAAAAGTTAGGGGGGCAGCTGGGAGGGACAAGGCTCTACAGTGGGGGGGCAGCTGGGGGGGACAAGGCTCTACAATGGGGGGGGCACCTGGGGGGGGACAAGGCTCTACAGTTGGGGGGCAGCAGGGGGGGATAAGGCTCTACAGTGGGGGGGGGGGGGGAGTTACCCCTGGTGTGCACTACTAATTGAGATCAGTTCTGCCAACATGCAAATGTTAGTACTTAAGTATTGTCAAGCGGTTGCTTTTGGGTCTGTTGAAAGAGGGTTTGTTTAAAGCAGCCATATTTGGTTTTGGGCGTTTTCCCTTTCCTGTAGTGTGTTATAGAAGTTGTTGTGCATATAAATGGTCTGCAAAGGCTACAATCCCCAAATTCCCTCCAGAGAGAGTTCTGCAGCCTGTTGAGATCTCCATATTAAGTTGAATACTTAAAACGAAAGTTAGTTATAATCAAATATAATCAATTCTATTCTTGTATAACCCACAATGAAAATGCTTCATATGGCTTTTATGCTTTTCTATATGTACTGTACACTATAAACAAAGTGGTTTGTTAAGATGAGTGTAAGGCCTATTATGGTTTATGAGGTGTCACTGATAAGAGAGAGGAGACAGTTTCTTCCCACAGCAGTGCACAGGGGGGGGGCACCAAACAGGTGTTAGCCATAGAATATGTCTGGTCATGTCTATGGCTTGAATCCTTTCCTTTACCTGAACTGCCGTAAACTGCACAGTAGCATGAGGGAGCTGGGACATATCTGAGATGACTTTGAGTGTTAACTGCTGCCTGAGGGATCATGGATTCCTAACAGCAGCCAACCTATAATCAAACTGTCATCTATTACTTTCCATTGAGTTTGTTTTATTACTAAAGTGATTTATATATTATCATATTGTGCAATGTGTCTTATTTAGGTCAGCATTATATTTCACAATGTTTGAGCTATTGGAATATTTGTTTCAAAGGACAGGAGACAGACATTCCCCTGTCCTCCTGTCCTCGCAGTGAAGCGTGTTTCTCACAGTGTGGCGGTCTGAAGGGGAGGGGCTTAGCTTGACCCTGGTGGTGGTGAATGGATAGTTAGATTCGGTCTGAAGGGGAGGGGCTTAGCTTGACCCTGGTGGTGGTGAATGGATGGTTGGGGTCGGTCTGAAGGGGAGGGGCTTAGCTTGACCCTGGTGGTGGTGAATGGATAGTTGGGTTTCGTCTGAAGGGGAGGGGCTTAGCTTGACCCTGGTGGTGGTGAATGGATGGTTGGGGGTCGGTCTGAAGGGGAGTGGCTTAGCTTGACCCTGGTGGTGGTGAATGGATAGTTGGGGTCGGTCTGAAGGGGAGGGGCTTAGCTTGACCCTGGTGGTGGTGAATGGATAGTTGGGTTTCGTCTGAAGGGGAGGGGCTTAGCTTGACCCTGGTGGTGGTGAATGGATAGTTGGGTTTCGTCTGAAGGGGAGGGGCTTAGCTTGACCCTGGTGGTGGTGAATGGATGGTTGGGGGTCGGTCTGAAGGGGAGTGGCTTAGCTTGACCCTGGTGGTGGTGAATGGATAGTTGGGGTCGGTCTGAAGGGGAGGGGCTTAGCTTGACCCTGGTGGTGGTGAATGGATAGTTGGGTTTTGTCTGAAGGGGAGGGGCTTAGCTTGACCCTGTATTCAGAGGGACAGGAGGTGAAAAGGGGATGAGGGTTGCGGTCACTTATTGAGAGGAGAGAGAGTAGTAACATAGAAATAGTAAATGAATGAGTAAAGACGGTCTTCCTGGTTGAACTCGCGCTGAGCTTCATTTGTCTTTTTACGGCATCTTTTTCAAGTTATTGTTATTTTCTATACGTGTACGTGTGTTTTACTTTTGCAGAACTCTATTTGGGTTTTTTGTTTCCTGTTAATATGTTTAACTGTCTAAACAAATCTCCTTTTGAATCAAAAACTATATTGCAATACCCCGTATATAGATTGTGATCTGGAAATGGAGCATTGAACACTTAATGAAGTGCGACTAAGCTGTGCAGAGCTAAACATTTCAGTGTGTACACACAAAGGTTTGGTGAGTGAACGTGAAAATGCTATCTCCAGAGAGAGAACAATATCTTCACTCGTATATCACAAGGGTTTCAACTATCTTGGACGTGTTTGCAACCTCAAAGGGGGGGGGGGGAGAAATACTGAGGCCCCAAACAGGTGTTAGCCATAGAATATGTCTGGTCATGTCCAGTCCTGTACATCAGAGGCCATGCCAAGTTTCCACCTATGGAGGAGGTGTCTTTAGGTTTTTCAGTCCTGTTTCGGGCATAAAAACACTGGCAGAGAGGGGGGGGGGGGGGGGGGGGGGTTCCCCTGGTAAGCTCTCTCTCGGACTAGATGTGTACGTAAATTGATTTGTTGAATGAAAGTTTGAATGTGCTTTTTATTATCACCGGTCATTTATGAGGAGATGCCTCTAAATTTTGTCGGACGATTTTAAATGTTACAACAGAATTGGGCAGTTGAAGTTACAATTTAGTGTAATAAATGTAAAACTGTGAATTGAGGTTGCATATTAGAACATGACCACAGCATGATATGTTTTTGCAGGATTGCCATGTTGTAAAGAGAGAAGGTAGAAACCCTGTATAATTGTTCTTCAAATAAACTGATCCCACCTTTTGGACTGGGACAACTTAAAAGACATCTGTGCTCTCCTCTCCTGCTTCAAAGGTAAGATGGCACCCTGCCACACTCACACTTAGGCAGGGTCACACCTCATTCCTGATATCAAAATCCTTCGGGATCGCTTAAACAGATTTAGCGGGTCGTCTGAATTGAAACAGCAGTTCATTGAAGTTAGGTCAGGAGTTAGTAGAGGTGAGATCTTGCTGACGTTGGTAGATCTGAGCCAAGCAGTAAACTTACACTCAATAACTTCTGTTAGGTCCTTTAGTAGGTCTGAGTCATTTGCCAGAATAAATGATAAGGCCTCCCGACTCGCAAGAAGCCTTATCTATGGCTTGAATCCTTTCCTTTACCTGAACTGCCGGAACCTGCAGAGCAGCATGAGGGAGCTGGGACATATCTGAGATGACTTTGAGTGTTAACTGCTGCCTGAGGGATCATGGATTCCTAACAGCAGCCAACCTATAATCAAACTGTCATCTACTACTTTCCATTGAGTTGTTTTATTACTAAAGTGATTTATATATTATCATATTGTGCAATGTGTCTTATTTAGGTCAGCATTATATTTCACAATGTTTGAGCTATTGGAATATTTGTTTCAAAGGACAGGAGACAGACATTCTCCTGTCCTCCTGTCCTCGCAGTGAAGCGTGTTTCTCACAGTGTGCTGGTGCTTGACATGTCGTTGACAATTGCTCTTTTAATCCTGATTCTTATTTACCGTTTGTTGACACAAAGCTCTGTTTGAGGATCAACGGCAGTGCCACACCCTCTTGGTATTCTATCACAGCGATGTATGATGACACAATAATACAGAGAGCTCAGCTTTTGTCGTGTTGCACCGTATGATTTGAACTAACTTCACACCATCCTCTTGGTTCTGCTGTTAGTGGGAAGCTAGATGATTACATTTATTATAACACTCACAATGACTTTGTACAAAAACACACGACATGCCGATGTGGTATAACTTCTCCACAGTACTTCAGGCATCTACATGTTGTCCACATTGACACACTACAATAAAATGCTCTGACATGTATACAAACGATATAATATAATAATCATGATAATATAAAACTGTGAAAAGATCAAATCTGCATAACGAGTACTTTTACTTTTGCTACTTGATGCTAAGTACATTTAACATTTTATCCTTTACTTTTATACTTCTGAAATTGTGCAGAGTGAGTACTTTTACTTCAAGTGCTTTTTGATGCTAATACTTTTGTTACTTTATCAAAACTAAGATTTTGAAATCAGGATTTTACTTGTAAAGGAGTATTCCAAGATTGTTTGTACTTTTACTTGAGTAAAGGATCTGAGTACTTTATCCAACACTGACAAATGTCAATTCATAATAACATCTACCTCCATTATTCTAGTAAATGTACTCAGCTAAAAATAACTGTGCTTTAGAGTACTTGCAGAAAACTGCAAATTCCCAACAAAAATAGTTTATTACAGTTCCAATGACCCATTTTTGTTCAATCAGGAGAGACGGTTTTGATAAGAATACATATTTATTGCCAGGAATACACAAATGAATGTAACAGAGTTTTTGCGATTAGGCCCCGTTGTGCAGGAGTATCATTCGAGAGGGGAGAACCGATCTGATGAAACCCCCCGGGGGCTAGACACTGGTGGTGGTGAATGGATGGTTGGGGTCGGTCTGAAGGGGAGTGGCTTAGCTTGACCCTGGTGGTGGTGAATGGATGTTTGGGGTCGGTCTGAAGGGGAGGGGCTTAGCTTGACCCTGGTGGTGGTGAATAGATAGTTGGGTTCGGTCTGAAGGGGAGGGGCTTAGCTTGACCCTGGTGGTGGTGAATAGATAGTTGGGTTCGGTCTGAAGGGGAGGGGCTTAGCTTGACCCTGGTGGTGGTGAATGGATGGTTGGGGTCGGTCTGAAGGGGAGTGGCTTAGCTTGACCCTGGTGGTGGTGAATGGATAGTTGGGTTTGGTCTGAAGGGGAGGGGCTTAGCTTGACCCTGGTGGTGGTGAATGGATAGTTGGGTTCGGTCTGAAGGGGAGGGACTTAGCTTGACCCTGGTGGTGGTGAATGGATGGTTGGGGTCGGTCTGCAGGGGAGGGGCTTAACTTGACCCTGGTGGTGGTGAATGGATGGTTGGGGTCGGTCTGAAGGGGAGGGGCTTAGCTTGAAATAGTAAATGAATGAGTAAAGACGGTCTTCCTGGTTGAACTCGCGCTGAGCTTCATTTGTCTTTTTACGGCATCTTTTTCAAGTTATTTTTATTTTCTATACTTGTACATGTTTTTTACTTTTACAGAACTTTGCTTGGGTTTTTTGTTTCCTGTTAATATGTTTAACTGTCTAAACAAATCTCCTTTTGAATCAAAAACTATATTGCAATACCCCGTATATAGATTGTGATCTGGAAATGGAGCATTGAACACTTAATGAAGTGCGACTAAGCTGTGCAGAGCTAAACATTTCAGTGTGTACACACAAAGGTTTGGTGAGTGAGCGTGAAAATGCTATCTCCAGAGAGAGAACAATATCTTCACTCGTATATCACAAGGGTTTCAACTATATTGGACGTGATTTATAGCCGTTTAGATTGCAACCTCAAAATGAATATCAGCAGTGAAAGGAAACTTCTGCTATGTGTTCGTCCAGGCCGTGGATGTGCTCAGACGTTTGCTAGTTAGAAGTAAAAACATATTTTAAGGTTTAACCAGAAGCAGAATGTTCTAAATAGTACATCGATTATTCTTATTATATTGTTTCAAATCTGCAAGGAAAGCTTTTAAAGCCTGTCAAGAATTGAAGAAAAGATTGTGGTTAAAAGGAAAGAAGCAAACAAAGGAGAGCTTGTTCTAGTTTGGGTGTGATGCCCATAAAGTGACAATAAAAAGAAAGAACACGTAGGCGTATCTGTGATGATATCTCCGGCACATTCTTTTCCCCAGGTGTGATCTATGGCCAGGTGTCGACTGACATCATCCATCAAAACAAATTCTAACTAGCAACCCTGCAGGCTATTGCTGAGCATCACAAAGAGAATGCATAACATGTTAGGTGTGAGATGTGAAGAATAAGTGAAACTATCACTAACAGAAGAACCAACACTTAAAATCTTCACGCATGATAACAATGAAAGACAGAGGGTTGTTTGCGAAGACGTGTGCTGGCTGAGAGTCAAGTGCAATGAACCATTTTACAGTCCATATAATGCTTGTTGCCTTGGTAACATAACAGGTTTAGACAACATAGCAGTCTTGCTCAACATTCAAATATCACTAAAGCCATGACAACAATGCCATTTCTTCATGCAAATTAACAAAAATAATAATCTGTCTGCAGATAGATGTGGATTAAAAGAATTGAAAGATTTAGATTAAGTGTAATCCCTCCTTCTCCTTACTATTGTTGGACACAATGAACCTCAAGGGTGTGTGTGATAGGTGGGGCAAAGCAACCATTTGAGGTAATGCTCCTCCCTTCATTCCTACACAACCCCGCCCTGACCAGAGGCAGCATGCAGGATAAAAAGGGGACAGAGGCAGAACATTGCATCTCAGTCCAAGTCGTTCTCTTTGAGGCAGGCAGATCTCTTGAGCAATCGTCACCATGAGTTCTTATTTTGCGAGTAGCTCCGGCAGAAGCAGCATGGGTGGAAACATGGGTGGAGGTGCGGTGCAAAGGAGATATGCTTCCAGTGTGAGCGGTTCAGTTGGCATCGGATCAAGAATGTCCAGCAGCAGTTTTGGAGCTGGAGGTGGAGGTGGTTATGGCATGGGAGGTGGAGGTGGAGGTGGTTATGGCATGGGAGGTGGAGGTGGAGGAGGTTTTGGCATGGGAGGTGGAGGTGGAGGAGGTTTTGGGATGGGAGGTGGAGGTGGAGGTGGAGGTGGGTTTGACGCTTCGGCAAATGAGAAGGCCACCATGCAGAACCTGAACGACCGTCTGGCCACCTACCTGGACACGGTGCGAAAACTTGAGCTGGCCAACGCTGACCTGGAGCTCAAGATCCGCGAGTTCTTGGAGAATAAGTCCTCCCCCAATGCCAGAGACTACTCAGCCTTTGAGGCCACCATCGCCGATCTGCAGGGACGGGTATGTCACATGATTTCTGATTCTTTAGTTAGTCACAATGTAAATTATCTCCAGATTAATATGTTGGAAATGTACATTGGAACGTGTTTCAAAGCACATTCATGATTTTATAGAGAAATATTTGTGTCTAATGAAATCTGTCTTCTAAACACAGATCCAGGAAGCCACCAGTATCAATGGAAGCATCTATCTGTCTATTGACAATGCAAAACTGGCATCAGACGACTTCAGAATCAAGTAAGTATCAAGTTCAGAGACAGAATGTTTCTCGGACGTAGTTAGATGGTAATTTAACTGAAGCAATGCGTGTATGGGGAAAATGTTGCTTCCGAGGTGCAGATGTCTGATTTCTTGCTGCCTCACAGGTGGGAGAATGAGCTAGCCATGCGTCAATCAGTGGAGGCTGACATCGCCGGCCTGAAGAGAGTGTTGGATGAGCTGACACTGGCCAGATCAGACCTGGAGATGCAGATTGAAGGCCTCAGGGAGGAGCTGATCTTCCTCAAGAAGAACCACGAGGAGGTGGGTAGCGAATGATTGAAGTTCATCTGAATGAGCTTTCATTCAATTTGCTCGAATGAAGATTGAAATGTACTCAAACAACTTTGCCAAACTCTTCTTATTCAACAGGAATTAGCACTCATGAGAAACCAGATGACTGGACAGATCAACGTGGAGGTGGACGCAGGGAAACAACCGGACCTGTCCCTCGTTATGTCAGAGATCCGTGAGCAGTATGAGTCTGTGGCCGCCAAGAATGCGAGAGACCTTGAAGCCTGGTTCCAAGCAAAGGTGAGACTGCCAAATGCGACATAAACATTCAAGTGAAAAAAGCATGAACTATTTGAACTGTGCTGACCTCAATGGGGAGATCAAGTGAAGTCAAACAATGGGAGGATAGAAATGCAAATTATAAATTAAGAATAAACATAATAACATCATTCATACTTAGAAAGAACCTTTTTCTAGCAAACATTTCCCCCACCAGCCCAAATAATTATGCAATTTAACAAACAGTGTGTCAATTTGGTGTGGGGTACAACAAGGGAAGTCACTAAACGTCATTTATTATTCAAAAGTAAGGAATATGGAGGCCTGGGAGCCATAGACCTCGGCATCACACTCAAAATGACCTTTGTAAAAAATATCACAGCTGCAATAAACAGGAAAGCCCTACAACCAATTCGTTTATGGTGATTTCATAACTGAACTTGCACGCTTAGAGATAGATTGGATCGGACTACCGAATAGAGTGATTTTTAAAATGGTGAAAGATTTCAAATATGGTGGTTTTATAACATACAAAAACCTAACATCTGATGAAGGTAGCGAAGTCTTGAAATTGATCAAATGTAAGCAGCTTTCGGAGAGCATGAGAGACGTGAGGTGGCGGTCAGAGCTGTGGTCTCATGGAGCTGCTATGTTCAAATAAAACATGTGCGATGGTTAACTGTGAGGAGGACGAGACTCCACAGCACCTCCTCATGGACTGCTGCAGAGCCCAGGAGGTGTGGTCGCTCCTACGGGGCATCGGTTTAGAGTTCACTGTCAAATATAATTCTATCATGTATCGTATTCTGGATGAAAAGATGGACATAAAACACAGGGAACTTTTTCGGCTTGTAATTTGCATCTCGTGTATGAAGATCTGGAAAACGAGTTGCAAAATGATATTAAATCAGACAACAATAAGTAGCTACACCATCGTGAGACCGGTTATTACCGAACTAAGAAGAAGAAAAACCCCGGACACATCCCAGACTCAGCCATGGGGCATCTTGAGTCTGTGACCGAAAATCTCACTGGGAGACAAACGTGCTCTCTGTTATTGCTTTGTGTGTTTTGTGTATTATTAATGTAACTTGTGTACTCCCGTGTCTGTTATAGTCGGAGGATCTGAACAAGGAGGTGGCTGCCAGCACAGAAGTTATCCAAACATCAAGGACAGAAATTACTGATCTACGTCGAACAATGCAGGGCCTGGAGATCGAGCTGCAGTCCCAACTCAGCATGGTAAAGGATAATGATCTACGGCAAAATGTAATGAAAGATATGATGCTCCCAAAATATTTGACTTCTAATTCACTCTTTCTCCTCTCCCTTCCTCCTGTCTTTCCCTTCCACCTACAGAAAGGGTCACTTGAAGGCACGTTAGCTGAGACAGAGGGACGGTATTCCATGCAGTTGCAAAGCCTACAGAGCCAAGTGACGGGGCTGGAGCAACAGCTAATGCAAATGCGTTCAGACACGGAACGCCAGGGCCAAGAATACCAAATGTTGCTGGACATCAAGACACGGCTGGAGATGGAGATCGCAGAATACAGAAGGCTGTTGGACGGAGAGGTCTCGTAAGTAGTCCACAAAGAACGATTATCTCCTTTCATTTTACACAAATAACAACATCTGCAAATTGAAGAATTGTTCTCATATTGAATGCAAGCTCTGTGATTCTTCCCCTCGCAGCAGTTCCATCAGTTCAGGGTCTAGCAGCAGCACCTCAACCAAGATGATCGTTCTCACAGAGGAATATGTGAACGGCCAGTTGGTGTCCAAATCCTGATCTGTCTCGCGCAGAAAGAGCGACACATTGGGCCACGCCTGAGGACCACCATCATAAACCATGATCACAACACATTCTTTGCCTCGGCATGTGAATGCAATAAAAGGCTGCCAGTTTGCTGACTAAAATGTTGTCCTGTTTTATTAACTGTCTTAATTCCAAATGATGTCTTTAGAGTGGCGTTTTTCTAAATAAAGGTCTGGTGAAAATATTTGCTCTTAAATCTGACAAGAATGTTTAGCATTCCTGTTTCAAAAACGGTGAGCCTTAGCTTGAGGCTGTCACCAGATAAAGGAATGGTTGTGAAAAGATGTAGTAAAAATTGAGGCTCTGCAAATCTGATCAAATTGCATACGGCTCTGCTCAACCATGTCCTCCGAGATACAATTAGTTCAGGACTTAATCACGCAGATGGGCAACACAACATGGTGCCACTCTGAAGCAGACATGCATTCTCCAATGAGTTGAGATTTTAGTTTGAGTTTATTTCCACTAAACCTAAAATGAAGAGTTAATGCTCAGATATCTGTCTTTAAACAGCAGACCTTGTGAGATATTTGTGTGTGAGCATAAATAAGAATCACTGGATGCTGGACTGGGGTGGCAATTTGAAAAAGGGATTTTCTTAACTGTTACCCAATGCATGCACGGGTATATCCCTGTCCCTCATCTCACTGATGCTGCTTTAATAGAGCGGTGCAGGGAGGACGTGTTTACCCTGAAGTAAACTGCTGACAAAAGAGCAATGGGATTTCTCCAGAGGATTTTGGAAAATAGCTCGAATTAAGATCTGTGGAAAACAAACCTGTTTGATAAATGCACCTTTTGTTCAGCTGGATAATCTCCACATGTCTACCCTACTTTTATAATGTTCTAATCATAAATCTAATGTCCAGAAGCTAAATGCTAACGTTATGCTATAAAGCAGTGATTCTCAAACTTTTTTCAATAATGTTCCCCCTTTGAAATAAAATTCAGCGAAGTTCCCCCTGATCAGCGCAGAAACAATTTGTTAGGGACAAAAAGGCTATATAAAGAGGTACAGTATGTGCTGCACCCTCAGAGTCTGATTTATTAAAACAAGAACATGAGAAACACTTAAAGCTACATTTAAAATGTTTACAATCCATCACTAAATTCATGGCAAACCAATTTTAACATCATGCAATAACACTAAGACGCCATTAGTTGCATTGAACTGATCTTTTCAATATGTTGTACAATGTAATGAGAAACATGGGCTTGAGCTTCACTGAGGACCTTTGTCATTCTGACAGGGAGGCAACCTGCAGTTATTACACTTCGTGTTTTGAAATATGTGTAACTCTGTTCATATAAAACCCACTCTGCTCAAACTTCCTTACTTTTCCTAAAATTGGTATATATATTTTTTCATTTCATTAACATAAAATAAATCTCACGTACCCCCTGCAGTACTCCAACGTACCCCGAGGGGTCCGCGTACCCCCATTTGAGAACCACTGCATAAAGGAACTACAGCCAAGTCCAGCAGCACGACTTCAACGTCACGCCAACTTCAGAACAACCATCGTTTTTCAGACACGTCAGCTCTTCAGAGATCACCAGTGGGGTCACTGCTGATGGATTTAATGTAGAACAAAACGTGATCCGTCTCTTCAATTTCAGTCGGACAACTCACAGGTTTCTTGATATGGTTATTAGAAGCAACATAGTTTGAGGTTGGCGTCTAGGCTCGGGCTTCATCACTCCACAGATTTACAAATAACATTGAGTGATGATTAGATAACTCTCCCCCGAGCCTACAGGTGGAAGCTGGGGTGGAGCTGGAGCAGGCAAGCAGCAGCAACATGAACGTAGCAGTAGCAAGTGAACACAACAGTGGCAGCATAGAGAGGCAGAGGCAGGAAGACCTGGCAGCTTCAATAGAGCGGCATGTTTAGGAGAATGTGATTGGTTGGTTGTAAGAGGGACGAGGTGCGTCACGTCTATCATTGGTGCTCGAGTTGACTGCCTGAACTAGCTCGCAGGCTTCGCCCCGTTTGTGTCCACCACAGACCTTATTTCGAGCTATTTTCTAAAATCCTATGGAGAAATCCCATTGACTCTGAGACAAGGGAACAGGTAGTGGTAACATGCTGACTCACTGCTGGGTCTTAGGACTCGTCACTGCACCACTCTATCTTATTTGCACTTTGGTCAGCATCAATAATTTCACAGAGGTTTTTTTTTAAATAGTGGTACTTGGGGAAAAGGCTATTTGTGTCAAGGGGTTGTGTTGGTTGCACTACCACAGTCGGCCACTGACACACTAGGTCAGGGGTCTGCAACCTTTTTGACCAAAAGAGCCATTTTGCTCCTTTTTCCAAAACATTTTTTTGTCTGGAGCCGCAAAACATATTTCATACCTTGATAGCTAATAAAGTTGTATTTATTGTTATATCAGACAAAAACTACAGTTTTTTTTGCATTTATTAGGCTATTTATTACTTTATATAAAACTGTTAACCTCTAATAAGAAACAAAGAACTCCTATAAGGAGAATTAAAAAATAATACACAGGCCTACTTTAAAATAAATTAAACACAGCACTTGGGGAGTCCTCTGCACATTTGAAGGAAAAAAAATATTAAAATGGGCCCACTTTGAAATAAATAAAACATATAGCTGCAACCTAAAAAGAGTTAAAGGTAGGGTAGGTAAGAATGGAGAAACCAGCTCGAGTGCGCTAGAATGTGAAAATACACAACCGGAACAAATAGGCCTCTTCCTTCAGACTTTCTTACAGAGCCCCTCCTCCAACACACACGAACACGTATCATCAATGAGGCCACGAGATAAGTTCGTGCACAGATGGAAGGCTGACAGGCAGGTAGGCCATCCAGTTACTTTAGCCGGCTAAAATTATTGGTCGTGCTTTTTACAGCGCTACGGCTTCCAGAGATTAATTTTTGTATGTATTTATTGTCAAAGCATTTAATGTATTCATTGCTATCGGGACGTTAAGAGCATTCCATGGAATATAAAAAAAAGTGTTTTCTGAAATAAATGACATACCCCATTGAATTATGACTGAAGATCGTCAGCTGTCTTCCTCTCCCTTGTTGTTCCTCGATGCGTAAAGGCTGCAGCACCGTTGACAACTTCTCTCCACATATCAAACATACCGGTAAACCAGCATCATTTGCTGTGAAAGCATATAACTCTGTCCACACAGAATTAAATCCTGTGTTTCTCCGGTACTTTTCTTTGATTTATCCATAGTTCGCTCATCGAGCCGGGGGTCAGGTTATTCACCTCCAAGAAAAGGCACTCGCGCGGGACCGTAGCAGGATGTGAAGCATATTTTAGTTGACCTAATTAAAACCGTTTTGTTTTTTATTTATGTGTCACAGTATCACCTCAAAATATAAGATACGAAACATTTTCAACCATGCAACAAAATATAAATAGTCCTACAAATACTTTTATTTTATTTCCTTCTTATTTTTGTCTAAGCTCAAGGGAGCCAGAGCAGAGGGCTTAAATGGCCCGTGGGCCGCGGGTTGCCAACCCCTGCACACTAGGTAGACAGATTTGTCACACCTTTTGGCAGTTTATTTTGTGATTGCTGAGGTACTATCAAAATGCTTTAAGCTACCTTAAAAGTGAATTTTTGCATCTTTACCGTACACACAAATCATAACTTGAAAAGGAACTGATAACATCAACTATAAAACTACGGTGTAAAAAAGAAAAACACAAAATAGGGCAGCAATGCAAAGACCAGTCAGTTTTGAAACAATCTGTAATGACAACATCCAACTTCCTGTGCAAAAGTCCCTGCTGGTTCCGTTGGTTTACTATTATCTCAGCTTACACTTGGCAGAAGCACATTCTCATGCCAGCAGAACATCATCACCTTGCTGTTGATCTCTCAGTCACCTTTCAGCAGACACTCTGATAAGCAGGGCGAGGCCTGAACACTGATGACTGATGGTCCTCCTGAAGAACGTACGTCAGCCTGCTCCTTTAATCTACCGACGACATGAACACATTTTATTACAAGAAACTTCTTAATCCATTGACAGATAACTGTCAGTGAAATGAGAGTAGAGACACTATACTGATATACACCTGAGCATCAGCAGGAGAGGACTCTTTAAAGTAGAGACACTACATACTGATATACACCTGAACATCAGCAGGAGAGGACTCTTTAAAGTAGAGACACTACATACTGATATACACCTGAACATCAGCAGGAGAGGACTCTTTAAAGTAGAGGCACTACAACTGATATACACCTGAGCATCAGCAGGAGAGGACTCTTTAAAGTAGAGACACTACATACTGATATACACCTGAACATCAGCAGGAGAGGACTCTTTAAAGTAGAGACACTACATACTGATATACACCTGAACATCAGCAGGAGAGGACTCTTTAAAGTAGAGACACTACATACTGATATACACCTGAACATCAGCAGGAGAGGACTCTTTAAAGTAGAGACACTATAACTGATATACACCTGAGCATCAGCAGGAGAGGACTCTTTAAAGTAGAGACACTAAATACTGATATACACCTGAACATCAGCAGGAGAGGACTCTTTAAAGTAGAGACACTACATACTGATATACACCTGAACATCAGCAGGAGAGGACTCTTTAAAGTAGAGACACTATAACTGGTATACACCTGAACATCAGCAGGAGAGGACTCTTTAAAGTAGAGACACTACATACTGATATACACCTGAACATCAACAGGAGAGGACTCTTTAAAGTAGAGACACTACATACTGATATACACCTGAACATCAGCAGGAGAGAACTCTTTAAAGTAGAGACACTACATACTGATATACACCTGAACATCAGCAGGAGAGGACTCTTTAAAGTAGAGACACTACATACTGATATACACCTGAACATCAGCAGGAGAGGACTCTTTAAAGTAGAGACACTACATACTGATATACACCTGAACATCAGCAGGAGAGGACTCTTTAAAGTAGAGACACTACATACTGATATACACCTGAACATCAGCAGGAGAGGACTCTTTAAAGTAGAGACACTACATACTGATATACACCTGAACATCAGCAGGAGAGGACTCTTTAAAGTAGAGACACTACATACTGATATACACTTGAACATCAGCAGGAGAGGACTCTTTAAAGTAGAGACACTACATACTGATATACACCTGAACATCAGCAGGAGAGGACTCTTTAAAGTAGAGACACTACATACTGACATACACCTGAACATCAGCAGGAGAGGACTCTTTAAAGCAGAGACACTACATACTGATATACACCTGAACATCAGCAGGAGAGGACTCTTTAAAGTAGAGACACTACATACTGATATACACCTGAATATCAGCAGGAGAGCACTCTTTAAAGTAGAGACACTACATACTGATATACACCTGAACATCAGCAGTAGAGGACTCTTTAAAGTAGAGACACTACATACTGATATACACCTGAACATCAGCAGGAGAGGACTCTTTAAAGTAGAGACACTACATACTGATATACACCTGAACATCAGCAGGAGAGGACTCTTTAAAGTAGAGACACTACATACTGATATACACCTGAACATCAGCAGGAGAGGACTCTTTAAAGTAGAGACACTACATACTGATATACACCCGAACATCAGCAGGAGAGGACTCTTTAAAGTAGAGACACTACATACTGATATACACCTGAACATCAGCAGGAGAGGACTCTTTAAAGTAGAGACACTACATACTGATATACACCCGAACATCAGCAGGAGAGGACTCTTTAAAGTAGAGACACTACATACTGATATACACCTGAACATCAGCAGGAGAGGACTCTTTAAAGTAGAGACACTACATACTGATATACACCTGAACATCAGCAGGAGAGGACTCTTTAAAGTAGAGACACTACATACTGATATACACCCGAACATCAGCAGGAGAGGACTCTTTAAAGTAGAGACACTACATACTGATATACACCTGAACATCAGCAGGAGAGGACTCTTTAAAGTAGAGACACTACATACTGATATACACCTGAACATCAGCAGGAGAGGACTCTTTAAAGTAGAGAGACTAAATACAATGATGGAACCTGAAAATAAGCATAATAGGCCCCTGTAAGTACCATACTATTGCATTTAGTAGAAGAATAAAAGTATATTTTGATGTTCTTTTGAAGCTTCCTATAATCTTGCTCTTTCCACAATGAAGATGATATGCTACCTAATAGACCTTTTTCCCAGCCGACTGAGAAACACCAGATGTGTAATGAATCGACGCTGGCTCCGTTCCAATGCATACTGAGAAATAATTTTACGAGGAAACTTTTCTTTCCATGACATGTCAAACTGTAAAACAATCCATCACTTGGGTTGACAAAAGTTCGTTGAGCACCTCAAGCTAAATCTCATTTTACACGAGCAATCTGTTTTTCATGATTATTCTTTTGACTCGTAATTACTTTGAGTTTCTTCTTCCCACGATCATAATGTTCCCCTTTCTCCATTTTAATATATTTTCATCCTCTCCAATTTGGAAAGATCTTTTGGTGTCCAAACAACGGAGACAAGTATGTCCCTCCGCATTCATCTCTGTCACACATCGAAACCTTTTGTTGTTACTACAAATCTTTCTTTAAGACAATCAAAGTTCATAGTACGTTCAATGGATGAGAGGCATTCAAGAGAAGAAACGCTCCTTTATGTGCTCATGCTTGAGCAAACAGGGTTTCAATGGGCCAACATTGACTTAACATAAAAGTGACATTGGCAAACAGTATACATATTCAGGACACAAAGTGAAACAGTGGCAGTATAAAAACACAAGGGTGTGTCTGACTGTTATGTTGAACCACAGTTGAAATAGTTAAATTAAAGGGCAGTTTGAAAAGAAATGTTCCTTGATGTGGCATATTGGAAAGACAAGACAATTACTCCCCCCCCCCCCCTCAGCGCCCCACGCCCACTTTCTTTCACTTTCAGTGGGCCGTGAGATCACAGTCACCATGAACAAGAACGTGAATGACCGCTTTGCCACATCCCTTTTCTTCTTAACCCACCAATCCAGATTCACTCACACACACACACACACACACACACACACACACACACACACACACACACACACACACACACACACACACACACACACACACACACACACACACACACACACACACACACACACACACACACACACACACACACACACACACACACACACACACACACACACACACACACACACCTCCATGCACCATTGCACCAGTCCCATTACGGCCATATAGGACTCGAGCAGTTCTGACCCCCTGCTGCCGATCAACAATCCGACTCCGAGCACATCATATTGTCATAATCATCATCATCATCATCATCATCATCATCATCATGGGGAAGGTGTTTGACTATGTGTATATGTGCATATGTGTGAGTATCTATGTGTGTATGTATGTCAATCAACAGGTAAAGCAGATTAATAATAATAATTAATAATGATAATTATTGCAGATTATAGATTATAAATAAATAATTTAGGGACAAGGGGGTGAGATTAAATAAATTATACTTCTTCTCACTCCTTTTCAAACACTAGATGTGGGACTGTTTATTACATGACATGTCACTTGTTAGAAGCTTTTATCCAAAGCGACTAACATACTGAACACAGTGGACAATCCCCACAGGAGCACTTTGGGGTGAAGTTTCTCAGGGACACAACGACATGCTGACTGCAGTGGGGTTTGAACCTGTGCTCCCCTGACCCCAACACCACTGCACAACGTACAACCCACTGCGCCACACGCCTCCTTGTTTATGTTGCTAATGCTGTTGTTGTTGTTGTTGTAAATGTCATTTTTGTTTTGATTTCTCTTACATGACTATGCACTGCAACATTTTTATGTTTGTTTTGTAATTATTTATTTTACTTGTTCGAAATAAAATGTATCAATCATCATCATCATCATCATCATCATCATCATCATCATCATCATCATCATCATCATGCCGATGATGTACAGATCTATCTCCCTCTCAATTCAAATGTCAACTCATTACAGCCGTGGATGGACTGCTTGACAGAGATAACATCCTGGCTGAGCCAAAATGTCCTCAACAAGAGCAAGACCGAGGTCATCTGTTTTGGACCCCAGCCTCCAGCCTCCCAGGTTGATATTCTGGGCTCCCTCAATAAAAACATCCTCTTCTCTGTCATGAACCTTGGAGTGATCTTCAATAGCGCTTTTAAATTTGATAAGCAGGTCAGCAGCGTAGTCAAGACCTGCTTTTTTAAATACGACTATTGGCCAAGACCAAGTCGTTTTGATCTTTTAAAGACCTAGAAAGGGTTATTAACGCCTTTGTTACCTCGAGACTGGATTACTGCAACGCTCTGTATGTGGGTACGGACCAGGCGGCAATTACAATTTAATTTATTTGAAACGTCTTTTATTTGTTTTTAAAGCCCTAAATGGGCTGGCTCCGGCTTATTTAGCAGAACTCATCCATCGCTACCCCCCAGCCACAGCCTTAAGGTCTGCTGACCAGCTGCTGCTGGTAGTGCCCAAGACCAGGCTCAAAACCAGAGGGCACCGAGCCTTCGCAGCAGCTGGCCCCAGGCTCTGGAACACTCTGCCCCTCCATGTGAGGTCGGCACAGACCCTAGGGGTTTTTAAATCAACACTTCAAACTCACTTCTTGTCCCTGGCCTTCTAGTAAGAGCGGAGCACGACTCCTGACATTTCTCTGTGCGTGATTTTTATTTATTTTTGCTGTTGTAATTTATTGTCTTCTGTTTGCTATTGCAGTAAAGTGTTTTTATTGGCTCGGCCAAAAATGGTTTTAAAAATGTGCTATTGTAGTGCCGAGAGATGGGAGTCGGAGGCGGTGCAATGAAGGTACAAAGCCGTGCGGAAACAATACCCCCAACCTGTAGTTCCATGAGTGAATTATGTCAATCAGTGATCACTACAAAAGCCCCCCCTATAATTCAAGCATGGACACAATCCTCGCGTCCAGGAGGAAGCACCACAGGGGCCGAGGAGGGTGGGGCCGCAGGCGAGGGCCGGGGCATGGAACGAGCCGTCGGAAGGGGGCCGCAGGAGCAGGCAGGGGCCCCAACGAGAGCGAGGGGCGGGCCATAGAACGGGCCGTCGTAAGGGGGCCGCGGTAGGCCTCGAGGCGAATGAAGACAACATCCGCCAACCGTAGAAAGCTGGGTCGCTGTGTTGCGACGTGGGGACGGGCGTGAATATCCCGGTGGTCCCCAGCAGGAAGGAGCGCTGCCCGGCCTTAGGCGAGGGCACGGCGGCGGCGGGCACGAAGTCCCCGGGAGGCAGGAGCAGAATCCCCGGGAGGAAGGAGCCGTGGACAGGCGAGAGGCAAGACGGGGTCCAGAAGTGCGCCACCCAGGCACAGATGAAAGCGTGGGCGACGTCTAAAGCAGCTGCCGAGGCGAGGGGAGACGGGGTCCAGTAGTGCGCCACCCAGGCGCTGTTGAAAGTGTGGGTGACTTCCGAAACCGCCGTTGAGGTGTCTATTGTGTATTCTAGAACCCTGAAGGCAGGAGAGACTGAAAAGAGTCAAGGGAAGCTTAAAAAAGTTAACAGCATTTAATTACACAAAAGATGCGGTGGTGTACAAAATGAAATGTGCGAGTGGCGGCTCTCCCCCCATGTGTCCGGTCAGCCCAGGTCAGGGGAAGAGGAGATCAATTGTTGGCTTGCTCTTCCTGTTGTCATCTGAGGTCTTCTCCTATTGGCCGGCGTCGTCGGGGGGCGGGTCCAATGCAATTCCGCCTTTTTCTGTTGCTAAATTACATCATTCTGGTGTCTGTGGTTATTTAAACATTCCCTAATAAACGTTATTCAGCGTCAATAAATTAGTGCTAATCCCAGTGTGTATAGTGTACAACATCACATGTAATTTCACCTTCAATTCACGAATTGAAAACGTAGCATTTCGCCACATGCTAATGATAACCGGAAATGAAGACTTTTCAGAATAAAAGTGTTAAATTAAGTGTGAACTTCCGGTTTTTCAGAATAAAACTGATTTAAATTAAATAGTGTATTTAATTCAAATTACGCCATATCAACATTGATTTTAATTTCCAACAATATGTAGTTTAATTTGTATTTTTTATAGTATAGAATATATAGAAGATTTAAACTCAGTAGGGAAAGCCAGCTAAGTTGGCAGGTATGGTGATCACTACAAAATATAAATAAAACTTGATTTTATTTTTATTTGAACAGTGCTAACAAGAGCAACAGGGCGAACAGCAGCAACAGGGCTAACAGAAAAAGTGCTAACAGCAACAGTGCTGACAGCAGCTAAAGGCCTAACAGCAGCTAAAGTGCTAAAAATGCCAACAGTGCTAACAACAGCAACAGGGCCACCAGCAGCTAAAGTGCTAACAACAGTAACAGTGCTAGCAACAGGGCTAACAACAGCATCAGAGGCCTGTACTACGAAGCAGGCTTTTCGCTAAACGGGCTAACTTCAGGAAAAATTCTGGGTTTCCGGTCCTACGACGCTGGTTCTCTCTTTAGCGGGCTAGATCTCCATGGTAACTTATGCTGTGCGGCTAACCTGCCCCGGAGCAGGTTAGATTGCAGGCTAAGAGATCAACTCAATGAAAGCACCGCCTGCTGACCAATCAGGGCTCCGTGTGCGGAGTTCAGATCGATCAAGTCATATTACAGGAGAAAGGAAATACAGAAAAACTGCCGTTGCTGGAAAGACGGCCGGTAAAAATCAACTGACTGTGTGAACGTGAAAATTAATAGAATATCCCCTCCCATCTTCAGAGCAATCTGACTATTATAACATTAGCGTTAAGAAAGCTTACTTAAATATCTGCCACAACATAAGTAACCGGTTCAGAGTAACATTAAGTACAGTCCGAGGCACTAAAGTGCTAACAACGCTAACAGTGCTAAAAACGGCAACAGGGCTAACAGCAGCTAAAGTGCTAAAAACGCTAACAACAGCAACAGGGCTAACAGCAGCTAAAGTGCTACAAACGCTAACAACAGCAACAGGGCTAACAGCAGCTAAAGTGCTAAAAACGCTAACAACAGCAACAGGGCTAACAGCAGCTAAAGTGCTACAAACGCTAACAACAGCAACAGGGCTAACAGCAGCTAAAAAAGCTAACAACAGCAACATGGCTAACAGCAGCTAAAGTGCTACAAACGCTAACAACAGCAACAGGGCTAACAGCAGCTAAAGTGCTAAAAAAGCTAACAACAGCAACATGGCTAACAGCAGCTAAAGTGCTACAAACGCTAACAACAGCAACAGGGCTAACAGCAGCTAAAGTGCTACAAACGCTAACAACAGCAACAGGGCTAACAGCAGCTAAAGTGCTAAAAAAGCTAACAACAGCAACATGGCTAACAGCAGCTAAAGTGCTAAAAAAGCTAACAACAACAACAGGGCTAACAGCAGCACAAGTGCTAAAAAAGCTAACAACAGCAACAGGGCTAAAAACGCTAACAACAGCAACAGGGCTAACAGCAGCTAAAGTGCTACAAACGCTAACAACAGCAACAGGGCTAACAGCAGCTAAAGTGCTAAAAAAGCTAACAACAGCAACATGGCTAACAGCAGCTAAAGTGCTAAAAAAGCTAACAACAACAACAGGGCTAACAGCAGCACAAGTGCTAAAAAAGCTAACAACAGCAACAGGGCTAACAGCAGCTAAAGTGCTAAAAACGCTAACAACAGCAACAGGGCTAAAAACGCTAACAACAGCAACAGGGCTAACAGCTCTAAAGTGCAACAACACAAGGCAACCCTTTTATTCATATAGCACCTATTAACAAAAGGAATGGCACAGACACAGATTCCTGCAAACTACAGCCCTTTAGGAACTGAATATCATCTATTTTGAATTCAGATACACTGTACACAGTAATTTGTCTTAAATATTTACTGTTTATTTCTTGTACAAATGTTGAGATTTCTTAGTTTTTACATATTTCTACATTCTCTTTTTTCATTTCATTTCAAACCTTTATTTATCCAGATTGTCCCTTGAGATCTAGATCTCTTTTTCAAGCGAGAATTGCAGTAATTAGGTTCCATATGAAACATAAAGCAAGTGACAAGTGCTAAAAATGCTTCATTATTCCGATCACTGTCTTTATGTATGGGCTGTGTTCATGCATGTTTGAGACATGTTCTGGACACTCGGGGTGTTTCTCAATGTCGAGGAAGGCTGCTCCAGAGCCACTATTTCAAGCATACTACGTCATCGAGTGCCGCCGAAGGACTGTTCCAATGTCCAGCATACTTGGAATTCTACCGAGGCCGGCGTACTTAGCGGGAAATTTCAAGGCTGCACATGTATAGACTCCGCGGTCTTAAAATCCCCACAATGCTTTGCGCACGGACCAATTTCCAAATCTCTGGCGGAAATCGCGCTCCATTTAAGGCGGGGCATTGCAAACACCTGCACACCCGTCAGCCTGTTCCAACATTCTTCGTTTTCCGAGGCTAGGAATGATTCTTGCCTCGATTCTGAAGCAAGTGACTCGGGAGACATGTGCTACCAAGGAAGCGTCCTCGACATTGAGAAACACCCAGTACCTTCCTCAGGAGACTACATCTCTAAATATAATATCTGTATCTCACCACAAGCAGGTTTCTGACGGGCAGGCCTCTCCCTGCGGGGAATAGAGAGTGTGAGATGTGCCAAGCTGGGATGGACTTGCTCCTAATGAGTGTAGTCAATGAATCTTTGATTAAGTCGGGAGTTTTCCCTGCCAGAGAGGATGGAGTCTCCCTGATGAACACTTGCACGCAGAGCCACAAGTAATCCAACACAGCATGCTGACATACACACAGCCTTCGAGCTAAAAGCACAGAGAGAAGGAGTGAAATGCTAATTAAAAAAACATTGCAAATTTGCATACATTACTGAGTACCCTGGAGGCAGGAAAAATGCAACATACAGCCAAGGGCAATGCCATTAAACTTGTTGAACACGCTCCCGTTTGCAGGAGAATGAACCAGAAGCAATGGAAAACAAGCTGACAAAAGGGCTGTGATGTACACGCCTTTGAGGAAATGTAACACTTGATGAATCTGTGAAGAAACAGCAGGCGAGAGAGACGCAGCAGAATCAAATCTTCCTCCGCTAAATGTCAAATTCATCCGTTTGGCATCGCTCTGCTGTTACAATTATCTGGAGGGATGGAGGCCGCGCTCCAGATTTCTATCTCCTCCGGGGTTTGAGATTGAATGATTGGGAGGCAGAGCTGCTGCCCTTTAGGCACATTAATTATGAATGGCAAATATGTATTGATAATTTAACACGGGCCTGTTGGTGTCCATGGTGTTCCTAATTTAGCTTCTGACACTCGAACAACCCCAACATTTGATTAATAGAAATGTAAGTGTATGTTTAGATCTATGTAAGCGAGTAAGAATTGCATGTTGTTGGTTTGTTCCAGTTTCCTGGTGTTATGACGAACCCATTGAAATACGACTAAAAAGATTTTCATTTCATTTTTATTTGTTCCGTTCATGGTGTGCACAACTTAATGTATAACAATTATTTACACTATGTCTCTATTAGGGGTTTCACCAACTAATCGACTAGTCGACTACCTTTACCACTAGTCGGCGCTGTAGGCCCTAGTCGACTAGTCGTGAAAAAAATGGAGGTAAACGAGGTGCTGCAAAATGCTCCAAAACACGTCCGACATTCTTATGTATGGCAGTACTTCAACGAAGATGTAACCAACTCCACAGTGAAGTGTCAGTTGTGTACAGCTGTACTGAAGTACAATACAAATGCATCTGCTATGCGCAACCATCTGAAGATGAGACACCCGCTGCCGACAGCTAGCACTAGCAGTAATGCTAGCACCAATGAGCAACGGACCGGCGTCAGCACTGAACAGAGGCAAACGAACAGCAAGAAAACACGGGTCAACAGTGATGATGAGCTACGGGATTACTGCCAGCGGACACCGCATATCCCCACAATGGATAATCCACTGGAGTGGTGGGCAGAAAACGTGCACCGCTTCCCCCGCTTTCGAGAAGCTACCTGGCTATTCCAGCCACAAGCACCCCGAGTGAGAGGGTTTTTTCCCTGGCAGGCAACACTGTCACCCGAAAGCGGTCAAGCCTCCTTCCCTCACATGTCGATGCGTTGGTGTTCAAACCAAAAATATGGAAAGGTGGACCTTATCGTGGAGGACAGCGAATAAAGTGTTGCACAATGCGCTGTTGCGCACTGGATTTACGTGGCATTTATGTAAACAAGAGTTTTTTGCTGTCGATTTTGGTGAGTCCAGTTACTGTTTGTTATTTACTCAGCCATGTAACACAAATTAAAATGCAGTGTTTAATGTTACTGTATGAGTTCCAATAGAAAATACAGTTGTACACCTCTCTTTGTGTGTCTTTATTATGACGTAACGACTAGTCGACTAGTCGACTACTATTTTGAAAAATGTGTCGACTAGTAAATATTGGTAGTTGTGAAACCCCCTAGTCTCTATAAACACACCGTACCCGAAAAGGAGCAGGGAGAAGAAAGTAATCTGATATTACGGCCCCTTTCTCAAACTAAATAAATAAATAGAAATAGATGGTCTTTCCTTCATATTTTCCTATTCATAACAGTATTGTAGGAAAATAGGAGAAACACAAAAACGTACAAAAACGGAGACCGTTAACGGAAAGAAACAAAACAAAAAAAGATCACATGAACAAGGAAAAGATTGACTACACATACATACATTCATTCATGGCTCCCAGAGGATGAATCATAGATCTCCTGAATGATCCACTAGCTTTTAGAGAATATATTTTTGATACACCAACTTTTTAACCTCAGCCAAGCGTAAAAAGGTTGTTGTGGATATGTAGCGATGGGGTAGAATCTCTGCTGCGTTTCCAACTCAAACAGGTTATTATCTGGAGGGATGGAGGAGGGTTTTTCTATCTTCTCCGGGGTTTGAGATTGAATGATTGAGAGGCAGAGCTTCTGCCCTTTGGGCGCATTAATTATGAATGGCAGACATTTATTGATAATTTAACACAAGCCTGTTGGTGTCATTGGTATTCATTGAACAATGTGTGTGTGTGTGTGTGTGTGTGTGTGTGTGTGTGTGTGTGTGTGTGTGTGTGTGTGTGTGTGTGTGTGTGTGTGTGTGTGTGTGTGTGTGTGTGTGTGTGTGTGTGTGTGTGTGTGTGTTTCACGTTTCAAGGTTTTATTGCATTTGCACAGCTACAGTGTAGAAATGGCAATGAAATGTATGTGTGTGTGTGTGTGGGTCCCTAAGGGGCTCAGGAGGTCAGTGTGTTGTGCAAAGTGCAACTGTGAAGCTGACCATTGAGCGGCCCGACTAAGCAAGGAGGCAGAGAGTTCAAATATAACCCGGTGTGGGCATTTATTCATCCTTGACACGTGATTCAAAGCCTCAATATTGCTGTCCACCTGAACACAGTCAGCAGCCACAAGGATCTCACACACACCCAGGCCCTTTCTCAATCGCGAGTAAACCTACTGCAGAGCAAATATTTCAAGTATACTACGTCATTGAGTGGCGCCGAAGGACTGTTTGAATGCAGGTTAAATGAAATATTTGCTCTGCAGCATGTGTACTCGCGGTTGAGAAACGGCCACAGACTAACAGGAAAACAGAACCCTAAATACACACAGGACCAATCAAACGAACAAGACACAGGTGAGGGGGGAGGAGACAACACACTCGTTGGTTTGGAACAGCACTTAGGCCCATTCCCAAACCGCCCCCTACCCCTCCGTTTGCGCGTTCACGCGGAGGGTCCGCCATATTGAGGGCTGTTCCAAAGCAACGAGTGTGGAGCGGTTTGGCCTGGCTTTTAATCGCTGGAGTTTGTGAAGTGGAAGGTAAAAACTACATATTAATGTTTTAAAGTGAATTAATACTTGTAGGTACAGAGCCATTCAGTAGTTTAACATCTTGTGAAAGTCATTAAAAAACTTTTCAGTAAACTTGCATTTCAAAATAAAGTAAGATCTTATTTCCTATATCAAGATATAAACATATATATATATGTATATACACTGAACAAAAATATAAACGCAACACTTTTGTTTTTGCTCCCACTTTTCAAGAGATGAACTCAAAGATCTAAAACATTTTCTATATACACAAAATAACCATTTCTTTCAAATATTGTTCACAAATCTGAAAAAATCTGTAATAGTGAGCACTTCTCCTTTGCCGAGATAATCCATCCCACCTCACAGGTGTGGCATATCAAGATGCTGATTAGACAGCATGATTATTGCACAGGTGTGCCTTAGGCTGGCCACAATAAAAGGCCACTCTGAAACGTGGAGTTTTGCTTTATTGGGGGGGTCTGGGGGGGTCCGAAAACCAGTCAGTATCTGGTGTTAGGGTTAGGGTTAGGGTAATGTTGTGAATCGAGTGGCCTGTGTTCATCGTCCATAACATACGCCTGCCCATACCATAACCCCACCACCACCATGGGCCACTCGATTCACAACATTACCTTAACCCTCACACCAGATACTGACTGGTTTTCGGACCCCCCCCGACCCCCCCAGACCCCCCCAGACCCCCCCCAATAAAGCAAAACTGCACGTTTCAGAGTGGCCTTTTATTGTGGCCAGCCTAAGGCACACCTGTGCAATAATCATGCTGTCTAATCAGCATCTTGATATGCCACACCTGTGAGGTGGGATGGATTATCTCGGCAAAGGAGAAGTGCTCACTATCACAGATTTTTTCAGATTTGTGAACAATATTTGAAATAAATGGTTATTTTGTGTATTTAGAAAATGTTTTAGATCTTTGAGTTCATCTCATGAAAAATGGGAGCAAAAACAAAAGTGTTGCGTTTATATTTTTGTTCAGTGTATATATATATAAATATACATACATACAGTATATGCCTGCATGCACGACGCTCCGCTTCTGAAACACTTCAGAAACGCGCCCGGTGGGTTATGACGCTCGAGGAGGTCGGACCAAAACCGCGGCGCAGCCGTAACGCGACGCAGACGGACCCGGTGGAAACTAGGGGTTAGCCTTCCTGACAGGTCCAGACCCTCAGGACAGAGGAAGAATTGTACGGGAACCGTTGCCATGTTTGATATGCATTTATTTTCCATCTGTAATTAGAAGTCCCCTCTCAGGTATTCAGACTAACGCATGGGGCTGATTTAGTTTTGATTAAAAAGGTGAAATCAGTGTTTATCCATTTTTAATTTGATGCATGTGGTGCAGATTGTTTGACACCTAACTGTGGGGAGCCATTATGAATTCATCCAGCGACAACATGATGATTACAGTCATCAGCGTGTCTGTATTAATGTGATTATGATGCTTTATTTGAATCCACTGCTTTAATGTCCCAGCACTCTGCTGTAACTAAGGAAACACTTTAATCCTGTGCCGTTTATTAGCAAGACTCTGAGATATGTGTCAGCACAAAGTAAAGCTTTCATCTCAAATGAGCTATTAAAACTCTCTCTTCTGTGTATACACTCAACGTATAGTGCCATGTGACGTCTGGACGGATGCACCCTGACAACCTGAATCCCCTCCGGACCCAATCTGTGAATCCAATCAGGCGAGAGGAAAGAGGATGAAACAGCTTCCTCTTCCTGGACACTTCACCAGCAGCGTGCAGGAAACACACTGAGAGCTTTCTGTGTGATACACTTTAAAGCTTAGCAGGAGCACCTTATAAAGGAACAACCATCACTACAAAGCACACTCCCTTCATTTGGTTTTAAAAATCAAATAGTGCGACGAAATTCTTTAAAAATAAATATGATAAAGCGGACTTCGTCACTTTGTTGTCAACATAATTTAGCTTGCATATCCATCATGGTAATATTCCAGCTGAAAGCAATTTAGAAAAAGACTTTAAAAGCAGATTGTAGCTGCAGAGCAAAGGAGTCCTACATACGGAGGCCGATTGGTGCAGATGTGCTACAACGACCCAAAACATTTCCACCAGGGGAAACGTGCTGCAGATATAAAAACCCAAATGTTCCACATGAAGAAACATCTTCAGAAAACATTAACCAGTTCAGCCCTGAGCCTGTTGTTCAGGTCTCAGGCTGGAAAATAACATTCCCAGAACAAATGAGCATTTCTTCACTTCTAAAAGGGTTACATTAATAATCTTTATTCTCAAAGAAATGATAAACCTGTGAGTTGGATGTAGAAGAGTCAGAATCAATATAGAGGTTTTTTTATTTTAAAGGTCCCATGTCATGCTTTTCTGGTTCTTACCCGTCCCCTTGTGTGTTACGAAGGTTTTTCTGCATGTAAACGGTCTGCAGAGTCATATATCAGTATGTAGTGTCTCTACTTTAAAGAGTCCTCTCCTGCTGATGTTCAGGTGTATATCAGTATGTAGTGTCTCTACTTTAAAGAGTCCTCTCCTGCTGATGTTCAGGTGCACATCAGTATGTAGTGTCTCTACTTTAAAGAGTCCTCTCCTGCTGATGTTCAGGTGTATATCAGTATGTAGTGTCTCTACTTTAAAGAGTCCTCTCCTGCTGACGTTCAGGTGTATATCAGTATGTAGTGTCTCTACTTTAAAGAGTCCTCTGCTGCTGATGTTCAGGTGTATATCAGTATGTAGTGTCTCTACTTTAAAGAGTCCTCTCCTGCTGATGTTCAGGTGTATATCAGTATGTAGTGTCTCTACTTTAAAGAGTCCTCTCCTGCTGATGTTCAGGTGTATATCAGTATGTAGTGTCTCTGCTTTAAAGAGTCCTCTCCTGCTGATGTTCAGGTGTATATCAGTATGTAGTGTCTCTACTTTAAAGAGTCCTCTCCTGCTGATGTTCAGGTGTATATCAGTATGTAGTGTCTCTACTTTAAAGAGTCCTCTCCTGCTGATGTTCAGGTGTATATCAGTATGTAGTGTCTCTACTTTAAAGAGTCCTCTCCTGCTGATGTTCAGGTGTATATCAGTATGTAGTGTCTCCATGCTTTAATGATCAAAACAGCTTTTCACCCTCTGTCTGAAACCAGAGCCCAGTCTGCTCTGATTGGTTAGCTGGCCGGCTCTGTTGTGATTGGTAACCGCTTAGAGATGACCCGCCCCTTAGCCTATCACGTACAGTGTGTGTGTGTGTGTGTGTGTGTGTGTGTGTGTGTGTGTGTGTGTGTGTGTGTGTCACCATGCAGCATTCTCTCAGAACATCATATGTAAAACTGTTAATGAGCGCGCTCGGCTTCAGGGAAATGTAAGGACGTTGCGTTTCAGCCTCGGGAAATGATGAGGCATAAAATATTTTATTAATGTGCCATTAAAAATGGATTCATATTCATTACTCTCTCGGATAACTTCTCCCCACTTTGTATGCAGAGAGAAATGTTCATTTCCTCCAAGAAGAATCATCAGCGGTTTGATGCAAAGCTCTAAATATTCTTTATCTGAACGGATGAATTAAGGACAGACAGAAGAAACTCCAGATTTAAAAGACGCAATTATCATCATACTGCTGTCTCAGTTCAAAGAGAGACCACGAAATGTGTCACGGTTTAAATGCGTTGTGTTAGAGAATACTGATGCATACAAATACAGAGAATAATGCAGATAAATTATTTAATTTGCATATTGAATAGAATAAAGTGAGGCCTGCAGGTTTTATACATGAATCAACAACTTTACTTAAAGGGCCCATATCATGCTTTTCTGGTTATCACCCGTCCCCTTGTGTGTTATGAAGGTCTTTCTGCATGTGAACGGTCTGCAGTCACAAACCCTCAACGTACACCCTGTAGGAGTAAAACTCTAACACAGAGAAGACCTGTCTATGCTGCCCCAGAACGCCTCGTTGGACATTTCTCTTTTTCTTCCTGGGTACAGTGACGGGACCATACCCAAATGGACCAATCCGCGGAGCCGTTACGTTACGTCCGCGGAGCCTTTCAATCTTTTCTCAGCTGCAGCTCCGCCGACTTCCCCTCCCTGACACGCCGGGACGCGGCGAGGCTGTGAGTTTGTGTGTGAGCACACACACAAACTCACAGCCAGGCTGCGGGTGTGTGTGTTCGGGCTGGGTTTCACTGTGTCTCTCAGACGGCCACTGGGCTCACAGGGAGGAGAGGGCTTGTCCTAAACAACAGAGTGAATACACACACTATACAGAGATGCTGTTTGAGAAACCAATGTGAGTTTGGAACTTTGAACAATGTACATATATTCTAGTAGACCTCAACGATGGAATTATGATCAGTAGAAATGGCCATGACATGTGACCTTTAAGGAAAACACAGCGGAGACCAGGGGACACTAAAGAGTGACGCACACAGCTGAGAGACTAGGGGACACTAAAGAGTGACACACACAGCTGGGAGACCAGGGGACACTAAAGAGTGACACACACAGCTGAGAGACCAGGGGACATTAAAGAGTGACGCACACAGCTGGGAGACCAGGGGACACTAAAGAGTGACACACACAGCTGAGAGACCAGGGGACACTAAAGAGTGACGCACACAGCTGAGAGACCAGGGGACACTAAAAAGTCACGCACACAGCTGGGAGACCAGGGGACACTAAAGAATGACGCACACACCTGAGAGACCAGGGGACACTAAAGAGTGATGTGAGTACTTCTACTCTTACAAGATGTGAGTACTTCTACTGCAGCGTTCTGATAAAGATGAAGGTCTCGGCTGTCGTTGACTAATTGATGAATTGTGGATTTCAACAGGCCTTCAAAGGTCACTGCAGGAACTCTCCGATCTGAAGCCCTTCCTCATTTCCATTTGAATGATTCAGATGTTAAACCTAATGAGTCCTGCTTCCTGTTGTCTGCACAGCTTCATTACAATACTCTGTGTGGTCAGGACACACCGGGAGGGAAAGTGAGCGGAGCGTCACTGCACTCAGCACTTTCTAACTTTCTGTGAGAGGACTGTGAAACTGAAGATTAATGGACTACTGCAGATATTTAGACTCGGTAGAGAAAGTAATGATACAACAAAGGACGATGAGAATAAAGTCTAAGGCCATAACAATATAATCAGAGGAAGCTACAAGCGTAGTTAACATCTACAGAAACTAACATTTAGACTTCTTTAGCTGTAAAATACAAATCTTCTGTCTTACTTTCAATGCCTCAATGTTCAAAAAGCTCTTTATTGCCTGTGCTGCAGCACCTCTTTTCACCCTCTGTCTGAAACCAGAGCCCGGTCTACTCTGATTGGTTAGCTGGCCGGCTCTGTTGTGATTGGTCAACCACTTAGAGATGTCCCGCCCCTTAGCCTATCACGTACAATGTGTTGGAGCGCTAGCCAATAGGAATCAGAATCAGGTTTATTGCCGGGTACATTTACACATACAAGGAGTTTGCTTTCTGGTGGTCCGAATATAAACAAGCTAAAAAAATAAGTTGCAAACCAGGTAAAAAAGAAATATATATAAGGATAACAAAAAATATATATTTGTAAGAAACAATTTAGAATTATAAAAGGATGCTAAAGACAAGTTAGGAGCACCCGTGGTGTCAATATGTTTCAGAAGTAAACAAGCTCTCAAGCCCTTCCCCCCCCTTTCTCTCCACAACACGTTCTCACTCCCAACCCGACACATATTGACGGTCGGTCAGGGCCCCTCCCCGTCACTCTATTACGTACAGGTTACCTCTTAAGAGTCAGTTTTCAACGGGCAGGGCGTCCCATTGACTGCATAGAGCTCCCTGACCGTTGGGAATAGACGAGTTGGGATCGCGGTGAAATGCAGATCCATTCTCACAGCGTTTATCAACCTTTTTCTAACTCAATATCAAGCCACACTTACTGTTTTTACTTCTTTATTTTAATTGAATAATGTAGGACTTTTGTTGCCGTGAGTTATGGGGAGAGTAGGGGCTCAGAAAACTGAAATCTGTATTGTTTCATCGTATTTTCCTTCTAATTTTGCATTCTTTTCTAAACCACACAGTTATTAACTCAACAATAACAAATAAGTATCCTTGTGTTTATTTATTCGTTTGATTGTATAATGTCAGACCTTTGGAGGTGGGAGCAGCTCATAGTTGCTTTAGAGAATTTGACACCCGGAAGTAAGTATTCTCTCTAATTGATTTGACCAGATTATCCTTACACAACATTGATTGGTTTAAATTGTGTACAATGCTTTCCCCTTCGATTCGGAGAAACAAATAGTGTTTTGGAGTTTAGGATGAAGACACTACACTACCCAGAATCCTCAGCTATCGTTTGGGACGACGCCAGTCCGCTTTGAAAATTGACGCTCAAGGGCCCCCCACTGCGTTTTGATAGGACACTTTATTCTTACATAAGCATGAATGCTGCGTGTATTTGTTGTTGTATGTTGTGATGTTTTTGTTTTGATGGCACCTTTTAAAAGGGAGAAGCTTTTCTTTCTTTCCTTGTATATGTATAATGACATTAAATGATTCTATTCTATTCTAAATATTTATATATTTCTACAATCATCAGAAATAAAACAAAGTGACACAGAGCAGAGCTTTGTTGTTGCAAGTGTCTTTTTATTCTCTCCTCAGACACGACAGAGCACAGACGAGAGGAAGTTCGACAGATGAACTTCCTGTGATGATTTCTGGACTTGCAATAACAAACCATACGTGCATTATTAAAAAAAACACATTTCTATAAAGTATTCTTCTCGATGTCTGCGGTGGCGGAGGAGGAAGTGACATCAGTTTCAGTTTGTGATGGTTGTGAATGGTTTTCTCCGGCAAACTGAAATATCTCTGTTAAATAAAAGCTTCGTACAGAACGGGAGAAATGATTCAACACATAGAAAAGAAGTCCTCTGATCCACCACCGTCATAGATCTGATTTATAATCGTCTTGTCCGTTAGTACTGGCTTCAAACACCTTTCATTTCCTAACGTCAGAAAGAAGAATGCTACATAAGCTCCTGGGGGATATTTATTTATATTTATATTTATTTATAAAGCTGAATTACCCTTTACCCTCAAGACATTCACAAGACTTACATTTTGAGTTAAATGTCTGAAGTGGCCATCCTTGAGATGAAGACCGCGCTGAAATTAAAAAGGAAATACTTCTGAACACATAGTGACTGTGTGCTGCGAAGAAACATCTTCTTTGTGGGAGAGATTATTAAATCTGAAGAAATTCACTGTTTTTTGGGTGTTTTTTAGAGGTTTTCAAAATGTGAGACTGTAGGCCAGGGGGTCAGAACTGTTTTCACTAGAGGTGACGTGCATCAGAGTCCTGCACGACCCGCTCCCGCCCCGCACCCGTGACGTGCAATACCGAACCCACCCCGCTACCCGCACATATTGCCAATTAGTTCCGCAACCCGACCCGACCCGCCGGCACAAGATCCGCAACCCGACCCGAACCCGCATATGACAACGTGCAATTATTAACACACGCATTTGCATATTTGGCTCAAAAAGCGTGGGATGTTGTTTATTCTCTCCATCTAGGTTGACACCAAAAGCCTCCCAGATGTTGGATTTCGCTCTTGAGGAAGAGTTATTGAAAATGCTGTATTCTCCGCTATAGAGAGCTTCACCTCAGCCATTCAGAATGTGGTGCGCTCAGCAGCAGATCGATGCACTGCAGAGGTTATGATTATGCTCGGTCCCGCGGAGGAGAGGTCTGAGGATTTAAACATTAAACTAAATTATTATTGTTTAAATATATTTATTATGCCACACCCGCAACCGGACCCGCATCATCTTTGTTTTACCCAGAAGCGAACCCGGAAAAAAGCGTTTGAAAAAATACCACCCGCAAATCACCTATTTTGCGGGTCCCCCGTCGGGTACCCGCGGATACCCGACCCGATGCAGGACTCTGACGTGCATTGCCTCATAAGTTAAGTTATAAGTTAGCTCAACCAATCAAATGTAGGTAAATTATTCTTGAATATGCTTTAAGAAACATCCCAGCTCTCCAGAGGGATTACTTTATTGTGTTGTAGCTCCTGGGGAAATATGAAGGGTCTATTTATATCAACTAAGATTTGTTAGCTTCACTTTAATGTACTGAATTGATTTGAAAGTGGGCTCATTAACACATGAATACACCTGTGTCATATGTGTTTACATACATATTTAAGAAGTATAATATAAGACAAGGTTCAGGTGTCCATTATACTTTAAGGATTAGCTGAGGGCCAATTAAAAATGTACCACGGGCCGCAGTTTGAACGCCCCGCTCTGGGCCTCCCTTTAGTTTACTTTCTCTAAATTCCTGGATTCTTATTGGATAATGGAGGTGTGTGGCGCAGTGGGTGGTGCGTTGGTGTTGGGATCAGGGAGCACAGGTTCAAACCCCACTGCAGTCAGCATGTCGTTGTGTCCCTGAGACACTTCACCCCAAAGGGCTCCTGTGGGGATTGCCCACAGTATTGAGTATGTAAGTCTCTTTGGATAAAAGCAACTAACAAGTAACATGTAATGTTGTTTGATCCGATAAATAATAACAAATGTATCCAAGACATGAATTACATAACTTGTTTGTCCGAAGGCATTTATTAGTTTGTTAAAGTGGAGAAAAAAAATAAAGTCTTTTGTTTTATTAACATTTTCTGTTGCTTATTTTTTGTTTTGTTAGTCCATATACAGGGACGCGGGAAGTCAGTCATAGTTGGGGGTGCGGGGGGGTAGGGTCTCGCAGCGGCGAAACTGTGACGTGCTTGCACTGTAGGTGCGCTGCGTTTGGGGGTTTGGGAACTAGTGGAGCCTTGCAGATGGGGGTGCTGCAGCCCCCTCAGCACCCCCCCTTCCCGCGTCCATGTCCATATATGTACTTTATTACAATTTGTTTTAAAAAATACAATTAAAACTAAAACAATATTCACATTAATAGGAACAAATAATAATATTACCATTAGAACAAATAGTATACAAATAAATTAATAAATTAAAAGTATAAATAATAATTATATAATAATAATAATCATAAAAACACAAAAATATTAAGTGTATATTAAGTTAATTAAATAAATAATAATACTAACAAATAGATAGAATAAATACATATTAGAATTAAAATTATAATAATTGTTTTGAAGGGCATAAAAAACACATACATTTAAAAATATATTACAATTAAATGGATAATAAATATATTGATGGGGATAGTAACAAAACATGTATTGTCTGTTTATTTGGTTAAATAAATAAGTATTACATAATATTAAATGGAAAAATATATTTTACATTACATTTTAATAAATTATTGTTATTATTTTCGACCATAAACCTGAAACATTTGGGAGGCCCGTCTCACAATTTGAAAACCTCAGTGTTTTTTTTAATGATTTTTGATACCAGTGCTCAGGACTTCTGCTTGTGATAATGTCCATAAACACAATGGGTCAGGTTGTAAACAAGTCATCAGTTCAGCCAGATCACATAAAGCATTACAAATGAGAAGTGTTTCCTGTCAGATGCAAAGTTATTAAATCTAAATCTATGAAAATGAGTCTTAGCTTAACAAAAATGATCTCCAGTTACCGTGTGGACTATTATTCTACCAGAGTCAGAAGATAAAACAATTTGAACAGATGAAGAGTCCCACTGGTGTCATTATTGCCATCGACCCCTTTAAGACACGAGGGGGGGGTCTCACTGCACATGTAAAAGCATCCGAACAGAGGGCAGAGATGGTGATGGACTCATATTTAAAGCCCACAATGCTAAATAATGTCTATTTCTCCTTTGTCATTTCACATAAATACACTCTGTTTTATTCAAGTAGGAGCAAACATAAAGAGTTAAAATAACCCTCATATCCACTTCACAGTACTGTGGAAAATAACGTATGCACATTTAGAAAGATGCTGTGTGTCGGATCCACAAACGGGATAGAAACACAGCTGCGGAGGAATGTCGATCGATTAAATCAGAGAAACTGTGTTCTGTACAGAGTGATGCAGGGATGTCCTATTTCTGTGTTGGACCCTGAAGGCAGCATCTCCCTGGTCCAATGGGATTCCTCCATGTGATTTTGGATTATTGCAGAAATAATAAATCTGTGTCCACTTTATGATTTCTGAAGTAAAAAAGCTAACGTCACCACCGCTAAGCTAAAGGTGGCTAATGTTGGGCTATAGAGGAACTACAGCACGGTCACATGACTTCACCTCACCACCGCTAAGCTAAAGGTGGCTAATGTTGGGCTATAAAGGAACTACAGCACGGTCACATGACTTCACGTCAACACCGCTAAACCAATGGCGGCTAATGTTGGGCTATAAAGGAACTACAGCACGGTCACATGACTTCACGTCACCACCGCTAAACCAATGGCGGCTAATGTTGGGCTATAAAGGAACTACAGCACGGTCACATGACTTCACGTCACCACCGCTAAACCAATGGCGGCTAATGTTGGGAGGGATGACATTTAGTCGTCTCATTTAGACACTTGTTAGCAACCGCTGTTTTTAAATTAAAGGGTATTTACTGACACATTTTTAAGTCGTAGAACCAAACATTAAAATATCTTCAGCTTGTTTGAACGACAGACCTTATTTCAGGATAACAACCAAAATCACATTCAGAGAACCATTGCCGTCGGACAGGAAGTGGTCAAATGCTGACTTTTCTCTGGGGGTTAGGACTCATTCCTGCACCACTCTGTTCCCACAGGTGAGAGCTGATGCAGTGCTGGAGTGGTACAAAACATCTCCTTTAAAAAGACAGAGATAGAGATGATGGAGGAGTAGAAGCGGGATGGAGGGACAGCTGACCATCAGCCTGTCTGACATCAATCCAAGAGTTTCATCTCTGCGACGATCACTGGACACATATCTGGTTCTTCAGACTGAGGGAGAAACACAACGAGAAGAGAGGATCAGATTAGAAGGAGTACTTTATGGATCACAATTTGGAAAATGTTTGCGTTGCAGCGGCATACAAAGAAAAGGCATTGTACATAGAGAAATTAAAAGACTTGAAAACAAACAATCCAAAATGTAAACATCGCAAATAGAAATAAAATAGCATTAAAAAAGTAGAAAATATACAAATTTACAGAAACAAAATATAAAGCAGGATATAATACATTAAGTATTTAAGAAATGGAATATTAAAAGTTAAATGAAAATAAATGTACAGTGTGAGAAGAGAGGGTTATCAGTGATGCTCTGAAACATGGCCAGTTAGATCTGTAACAAGGAGAAGTCATTTATGCGCTGTTTGAATCTGGATCTGTTAGCATTGTCTGAAATTGCACATCGCTGCAATCAATCAATCAATTATAGAGGAGCGTTATTGACTAATGGGAAGAAAATCACACGTATAGCCTTTCTTTTGTTTGCAGCTGTGCACAACAGTTAGCAAAGATGGCGATCATTGACCGCACTTTGGACAGCAATATCTAGGAACTTGAATGTACCTAAATTGAGACAAAGCATAGGGGCGGAGTCTCAATTCAGATACTCTGAAGTGCACTGCTGAGTTTTAGCCGTTTAGCATTGTCTGTAAACCACATGGCTGCTGAGCAGGGGCGGATCTAGACAAATATTCATGGGGTGGCAAGAGGGTGGCAGGAGCATTTCAGGGGTGGCATCCCCTGGCAGAAGTATATGCTGATTTAATCGCAGTCATATCAATCAATATTAACTTGGAAAGACACAATATTGATATTTTAACTCAATAACATTAGGTGACATTATTGTGGCACATCAGTAAAGCCATACATATTAAATATATAAGGTGGCAGACATAATTTGAATAATGAATGTTAACTGAATGAGTTTGTTTCACTCTTAGATCAGCAGGGGTACCAAATCTATGCAGACTGCTGCAATAAGTACATTAATTAACTGTCTCATCGATGTTTGTCTGTATGAATATGATAATATTAACAATCATATTATTCCTATCAGCTGTCAATCACTGTTATGATTCACATATTCATTGTTATTATTAAATAAACTATATTTTTTGGAGGAGTTAACGATGAATGTTCCTCAAGATGCTTGCTCACCCTCCTTCAAATTTGAAAGATAAGTAATTACTATCATAAATCAAAAGAATCAAAGGAACAGTTCAGCGCCCCAAAACTTCATTGCAAACAGTTACAACCTTGACTTTACATCAGAAAGAACAAACATTAAAGAAGTGACTAACTGCATCAGTTAGGGTTAAAAAACGTGTATTCATCTAAAACATACACATCGCTGCAGTTATTATCCAGTGGAAAGCCCTTACCTACTGGTTAGTTAAATCAAAGTGGTTACTTTCTTTTGGCTGGGCAGTGTAGTTTTACACACCGTCTTATTTGACTTTCTCAGGACTTGAAACAGTTTTTTGGGGGCAGACCCCCACAAAGAAGAAAAATATATTTACACACGTAAGGTCATCATTTTAACAGATTATTATTCTCATCGACTCATCCGTGAGCAGAGCATCAAGTTGGCATGCTATAACAGCTGAATGTGGCGATTACCATCTTGATCAGCAAAACGCCTCACAAACTTATTAAGATTTAAAGCTATGGTGCGTTTTGATTCAATGCTGAGTACAGCCAAACTTGACAGGCTCTTCTCTGACATTGTAGACCGCAAACAGTGGCGGCAGTATTTGTGTTGGGTAATCTATGGTAGGGCCGGCTAACCCATACAGTGGTGGGGCTCTCAAGTCAGTATTTGCAATTACATACACACTCCCCTTGACAGTGAAACGCCACGCGAGAGGTTTAGATTATTTCCCTGTCTCAATCCAAACTGAACTGTTTGAAATAGAAAGGCACATTTGTCTTGTAGTAAATAAAAAGGGCGACCTGGAGCCAATCCTGCAATTTCCCCAGAAGTGAAAGAGTTGACATGCTGAAAACCCAACCCCTGCAGGGGGGTCTGGGGGGATTCTCCCCCAGGAGATTTTTTGAAATACTTACATAAAATACACATTCTGGTACTCTCTTGAGAAGAAAAATAAATAAATATATTACTCCACGACATATTTAAAAAAATGAATGCCATTTTAGTTGTTGGTTACTTTGTTCTGAAAGCTGAACCTGCTGCTCCTCACAGCGAGGAGAGGGAAGAGGCTGTGAATTACTTTACATTGTGGATAAGGGTGGATATCCCCCATTGTTCTGTGTGTCAAAATGAAAGACAGCCCACACACCTATCAATCATCAAACCGTGGGGTCTTATAGTTGTACCGATGTATATAGAGATGTACTACAGCAAAAGTATTCTCCGTCGGGACTTCCTGCAACAACACCACGCCGTTATCGTGATTCTGATTGGCCAGAAGACATTATCAAAGATGTTCTATTGAGAAGACGATCACTACGTGACAAAAGTTTTCAAAACCGTTTCTAGTCTTCGGTATTTCCAGACAAGTGGCTACTGAAATCAATCTTACTAACTGCTGTCTGTGCAATTTACTCCGCGCGAGTTGGCGGACTTTATTGCTTACTTTAACATCATTTTTCATGGTGGGGCTAAGCCATTTATTGGTATGGCCTTAGCCCAGCCATACCCTGACCGCAAATACCTCATTCCTTCCGTCTACTGGGATCCGAAATTCTTCTCGTTTTGTGCTGTCCCCCCGTTCAAATGAAATCGCCGCCAATCATATTTCCAAGCTCGCGCCAGGGGGGGGAGGGGTTACAAGGCTCGCATCTTGTGCTGCATTCACTTGCACTCGGACATTAGAGATTTTCTCTCATAAATGTCCGATGAACGACAACTTTTCTTTCAAAACAAAGCTGCCAACTGGGGTGGCAGCTGGGGTGGCAAAGCATTTTTCTGAGGTGGCAGCTGCCACCCCGTGCCACCCCGTAGAACCGCCACTGCTGCTGAGCCCACACAGGAAGTGAAGATTGTGGCTAGCTAACTTGCCAGCAATTGAAAAGCGAAAAAACCTATGTATAACTTGTATTTCTTAGGGGTTGTGTTCACTGTACTTTTAACTGTTGTGAGTTAGAGTTTAGCTAAATGAGGATACTCTCAGTAGTACGCAGCTGTGTTGTACTGTGGTAACAAATCATAAAAGACTGCTTGATCAACCCAATTAAATGAACGATGGTCTCTTGTATTAAACCAGTGTAGTCTGTTCACATACGTTAGCAAAGATGGCATGTGGCTGATCTATTGATTCGTGTTCACCAACACCATTTCGCCATTTTTTTCGTATCACACAGAGCGATTTTAAAAGCAATGTAAATAATAATAAATTAGGAGGAAAAACAGATTGATTTAGAAGCAATGTATTTCTATTGGTAGTATGTTTTGTGCCTGCACAAAATAATAACAAATTAGAAGGAAAAAAAGATGACAGAAAATACAGAGTTCAGTATTCTGAGGCTCAGCCATTTATTTTCCTCGCAGATGGCAAAAAAACTCCGACATTATACAATATAAAATGTTAGGGTTAGGCTTAGGGTGAAATATTGAGAAAGAAAATGTTTTTATGAACCACACAGCTTCTGGTCTTCCAAGACTCGACAGGAGAGAAAGACGTGGTGCAGGCACGAAACATACTACCAATAGAAATACATTGCTTTTAAAATCGTTCTGTGTGACACGAAAAAAATGCAAAAATCGTGTTGGTGAACACGAATCAATAGATAAAATGTATTTCGTGACTATAACAAGAAATACCGTGAGACTGGGTTGGAATATAATACACTTGACTGTGTAGACAAATCGAGATATAGCATGAGTGTGTCTCAATTCAGAACACTGTGAATGTTGCGCTATGTGAAATTTAAGCTAGGTTAGCATTTTAGCATTGTCGGCTGCTGAGCGCTCACCAGAGTCCTGCACGGGTCTGATTTTCAAGACCCGCTTCCGCCCCGCGACGGGCAACACCGAACCTGACCTGCTACCCGCACATATTAGCAATTAGTTCCGCAACCTGGCCCGACCCGTCGGCACACGATCCGCAACCCGACCCGAACCCGCATATATATTATGAGCAGTGAAAACGTGCAATTATTAAAACGCAGTTGCATATTTGTCTCAAAAAGCGTGGGATGTTGGTTATTTTCTCCCTCTAGGATGACACCAAAAGCTTTCCATGCAGGACTCTGGCGCTCACCAGAAGTATCGATAGCCGCTTTAAGCTAGTTAGCTCGGAAGCTACATCATCGTACTGTATGATACCAGTCAGCTCTGTGGGAACATTGGTATGACTGCCTTTTGAAATTAATATTTGAGTGTTGTATGTCTTTTAAAAATGGACCTAGAGTCTCTTTAATAAAGCTGATGATGATGATGATGATGATGATGATGATAATGATGATGATGATGATGATGATGGTGATGATTGTTCATGGTAGCAGGAACGACTGCACAATTAACCCACTATGACCGTACTTGTAAATGTAGAAAAAACGACTTGAATCAAAAGCAGTTAGCCAAGGTGGAACTTGTTTACTGGGAGAATTAAACAATAACAATAAAACACATGTTTGCACGATGGCTTTAAATAAAAGGGCGTTAGAAAATGTCCTCATAAAGACTCGATAAAGTGAATCTGCACCATACAGACGGCTGCCGGTGTGGCTGCATAATGAAAAGCATTGTTCCGTGAAACATACATTAGATAACCTCGGGGGGAAAGAAAGTTGCAGCGCTAGTTTCAGGACTCAATTATAATAGAGTTAAAAAGCAAAGAGAGGCTTGGAGGTGATTAGTTTCAGCAGAGCACTGATCCATAAACCCTCAGGAGGAAATACCTGCAGCTCCTGTGGTGGAGGGGAAAATCACAACCATAATAACAACAGCAGCCTTTGTGTCAGCAAAATGCTAATAGCATAATCAAAGGGGAGATATGGTACAGACGATCTGCCAGTCAGGAGATTCAAACTAAACGTTTCTGCAGAATCAACAAGTGGGATTTTAGACTTAAAGGAAACTATACATATCTTTTTTCGGATGATTTCGGAATCTTGACTGTTTTCGCAACATGTCCCAAAACAGTTTTTTCTCCGGTTCGTGGTTTTAATCTCAAATTCTCCCTTTAATCAAAATCAGAACATGTTAGAGTTCTTTGTTCTCTAAAATAATTAGGAAAATAAAATAATTCAGTAGTATCTGTGAAGCAGATCCAACATCAGCAGGAGAGGACTCTTTAAAGTAGAGACACTACATACTGATATACACCTGAACATCAGCAGGAGAGGACTCTTTAAAGTAGAGACACTACATACTGATATACACCTGAACATCAGCAGGAGAGGACTCTTTAAAGTAGAGACACTACATACTGATATACACCTGAACATCAGCAGGAGAGGACTCTTTAAAGTAGAGACACTATATACTGATATACACCTGAACATCAGCAGGAGAGGACTCTTTAAAGTAGAGACACTACATACTGATATACACCTGAACATCAGCAGGAGAGGACTCTTTAAAGTAGACACACTACATACTGATATACACCTGAACATCAGCAGGAGAGGACTCTTTAAAGTAGAGACACTACATACTGATATACACCTGAACATCAACAGGAGAGGACTCTTTAAAGTAGAGACACTACATACTGATATACACCTGAACATCAACAGGAGAGGACTCTTTAAAGTAGAGACACTACATACTGATATACACCTGAACATCAGCAGGAGAGGACTCTTTAAAGTAGAGACACTATATACTGATATACACCTGAACATCAGCAGGAGAGGACTCTTTAAAGTAGAGACACTACATACTGATATACACCTGAACATCAGCAGGAGAGGACTCTTTAAAGTAGACACACTACATACTGATATACACCTGAACATCAGCAGGAGAGGACTCTTTAAAGTAGAGACACTACATACTGATATACACCTGAACATCAACAGGAGAGGACTCTTTAAAGTAGAGACACTACATACTGATATACACCTGAACATCAACAGGAGAGGACTCTTTAAAGTAGAGACACTACATACTGATATACACCTGAACATCAGCAGGAGAGGACTCTTTAAAGTAGAGACACTAGATACTGATATACACCTGAACATCAGCAGGAGAGGACTCTTTAAAGTAGAGACACTACATACTGATATACACCTGAACATCAGCAGGAGAGGACTCTTTAAAGTAGAGACACTACATACACCTGAACATCAGCAGATTATGTCGTTTTTAAATATCTTAGAGCTTATTTTTAAAAACATGTACTTTGTGGTCTTGTTGGTGCACCTTTCATCGTGGTAAGTGAATAAAGTCTCTCAGCAGTGACTCACAGATGGAGATGATGGAGAGGAAACCTGGTGGGACACAGCGTGCATGGCAGATTGACAGTTAGCTTTGTGCTTGTTTCTTTATTGTTGCTGCACTTAATGAATGCAGCTTCCTCTGTGTGATTGCATGTTGTGTTCAGGGAAACTAAGCGGAGTAATCACAGGGACCTCCTGCTGTGTTCATCAGGACCAACACAACAAGCTGTTGTTTTACTGCCGAGTACAGGATACACAATCAGACAGAAACACACTGCAGTGAATCTTCTTTAGCTACTACACCTTATCCCCCTAACACGTAGGAAAGACAGCAAGCGTTAGGTGGCAAAAATAAGGTGTTAGGAACTAAAGATGTTCAAAAACACCAAGCTTTTGGGAAATAGTTTGTGTTAGGAATAGAACACCTTGTTATCGTCAAGAATCATCAAGTAGGCGGGAGAGAAGAGCGTTAATCTGGAAGATAACTATCTGTATGCTTTCTGGCTATTTCCCCACAGTTGCTACTGTTCCTCTGAGTTGCTCTCTTTGTGTTAAATTATTATAATAAGCAAAAGGATTATTGAGACAAGAAAGAGTTTTGAACCTCCTTCAGCGACTACACTGTAACCCCAACACATAAATGAGACTTTAGGCATTCACAAAAATGTCCCAAATTGACATATGATCATAGCCGTGGGAACATGTTTCAAATGGGGGGTGCTGTGGGGATGACACCAGGGCCGGTTTTGACCAATGTGCTGCCCTATAGGCAAGATTTTAGCTGGCAATGAAAAACCTCTACAAAAGACCAATACACTACAAACAGAGAAACATATTGACATGGTGGACAGCTTATATAAAAAGGCTTCAAATGTATACTATTTAGTATTGCATGAACATTGAACATGTTTTAATTGGGGGGTGGAATTCACATCCTCTAGGGGGGTCCGGGGGTGCCCCCCCGGGAAGACTGTTTTTAACATTTTAAAGTAAAATTATTCAATCTGGTGCACTTTGAGTGCCCAATTACTAGAGACTGATATAGGGGATACAACTCTAAACACCCATATGAAAAAGATCGGTTTGCATTTTAATAATCAAATAAGTATGTGAACATAACCGATAACCTACCATAGCAAATAACAAATAAATGTAGGCTAACTTGTTTTATTTTTGTGGTTCATTTATATCTCATCAGTTAACATTTATTTATTTATGCATATTTTTAAATCTCTCCAATATTTTTGATTTACTGTCCTATAGTATACATTGGAATGATTTCAAACCTGTTTTTATTTATCCTAATAATTATAAAGGAGTGGCTTGGAAATATTTGTTTACATAAATTGTGATCAAAACGTTTGAGACTCACTGAGATAACTTAGACTAAAGTGAACTATCTAAACCCTCAAGAGTCCTTTACCTCACTGAGCCTCTCAGTCTGACAGGACAGAACTCTCCCTCCACATTATTGTAGAAACAGCTTCTTATATCCGTTAGCGCAGCAGAAGCTAACAACATTCCCCGCCGGTACAGGTGCACCCCCTCTCTCTATCTATCTCTCTCTCACGCTGGCTGTGAGCTGCGGGCGCCTGATAAGCCAACATCCCCCACTTTCATCACTTAAAGCGCCCATCGTACAGGGCAAATGGAAAATGTAACCGGGGTGAAAAGGGTGTTATCTTTACTTAATTATGAATGTTGTTACATCAAGGCTGAAAATTCATTTTTTTTAAAATTATATTTGTATTTAATCTTGTGGAAGTGCAGCTCCCCTGTCCTCCACCAGGGGGTGCTGCAGCACCCTCAGCACCCCTACTTCCCACGGCCCTGCGTATGATCTTATAAAACTACTAAAAAAATGTTTAGCTACTCCAAACTATAACCCTCTGAAAGGACACCAAGCGTTAGGTGGCAACAAAAAGGTGTTAGGAAATAAAGATGTGCAAAAAACACCACGTTTTTGGGAAAATAGTGGCGAAAAGGTACGTGTTAGGAATAGAAAACCATAGTTGGGTCATTCCTAGCATTCGGTGCCATTTAGGTCCCCACCACATTATATCATATATTTTGTATTTAAAAAGGTCTAATGCTTATTTTTTAAAAGCTTGGTTTTAAATGTTTATACCCTCTACCATAAAACAACAATGTTATTTAGCCAGGATATTACAAATTCTAAATAATTACTCTGATTGTAGCACAAGTAGGCCAAATTGCTGTGTCCCCAATCATGTTTGCTCAACTTCTGTAAAAGATATACAAAAAGAAATCAAAGAAATACAAACAAATTCTACATTTTTATGAGTGTTGTATGACCCTTTTGCTAATATTCCTCACCAAATGGAAATTGTTGTTATTAATTCATTTGTATTGAAAATAAAGTGTGTGTCCCCTGTTTGAATGTCCCCCCTGTTACTCTGATTTTAATCCCTCTGGACACGCCCCTTTACTATTCTACTATTTGTATGACTCAAGAAGAAGAAGGATACATTTTGAGTGGGAAATAATCTTCAAGAAGCAGAGTGAATGTGTTCTTCCTTCAACGTTTTTCTAATGTTTTAAAGAACTTAACTGTTGCGGTAAAGCATAAAATGTCCACCCTGTTGTGCTCATTTTTAGTGGAACTGATCATTTGTTTTACATTTAGAAAATATGGTTAATATATCTATCAAATATATGTTTCTGTTGTCACCAAGTGCTAGCTTGATTATCATCACACATGTAGCAATAGCCAAGTTGAGCATAAAATGTCCACCCTGTTACTATTTTTCACAGTAACTGGGGATGGTAAAACATTTTTTTTTAAAGCATAATATCCTGAGCTTGACCAAAATATTTTTCTCATATTTTAACAAGCCATCATTCAGATTAAATAAAAAAAAAACATGGAAAATAATGTTTTTTATTTTTCAATACCCTAGCTGAAATGGCACCGAATGCTAGGAATGACCCAGTTATCGTCATGAATCATCAAGTAGGCGGGAGAGAAGAGCGTTCATCTGGAAGGAAACTTTACAATCTCCTTTCAATCTTTGTTTGTTGTGAAAGATTTATCGGCTTTCCCACCACAGTGATAATAGTGGCATAAATAGGTGTTAAGAACTAAAGATGTGCAAAAAAACACCAAGCTTTCGGGACAATAGTGGCGAAAATGTACGTTTTAAGAACTAAAAACCTGCATATCCTCAAGTCTTATCAAACATGGGGGTATTCAGAGGGTCAGGGAGGAAACTTTGCAGCCAGGCTTGGGGCTTAACTGGTTGAATCTTCATGTTTTCTTAAAGATTGATCGGCTTTTTCACCACTGTTGGCGGTTTTTGGCTCCCTTTTTCCGTTGAATAAGTTGAGCATTACGTATTTAAAAAGACAGATACTTTTTCTCAGAGTTGTTGGAGACCAAAAGTGCTAAAAGCAGGACCTATATTTGTCAGATGGACATAAACACGGCCCTGATTGAATGCTACTGTTCCTCTGAGTTTCTCTCTTTGTGTTAAATTATTATAATAAGAGTAGGAGTTCATGAGAACCTCCTTTAGTGACTAAACTGTAACCCCAACACATAAGTTAGACCAGGGGTCGGCAACCTTTTTGATATGAAGTGCCATTTAAAAAAAAAATGTTTATCAGCGTGCCAACGATCTAGAATTATCAAGGGGGGGGGGGGGGGGGGGGTTGAGGAGTTTGACGCTCGTCAACTATCAGCAGGAGGGCGGGGGAGCCTCGCTGCGGGGAAGCAGTGTGTGGACCTGTCAGCGCAACTTATGATGCCGAATTTAACAAACACATTTAAATAATTGGTTTAAACGGCATAATAATAAGGACGATCGTCCGTTCTGTGATTCTCCAGAACACACATGTTATGATATTATGGTCATGCAGAGTGAGATGAGATCGCTGTCCCTTTGAGAGAGAGAGAGAGAGAAAGAGAGAGAGAGAGAGAGAGAGAGAGAGAGAGAGAGAGAGAGAGAGAGAGAGGGGTGTGGCTTGTGCATGTGTGTTTGTGGATGGTAGAGCGACAGTAAGGGAACGTGTGTATGTTTCTGGAAGTGAAACGAGGAAGCAGAAAAACAGAGGTCTGTGATGTATTTTGTGAAACAGAAGAACAGCTAAATAAATGCAACGTCCTCCCAAGAAGAGCTCGCCTCTCTCCAGTCATTGAAGCTAAAGTGGGTTATTGAACCTGAAGCTTGTTGCTTCTGCCCTCCTCGACTACGGTCTGGGAGCCGACAGGAAAGTTCAACACACAGATGGCCAGTCCACCCCTTTGTAGCATATTATTTCGATGAGAGATGAGCAGATCGCCACTGGGCTTTCAACTAAATACACAGCCACGCAAAAACTGCGGCATTTGTACAGCTCCTTATGGGTACTGCAGTTAGTGAAGTGCTTTCCTCCGTGGTGAAACGATCAGCACTGCACCACGGAGGAAAGCGGCAGAAAGTCACCTGGAGTTAAAGAGAGCGGGGCTGCGTTGCGTGCATGGCTTCCTTCTGCAGGTAACGGGGAGACGCGCTCTGGCGGCGGTCTCGTTCAGGATCCGAAAATACAATTTAGATATTTTGCACTCTTATTCCACTTATTCCTAGTGTGCCACTGGTTACGGTGCCGCGTGCCAATGCTGGCACGCGTGCCAGGGGTTGCCGACCCCTGAGTTAGACTGAAGGCATTCACAAAATTGTCCCAAGTTGGTGTCAAGAACCAGAGATGGCAAAAGTACACACATCCTTTACTCAAGTAGAAGTACAGATACTGGTGTTTAAAAATACTCTGATAAAAGTAGAAGTACTGACTAAACTTCTTTACTCAAGTCAAAGTAAAGAGGCTTTGAAATGTACTTCAGTAAAAAGTACCCATAACTAGCAGCTGCTTTAAAGAGTACCTGACCTCCCTTTATATTAATAGAACAATAATGTCATTGTTAGCTAATGAATGTTTCCATGGTGACCAACGGCAACATGACAACGTTTCCATTGGTCCCTCTTCTTTAGAGAAGACCAGGAAATGATGGATACACGGATCGTGTTCAAATCAATAGGCACGCAATGACTCTAAATAATAATGATCACGCCACCAAACACACATTCAGACAAAAGGAACCAGCCTGTTTGGAAAATGAGAGAAGTAGAAAGTACAGGTATTTGAGTTCAACATGTAAGAAGTAGAAAGTACAGGTATTTGAGTTCAACATGTAAGAAGTAGAAAGTACAGGTATTTGTGTTCAACATGTAAGAAGTAGAAAGTACAGGTATTTGAGTTCAACATGTGAGAAGTAGAAAGTACAGGTATTTGGGTTCAACATGTAAGAAGTAGAAAGTACAGGTATTTGAGTTCAACATGTGAGAAGTAGAAAGTACAGGTATTTGAGTTCAACATGTGAGAAGTAGAAAGTACAGGTATTTGAGTTCAACATGTAAGAAGTAGAAAGTACAGGTATTTGAGTTCAACATGTAAGAAGTAGAAAGTACAGGTATTTGAGTTCAACATGTGAGAAGTAGAAAGTACAGGTATTTGAGTTCAACATGTGAGAAGTAGAAAGTACAGGTATTTGGGTTCAACATGTAGGAAGTAGAAAGTACAGGTATTTGAGTTCAAAATGTAAGAAGTAGAAAGTACAGGTATTTGAGTTCAACATGTAAGAAGTAGAAAGTACAGGTATTTGAGTTCAACATGTGAGAAGTAGAAAGTACAGGTATTTGAGTTCAACATGTGAGAAGTAGAAAGTACAGGTATTTGTGTTCAACATGTAAGAAGTAGAAAGTACAGGTATTTGAGTTCAAAATGTAAGAAGTAGAAAGTGGTCAGAAAAGTAAGTAGTGGAGTAAAGTACTGATACAGTAACGAAGTATTTGTACTCTACTACTTCCCCCCTCTGTTAAGAGCCAAGGACGTATGATCTAACAAACCTTCTGCTACTCCAAATGAACACCCTGCAAAAAGGACACCGTGTGTTAGGGTTATGATGGCAATGCATGTAGCACACACGTCTGTGCATCATTAACAACACTTAGTAAGAATAGTTAGGCTTAAACACCAGAATATACATGAGTATATCTCTATTAACCTCAACGTTAAACCACGATAACAGACAAGATCTCCTTTTAACAGGATTAGCAAGTGAAACACTTCCTCTGTATTGTCATCATAAAGGAAATGAAGGGCGGTGTGGTGTGATATTAGAAAGGACAGTTATGGTACGACCTCTAGAGACTAAATAACAGAAACAACCTAAAGACCTCACAGAGAATTACAACTTAAATGTGAGAAATGCTCGTTGTGAGATTCCCAGGAATTAATTTGTATTCTGCTTTTAATTTTCTCTACACTTCTGGTGCCATTCAGGTCTATAAATGTGCATTCATTGCTTTGCCTTAATTACGGTGCTTTCAGGATTAGGTGGATTCTGCTCTCGTTCTTTATAAATCCCCAGATGAAACGTACAGCACAATGAGATTTTTCAAAGAAAGTTTTTTTTCCCCTTCGAGGCATCATTACATTTCATCGATTCTTCAGACATAAAACCCTATTTTAATTTGATACGAGGAGGCTGGCAGACACCAATTAAACATAGAGTCTCTTGTATCGCAGGAAAAGGATCCATCACAGAAGCTTTTGCCTTATTTACCGTATTAAGCTCCGCCCCTTTTCCCACTTCTGTTCAACTGCTAACGTCTTAGCTCTTCGGGGTTAGCACTCGCAGTAGCACTCTGGTATATAATAACTCTCACAGACAGAAGACAAAGGGGATTTCTTTTTAAAAGTCAGATATTTGAGAAAAAGAAAAGAAATTGCAGAATTTTCAGATGTTGACAAAAAGTCCAGCCTTTTTTGATTTTGATAAAAAGTCAGATTTTTTGAGAAAAAAAACTGAATTTTGTGAAAAAAGTCAGAATTTGAAGATTTTCAAAAATAGTCTAAATTCTGAGATTTTCAGAAAATAATACAAATGTTGTGATTTTGAGGATAAAGTCAGACATTTTAGATGTTATGAAAAATTTCAGAATCTTTTGATTTTGGGAAAAAGTTAAACATTTTAGATTTTATGAAAAAGTCTGAATTTTTTAGATTATATGAAAAAGTCCGAATTTTTAGATTTTATGAAAAAGCCTGAATTTTTTAGATTATATGAAAAAGTCTGAATTTTGAGATTTTATGAAAAAGTCTGAATTTTTAGATTTTATGAAAAAGTCTGAATTTTTTAGATTATATGAAAAAGTCTGAATTTTTAGATTTTATGAAAAAGCCTGAATTTTTTAGATTATATGAAAAAGTCTGAATTTTTAGATTTTATGAAAAAGTCTGAATTTTTAGATTTTTTGAAAAAGTCTGAATTTTTAGATTTTATGAAAAAGCCTAAATTTTTTAGATTATATGAAAAAGTCTGAATTTTGAGATTTTATGAAAAAGTCTGAATTTTGAGATTTTATGAAAAAGTCTGAATTTTTTAGATTTTATGAAAAAGCCTGAATTTTTTAGATTATATGAAAAAGTCTGAATTTTTTGATTTTATGAAAAAGTCTGAGTTTTTTGATTTTATGGAAAAGTCTGAATTTTGGGGAAAAGTCAGACTTTCACAATTATCTTCTACATTTACATTTTTTAGATAAAATAAACCCGATTTAGATTTAAAAAAAGAGCATTGTGACCGTGACTGTTATCAGAGATGATTGGATGGTTTTACAGCATCCTCTGTTAGTGACTGCACTATTATTATAACGTATGTGAAAACATCAGATTATGATGGATAATCTGTACGTAACAGCTCGGGTAAGAGACAAAGACACAGTGCAAGACATGGATTATTACAGAAAAACAAATGGGAGAACATTTTGGTGAAAGCTTTTTGGTGTGAAAGTCCGAGGTCTAAAATATAATTATTCAGGTTTTCTGCCGGTGTACTCTAAGCCTGCCGAGCCTAAAGCATCAGGGATTTCAAAAAAAGTTGTGTTTTCAAGACGTTTCTTAAAGTAAAGTTTGTTATACTGAAATAACTGGCCACTGCCACAACATGTTTCCTCACCTCTGCTCGCTGGAGAGGAGAAACCTTTGAATATGTGCAGGAGAAGAAATGCCTCAAGAATGAATCCTGTTCCTCACAATCAGAACACTTTATTTACACCAGTGATTTATGTAATACATTCCTGGCAGCCTCACACTTTACTGGATGAATTAGTCAAGTGAAAGACTATTGATTCTGAAAGCCTTGATGCTGTTAGCCTTCCTCTCCGTCAAAAAGCCACCACTCAAATGTGCATCCTCCCAAAGACTGACAGCAGGACACACACACACACACACACACACACACACACACACACACACACACACACACACACACACACACACACACACACACACACACACACACACACACACACACACACACACACACACACACACACACACACACACACACACACACACACACACACACACACACACACACACACACACACACACACACGGCTAATGTAAGAGGGTTGCGGTCAAGTCTCTGAGTGGTGAGAGCTGTTTCTCTAGATCAGGGATGGGCAAATGGCGGTCCGGGGGCCGCATGCGCCAAACACACATTAAAACTAGAGTAACAAGCCTGTTTGGAAAATGTAAGAAGTAGAAAGTACAGGTATTTGTGTTCAACATGTAAGAAGTAGAAAGTACAGGTATTTGAGTTCAACATGTGAGAAGTAGAAAGTACAGGTATTTGAGTTCAACATGTAAGAAGTAGAAAGTACAGGTATTTGTGTTCAACATGTAAGAAGTAGAAAGTACAGGTATTTGAGTTCAACATGTAAGAAGTAGAAAGTACAGGTATTTGTGTTCAACATGTAAGAAGTAGAAAGTACAGGTATTAGAGTTCAACATGTGAGAAGTAGAAAGTACAGGTATTTGTGTTCAACATGTAAGAAGTAGAAAGAACAGGTATTTGTGTTCAACATGTAAGAAGTAGAAAGTACAGGTATTTGAGTTCAACATGTAAGAAGTAGAAAGTACAGGTATTTGTGTTCAACATGTGAGAAGTAGAAAGTACAGGTATTTGTGTTCAACATGTAAGAAGTAGAAAGAACAGGTATTTGTGTTCAACATGTAAGAAGTAGAAAGTACAGGTATTTGAGTTCAACATGTAAGAAGTAGAAAGTACAGGTATTTGTGTTCAACATGTGAGAAGTAGAAAGTACAGGTATTTGTGTTCAACATGTAAGAAGTAGAAAGAACAGGTATTTGTGTTCAACATGTAAGAAGTAGAAAGTACAGGTATTTGAGTTCAACATGTAAGAAGTAGAAAGTACAGGTATTTGTGTTCAACATGTGAGAAGTAGAAAGTACAGGTATTTGTGTTCAACATGTGAGAAGTAGAAAGTACAGGTATTTGTGTTCAACATGTGAGAAGTAGAAAGTACAGGTATTTGTGTTCAACATGTAAGAAGTAGAAAGTACAGGTATTTGAGTTCAACATGTAAGAAGTAGAAAGTACAGGTATTTGTGTTCAACATGTAAGAAGTAGAAAGTACAGGTATTTGAGTTCAACATGTAAGAAGTAGAAAGTACAGGTATTTGTGTTCAACATGTGAGAAGTAGAAAGTACAGGTATTTGAGTTCAACATGTAAGAAGTAGAAAGTACAGGTATTTGAGTTCAACATGTGAGAAGTAGAAAGTACAGGTATTTGTGTTCAACATGTAAGAAGTAGAAAGTACAGGTATTTGTGTTCAACATGTGAGAAGTAGAAAGTACAGGTATTTGTGTTCAACATGTAAGAAGTAGAAAGTACAGGTATTTGTGTTCAACATGTGAGAAGTAGAAAGTACAGGTATTTGAGTTCAACATGTAAGAAGTAGAAAGTACAGGTATTTGTGTTCAACATGTAAGAAGTAGAAAGTACAGGTATTTGTGTTCAACATGTAAGAAGTAGAAAGTACAGGTATTTGTGTTCAACATGTGAGAAGTAGAAAGTACAGGTATTTGTGTTCAACCTGTAAGAAGTAGAAAGTACAGGTATTTGAGTTCAACATGTGAGAAGTAGAAAGTACAGGTATTTGTGTTCAACATGTGAGAAGTAGAAAGTACAGGTATTTGTGTTCAACATGTGAGAAGTAGAAAGTACAGGTATTTGTGTTCAACATGTGAGAAGTAGAAAGTACAGGTATTTGTGTTCAACATGTGAGAAGTAGAAAGTACAGGTATTTGTGTTCAACATGTAAGAAGTAGAGGTAAAAAGTTGTCAGTAAAATAAGTAGTGGAGTAAAGTACTGATACCAGAAAAATGTACTTAAGTACAGGAACAAAGTATTTGTACTCCACTACGTCCCACTTAACACCTCTGTGCATGCAGGCCGTCTCATGAGTAATTCATCGTGCGGAGGGTATCACTTTCACAGCGGCTCGACCTAACATCGTGCGGCAGAAACCGAACCGCTGCACCCACCCCTCAGAAACTACTCTGCAATTTATGTATTCCTGTGGCGTGTGACGAATGGTGTCGGCACATTACTCCGCTGAAGCATCTCTCATGCATAATTCATCCCGCAGCCTACATTCCACACGGACATTTCCAAATCCCTTTGAAGTTAATTCCCTCTCCGTGATAAACAGCAGCCGTGTTGGGCTTAGGATGTCGTCTGTCGGGAGGAAGTCACCTGTCCGAAGCTGTTCTACTGTACAACACACAGATTTACATCCCATAATGCTGCGGGCAGGAAACAGAGAAAAGAAAAAGCTTCCTGAGTATTTTGTGCATTCAAGGAAAATACGAGGAAAGATGATCATGACTTACATTACACACACACACACACACACACACACACACACACACACACACACACACACACACACACACACACACACACACACACACACACACACACACACACACACACACACACACACACACACACACACACACACACACACACACACACACACACACACACACACACACACACACACACACACACACACACACACACACACACACACACAGAGCGGCCCCTCCACCGAGCAGCTCATGGGCACACAGAGTAAAAATGGACGAGCAGTTTGAGAATCTCCCGCTGTGCATTGTTGTAAATCAGAGTCATTACATGGGTGATGAGCACTGGGGACATACAGAAGCTTCTCTCTGCTTCCACACACAGTGCACTGACACCACCGGTGCACAAAGGAGTCACTAAAGTCAGCCTGAAGCATCCTTTGTGCTCCAGTCCATCCTCTCAGTAGACACAGAGCTGAATCCAGATCAGATGCTGCAGGCTCTTCAGCTTCTCTCTCAGTGATTGGGTGGAATTCGCGCTCACCGCGTCATGCTCGCCGTCTGTCCGCGTCTCTGCATTGACTTCACATGTAATCGCGCCGCCCCCAAACATCGCATCGCGTCCGGTGTGAACGCAGCATGACCTTTTTAAAGTACACATACTCAGCCTGTCTTTCGCAGTCTAGACATTAGATCTCAATCTGCTAGTATGCAACACAGTGATGATATCAACTCTTCCTAATCCTAGCATGCAAATTGCCCTTTGCAGAACCCGCTAGCTGTTCGCACGCTTAATAAGTGATTTTCAGTTATTCTGGCTATTCCAACAATCCTAACTGAACCTTAAATTAGTTTTAACCCTAGCAACGGTTCATTGTTACCACTAGCAGCTTTTGAATGAGTTTAGGTGAGACGTGCATTCCTCTACGTCCTAGCCACCATGCATGGTTACTGTAAAAATACTTAAAAGAACAAAAGATGAATACGCTTTTGAAGATGAAATTATAACGTTTGTCCTCTAGAATGAGCCAAAGAAAAGCTGCATTTCTCCGTGACACCGTCCTGCTTCAATGTATTTCATCTTTAACGGCACAGTCTATTAGCTGATTGATGTTTTCTGAGGAAGCCCGAAGGCCATTTTATCTCCATGTCTAAATAAGCAGAGTCTCGCTCTGTACCGATAACACGTGCTACTGTAGCAGCAGAGTCCCGCTTCCTTTGGAACATACAGTAAATATGTTGTCTGAATTGCAATGAGGGGAAACTGTCAAGGCTTATTAGAGCTCCTTCTCTCACGCTTTGAAGACGTGATCATTTGTATGCGCATGTTTTACGTGTTTGAAAAGGGTTGAAAGGTGAGGATCATGCCGCTGGTGATGGATCCCGAGGGGCTGATTGCTCTCTCTGGCATCGACTAGCTTTCCTGAGGAACGCTGCAGGAAGACGGAGTGCAAACCTGTTAATGAGGAGCGATCCACCGTCAATCACAGGCTATGGGTGGGAAATCAGGGAAACACAACATGCAGTCCTCAGAGTTTAGTGATTACAACGCAGAAAATACTTTTACAGCAATGGGTTGTATGTTTGAGTCTTAGAAAAGTGAGAAGATTGTAACAGCAGGGGGTTGGTAACGGAGTTTATAGGACAGATCGTCTTCTTATTGTTTTACTGGAGCTCTAAACAAACCAAAGAACAACTTTGATTGAAAACCTGCTGCCTTTAAGGAATTGATGTTCAGCTGTATATCAGTATGTAGTGTCTCTACTTTAAAGAGTCCTCTCCTGCTGATGTTCAGGTGTATATCAGTATGTAGTGTCTCTACTTTAAAGAGTCCTCTCCTGCTGATGTTCAGGTGTATATCAGTATGTAGTGTCTCTACTTTAAAGAGTCCTCTCCTGCTGATGTTCAGGTGTATATCAGTATGTAGTGTCTCTACTTTAAAGAGTCCTCTCCTGCTGATGTTCAGGTGTATATCAGTATGTAGTGTCTCTACTTTAAAGAGTCCTCTCCTGCTGATGTTCAGGTGTATATCAGTATGTAGTGTCTCTACTTTAAAGAGTCCTCTCCTGCTGATGTTCAGGTGTATATCAGTATGTAGTGTCTCTACTTTAAAGAGTCCTCTCCTGCTGATGTTCAGGTGTATATCAGTATGTAGTGTCTCTACTTTAAAGAGTCCTCTCATGCTGATGTTCAGGTGTATATCAGTATGTAGTGTCTCTACTTTAAAGAGTCCTCTCCTGCTGATGTTCAGGTGTATATCAGTATGTAGTGTCTCTACTTTAAAGAGTCCTCTCATGCTGATGTTCAGGTGTATATCAGTATGTAGTGTCTCTACTTTAAAGAGTCCTCTCCTGCTGATGTTCAGGTGTATATCAGTATGTAGTGTCTCTACTTTAAAGAGTCCTCTCCTGCTGATGTTCAGGTGTATATCAGTATGTAGTGTCTCTACTTTAAAGAGTCCTCTCCTGCTGATGTTCAGGTGTATATCAGTATGTAGTGTCTCTACTTTAAAGAGTCCTCTCCTGCTGATGTTCAGGTGTATATCAGTATGTAGTGTCTCTACTTTAAAGAGTCCTCTCCTGCTGATGTTCAGGTGTATATCAGTATGTAGTGTCTCTACTTTAAAGAGTCCTCTCATGCTGATGTTCAGGTGTATATCAGTATGTAGTGTCTCTACTTTAAAGAGTCCTCTCCTGCTGATGTTCAGGTGTATATCAGTATGTAGTGTCTCTACTTTAAAGAGTCCTCTCATGCTGATGTTCAGGTGTATATCAGTATGTAGTGTCTCTACTTTAAAGAGTCCTCTCCTGCTGATGTTCAGGTGTATATCAGTATGTAGTGTCTCTACTTTAAAGAGTCCTCTCCTGCTGATGTTCAGGTGTATATCAGTATGTAGTGTCTCTACTTTAAAGAGTCCTCTCCTGCTGATGTTCAGGTGTATATCAGTATGTAGTGTCTCTACTTTAAAGAGTCCTCTCCTGCTGATGTTCAGGTGTATATCAGTATGTAGTGTCTCTACTTTAAAGAGTCCTCTCCTGCTGATGTTCAGGTGTAAATCAGTATGTAGTGTCTCTACTTTAAAGAGTTCTCTCCTGCTGATGTTCAGGTGTATATCAGTATGTAGTATCTCTACTTTAAAGAGTCCTCTCCTGCTGATGTTCAGGTGTATATCAGTATGTAGTGTCTCTACTTTAAAGAGTCCTCTCCTGCTGATGTTCAGGTGTATATCAGTATGTAGTGTCTCTACTTTAAAGAGTCCTCTCCTGCTGATGTTCAGGTGTATATCAGTATGTAGTGTCTCTACTTTAAAGAGTCCTCTCCTGCTGATGTTCAGGTGTATATCAGTATGTAGTGTCTCTACTTTAAAGAGTCCTCTCCTGCTGATGTTCAGGTGTATATCAGTATGTAGTGTCTCTACTTTAAAGAGTCCTCTCCTACTGATGTTCAGCTGTGTATCAGTATGTAGTGTATCTACTATAAAGAGTCCTCTCCTGCTGATGTTCAGGTGTATATCAGTATGTAGTGTCTCTACTTTAAAGAGTTCTCTCCTGCTGATGTTCAGGTGTATATCAGTATGTAGTGTCTCTACTTTAAAGAGTCCTCTCCTGCTGATGTTCAGGTGTATATCAGTATGTAGTGTCTCTACTTTAAAGAGTCCTCTCCTGCTGATGTTCAGGTGTATATCAGTATGTAGTGTCTCTACTTTAAAGAGTCCTCTCCTGCTGATGTTCAGGTGTATATCAGTATGTAGTGTCGCTACACTCTGATACCAACAGATCATGACACATATTATTAAAATCCAATCATTTGAAATATTTGATTCTAAAATACCACCACTTTTTAAAGTATTCTTTAAGTGGATGCAGAACAGTTGAAATGTCAAGATGTCTGCTGAGCTGCAGGCTAACATCCAGCTTCCAGCGTCTGGTTCTAAAAGCGGCCTGTGTGACTTTCTGCTCTGATAAAGTGGAGTTAAAGTGGACGGGTGCACTGTGGACATGGAGAGGAGACGCACTAAAGATAGAGAGACACAGGTAGGCGTGGGTCAGATTTAAAATGTAAAATCCTGTTTCACGTCTCTGGGAAAACGACCAGGATAAACACAATCACTCCTTTCAGACTGTAAACCAAATGTAACACAAATCACAGCATGAGTCAGCGTCAGTGCCCCACATAAAACCATCACATCTGCCCAGTTATTGAGCTAAAAATAACCATTTATATACTGGGAATACTGGAGAGTATTCATAATGGAGAGACATGATACATGTTTATACCATGGATAGAACACCTTTTTTACATTTATTATACTTACTCAGATAATCTCATATTCACACCACTTTATGATTTCTGAAGTAAAAAGCAAATGTTGGGCTATAAAGGAACTACAGCACGGTCACATGACTTCACGTCACCACCGCTAAGCTAAAGGTGGCTGATGTTGGGCTATAAAGGAACTACAGCACGGTCACATGACTTCACGTCACCACCGCTAAGCTAAAGGTGGCTAATGTTGGGCTATAAAGGAACTACAGCACGGTCACATGACTTCACGTCACCACCGCTCAGCTAAAGGAGGCTAATGTTGGGCTATAAAGGAACTACAGCACGGTCACATGACTTCAGGTCACCACCGCTAAGCTAAAGGTGGCTAATGTTGGGCTATAAAGGAACTACAGCACGGTCACATGACTTCACGTCACCAACGCTAAGCTAAAGGAGGCTAATGTTGGGCTGTAAAGGAACTACAGCACGGTCACATGACTTCACGTCACCATCGCTAAGCTAAAGGTGGCTAATGTTGGGCTATAAAGGAACTACAGCACGGTCACATGACTTCACGTCACCACCGCTAAGCTAAAGGCGGCTAATGTTGGGCTATAAAGGAACTACAGCACGGTCACATGACTTCACGTCACCACCGCTAAGCTAAAGGTGGCTAATGTTGGGCTATAAAGGAACTACAGCACGGTCACATGACTTCATGTCACCACCGCTAAGCTAAAGGAGGCTAATGTTGGGCTATAAAGGAACTACAGCACGGTCACATGACTTCACGTCACCACCGCTAAGCTAAAGGTGGCTAATGTTGGGCTATAAAGGAACTACAGCACGGTCACATGACTTCATGTCACCACCGCTAAGCTAAAGGAGGCTAATGTTGGGCTATAAAGGAACTACAGCACGGTCACATGACTTCATGTCACCACCGCTAAGCTAAAGGTGGCTAATGTTGGGCTATAAAGTGTGCACGTCAGTCAGCTATCAGAAATCTCTGACCTTTTCCTGACTATCTTTTTCCAAATGAGTGCTTCATCTCACAATATGCCAGAGCAACTAAAATCCTGCACGGTTAAAAAAGTGATTTATCATGCACCCTGTTTACAGAGTGATTCATCTCCACTGATGTGTGTCTGACGTTCTGCAGTCCACGGTTTTTAACAGTGTTCGAGTGCCAAAAGGTCACGGAGAAGCTCAACTGTGAGGAAAACAAAACATTATAGCTGTCAGGAATCCTTTCCACAACAGCAGCCTCAGGTGAAGGGATGTCAGAAATTGAAGGGGGAGAATACTATATGGATATCTTCAGGAACTGACTATGAACAACACACAGGCTGGGTTCATTTGCATATTTCTCTACCTACAAAAGTGCTATTTTGAGTGTAAAAGTGGGGTGGCCGACAGCTGCAAACACATCACAACGACCCAAAGCTCTTCTATTAGTAGAAACAGAAAGGATGCAGATATAAAAACACACATGTTCCAAAACTCATGAAGAAACATCTTCAGCCACTTGACATGCATCATTTAGAAAACATTCAGCGACTTGAGGAGACATGCGTAGGTTATCTGTCCATCCAGCTGGAAATAGATTGATTCTACTAAATGCTATAAGTGTGGATTACATTTCGACCACCATGCTGCAGCAGCTCATTACAATGTTATCTGCATGTAGTCTGGACACACACACACACACACACACACACACACACACACACACACACACACACACACACACACACACACACACACACACACACACACACACACACACACACACACACACACACACACACACACACACACACACACACACACACACACACACACACACACACACACACACACACACACACACACACACACACACACACACACACACACACACAGATGGATGGCTGTCCCTGGAGGAGGTGAAGGAATATAATGACTGTCAGGATCTGACCTATCGACAGAGTCTCGATGCACTGCCGCAGCGCCGCTCACATTAACAGGCCGTTCGTCTTCTGCTCCGTTTAAAGTGAAACTTTATTCCAGCAAAAAAAAAGCAATGAAAGATAATTGAAATTGATTAACATAGAAGTGAAACGTTAAAATGAATTTGCATGAATCAGGGAGGCTATAAATATAAATGCTAAGTTTAGTGCTGTTCTGCTAACCCTCAGAGAGACATTTCTTCTGTGTCTGTAATGCGGACACATTGTGTACTTTACAGCCCTAATGCCACATGTTACATGATGAACTGCACACTGCTAAAGCAGCCTCCCTCTCCTCTGTCATCACCCTTCTGGACCTGTCTTCTGCATTCGACACGGTGAACCATCGGATCCTCCTTCGCACTCTCCAAGAACTTGGAGTTTCAGGCACTGCACTTTCCCTCCTCACCTCATACCTCAACGACCGCACCTACAGGGTTACTTGGAGAGGGTCCGAGTCCGACCCTTGTCAATTAACTACAGGGGTCCCTCAGGGCTCGGTTCTTGGTCCCCTCCTCTTCTCCTTGTACACAAACTCGCTCGGGTCTGTCATTAGCCCGCATGGTTTTTCATACCACTGCTACGCTGACGACACCCAACTAATTCTGTCCTTTCCCCGCTCAGAGACCCAGGTCGTCGCACGCATCTCTGCTTGCCTAGCAGACATCTCTCGGTGGATGTCTGCTCATCACCTCAAGCTCAACCTTGACAAGACTGAACTGCTCTTCCTTCCGGGAAAAGATTGTCCCACTCTTGACCTAACAATCAACATCGGCACCTCTGTTGTTTCCCCGACTCAGACTGCAAGGAATCTGGGTGTGGTCCTAGATAACAAACTGTCCTTCACTGCAAACATCGCTGCTACAACCCGCTGCTGCAGATACACTCTTTACAACATCAGGAGGATACGTCCCCAGCTGACCCAGACATCAGCGCAGATTCTGGTCCAGGCTCTCGTCATCTCACGCCTAGACTACTGCAACTCCCTCCTGGCTGGTCTACCTGCATGTGCCATCCGACCTCTGCAGCTCATCCAGAATGCAGCGGCTCGTCTGGTCTTCAACCTTCCCAAATTCTCCCACACCACACCGCTCCTCCGCTCCCTTCACTGGCTTCCAGTAACTGCTAGAATCCACTTCAAGACACTGGTACTTGCGTACCATGCTGTGAATGGATCTGGCCCTTCCTACATCCAGGACATGGTTAAACCGTACACCCCAGCACGTGCACTCCGCTCTGCATCAGCCAAACAGCTCGCTGCACCCGCACTGCGAGGGGGACCCAAGTTCCCGTCAGCAAAAACACGTGGGTTTGCTATCCTGGCTCCAAAATGGTGGAATGAGCTCCCCATTGAAATCAGGACAGCAGATAGCTTACACATCTTCTTCAGACTGAAAACTCATCTCTTTAGACTCCACTTCGAGCGATAGAATTACTAACAAAGCATTTATATACTAATAAAGGGCTGGCTTTCTAAATGCCAGTTGAGTAGCACTTGAAATGTTTGGCTCTATGAAACCTGATGTACTTATATGATTCTGTTTTCTTAAAGGTTGTATCTTCCTGGTCGAATGCACTTATTGTAAGTCGCTTTGGATAAAAGCGTCAGCTAAATGCAATGAAATGTAATGTTATATATTGTATTAACAAAATTGGAGAAAGAGGGTATGAACGACAGAGAGGTCGGGTTGAAGAGAGGATGCTTTTCCTCACAGACATCGAGACAAATGACATAATATTCTTCAAGTGACATTTGAAGGACAATGTCAGTATTCTGTAATAAAAGCAGGGATAATATAAATAATTCAAACCGACATTGTGTTACTTTCGTCCCGACTGATGGGGTCAAAAGGTATTAATACACCTGTGTATCGACTCGGTAAGTCAACCCAGGGTTTCTCAGGACGAACAGCAGAACAATAACTAAATAACTCAGACTGTTTTAATATCACTGCCCCGTCTAAGGTCTCACTTTACTTAGTGTTCGGCAACGTATGGCAGCTATGTTAATATCTGAGAAGTGTAACGCTAGACTAGAGTATATCAACTGTACTTTACTCTTACAGTCTACCTATACAAACAGACCAGTCGCAGCGCCACAGACAGACAGACAGACAGACAGACAGACAGACAGACAGACAGACAGACAGACAGACAGACAGACAGACAGACAGACAGACAGACAGACAGACAGACACACACACACACACACACACACACTAAAACCTGTAAGAACACCCCACAGGGGGGGAACACACAATAAAGCAGAATAGGGCTGGATTCAAACTTTATTTTGAAACACTTCAGTTTGTGCTTGAATCAGTTTGGCTTAGTGCGTCTCTGCTTCCAGTCTGTGTGGATGGAGGAACTCTCAGCTGCTGTCCGTGTGGACTAGCATTAAACAAATGACCTATATAGACCCCAGGCAGTGTGGTAGGTTGGTGTTGGGGGGGGGGGGGGGTTTAGGCCTGAGGCTGAGGGTCGCGTGCGGGTCGATTCCCTGACAGAGAGAGAGAGGGGGGGGGGGGGGGGGGGCGACGACAGTGTGTTGGTATTGATGCATGTAAAGCAGGAGGCTCCCTCCGTGACTGAAGCCAGGCTGTTGAACACCATGTCACGTCTCCCTGAGTCCAACCGGCCAACAGGGGGGAATTAAGTCAGGGACATGCACCGTGCAGCCAATCAATTCACACCTAGAAACACACTCTCACACTGCTGCAGAAACACTTCGCTGCAAAGGAGAGTCCAGAAGATTACAGAGTGAATACAAATCGCATGGAGCGTCGTTCGCCTTTCATTTAAGGCAAAATTCTTCGTGTTCCAAATTCTGAAGAACATGAATTAACTCCACGCAGCGCCGAGCTTGAATGGCACACACAGACCCGGAAGTACTTTACTGTATCGTATTATCTTCAATGGCGTTACTGTATGGTCAGTATGACAGATGAGCAGATCGCCACAGGGCTTACAACTAAAGACACGTCGCGGCATGTGTGCAACTCCTTATGGGTACTGCCAGCAGCACTACACCCCCCAAGTGTGGTCTACTTTCAAACTGGAGCCTCTGCAGAATAATTCATCCGGACCTCAAGGTCACACACCTGCAGGAGATCTGCTGTATAACTGTGAGGGCATCAACACTTTGGAACACAATACCAATACAGATTAGGAATAACACCTCCTATCATACATTTAACCACCATCATGAGAACTAGCTTTTAAACAATCAAACATGTGAACACTTTGAACTGCATCAAGGTATCAAGGTATCAAGGCATCAAGGCATCAAGGTACCATGATATGTCATCTGTTTGCATGTTTGTTTGTTTGTTCCTCTCTATTGTTATACTGATGTTGTCTGCTGTACTCTGTTTAATTATGTTTGTATTCCTCTAATCTTGTTGTGGTCATTTAACATCTTGCCAAGGACAACAGTTGAAAATTAGCCTGCTGGCTAACACTGGCTCATTTACAGTAATGTGGATTAATGTGCACTGTCCTTTAAATAAATAAACAAACAAACAAACAAACAAATGACCGGTTTATAAAGAACTCAGCAGAGACACACGGTGTGTTTCAGACGGTCCCATTTGTTTGGGGAACTTGTGGATTTGCTTAATGGTGAATGCATTTAGAAAAGCTTCCTGCGTCCCGGTGTTCATTTAAGGAACCTGTTGTGACTGGGGGGAACGCTGTGAACAGCTGCTCTTAAACCAGCTGTTGTTTTATGGTAGAGAGACGGCTCCAGCAGGTTTGTTGTGAAAGCTCTCAGTTTCCTGCAGGCAGCGTCTGAGAGCAGCTCAATTAGAGAATATTGTTTTAAATTGCAGACTGAAGAGAGGAGAAATCACAGGATGCAAAACCTCTGCGTCAGCAAAGCAGCTCTCCATCCCGCTCATCATTTATTCATGCCACGTGTAAATGTGTGAAGCAGAAAAGAGGACGCACATCAAAGAGGGGGAAACAACATGTACTTTGGGCCGAGGACGAGGAGCGTGAATATCTGACAGGACGTGCACTCACTTGTTTTGGTGCTTGGAGCCCTGCAGGTGTGCGTGGTACTGAGCCACCGAGTTCAGAGTGACGCTGCACACTTCACACGTGTAGCTGCGCTTCAGACCTGAGAGCAAACAGAAACACAACATGTATATAATTAGAGATATATAATACTCTCTGTCAGATCACAGGAGCTCCGACTTCAACAGAGACACATACCAAGAGAAGAAACAGGAAACAGATATTTAAGATAACAGTACAATCACTGAAGACCCTTTAACGCGCATTCGATCTGGGATTAAACACCTGTTTTAAGTTAGTAAGTTATAATTATACATTTATGTAGCTTTTTATCAATACACTCATTGTTGTGTTTAATAAAAAGAGTTTAGGGGAAGCTAGGACCCTTTTTTGTATGAGTAGCAATATTAAAGTTAGCTTTGTAACTTTGTAACACTCGCGCTTCTATTGGCTGGCGCTCCAACAAATTGTACGTGATAAGGTGTATCTCTAAGCAGTCGACCAATCACAACAGAGCCGGCCAGCTAACCGATCAGAGCAGACTAGGCTCTTTCAATTTGTATTTGCAACATCAACAAGGACAAATATTAAGAAACAAAGAAACAGACACTGGAGACGATACGTTCGAAACTCTTTAACGTACATTTGATCTGTGATTAAGCTCTGGATTTAATTAGTGCGAATGCTGTGTAACGTCGTCACCATGGTAACCTTTGATCTCTGGGCTTACAAACACTGGTGTTTGATAACGTCGTCACCATGGTAACCTTTGATCTCTGGGCTTACACACTGGTGTTTGATAACGTCGTCACCATGGTAACCTTTGATCTCTGGGCTTACACACTGGTGTTTGATAACATCGTCACCATGGTAACCTTTGATCTCTGGGCTTACACACACAGGTGTTTGATAACGTCGTCACCTCAAACACAAACACACAGGGTGTTTCTCAATGTCGATGAAGGCTCTTCCAGAGCCACTATTTCAAAGATGCTACGTCATCGAGTCCCGCCGAAGGACTGTTCCAATGTCCAGGATCCTTGGAATTCTACCGAGCCCGGCGTCCTTCGTTGCGGGAAATTTCGAGGCTGCACATGTGTAGCTCCGCGGTCTTAAAATCCCCACAATGCTTTGCGCACCGACCAATTTCCCAAATCTTTGGCGGAAATCGTGCTCCATTTTAGGCGGGGCCTAAACGCACACCTGCACACCTGTTAGCCTGTTCCACCATTCTTCGTTTTCCGAGGCTAGGAAGGATTCTTGCCTCGCTTCTGCAGGACCTGACTCGGAAGACGTGTCCGACCAAGGAAGCGTCCTCGACATTGAGAAACACCCACAGACTGGACTTCAACAGACTGTCTCAGCCTATTATTTTCTGTCTGACGGAGACTTCATTCTGACTTCAACAGGTTCCACATATTTTATACGTTATTGGTGACGTATGCTTTTAGTCCAAAAGTTTGCAGTCAAAATATTCTGCAGCTTTCTCAAGCCTTTTTACTTTCTTTTATCTTCTTAATACAAATTCATTCACTACTACTTACATCTGATATGTAACTCCTTCAGCCTACTTTCAGCTGCAGAAACCATTCAACTATTAAATGATTCAGCTATTTCAGGACATTGAGGCTATTTGTTGTTGATACCTTTTTAAACCTTTTCTTTTAAATATTAAGCTTCTTCACTATTTTTCCTACTCTTCCAGTTTAACATTTCACTTTCAAGTTTTCAACAAAGTCATTGCAATGCATTTGAGCTGTAACAATTTGATTCAAATCATTTCACTTTTCTGCATTTTCAGCTAAATTCAGACACAAATGTTCACAGTTTACAGCATTCACACGCATTTTCTAGTTGTACCCTGTATCTCTGATTAGATTGCAAAACCTTCATATTCAGAGACAATATGAATACGTTATTGATATGTTTATAATAGAAGATCTCATTAAAGCAAGTATTCCTTCACTTTTGCCCCATTTAATGCCATAAAGTCTTAAATCCGTAATGAAAACAACTCGTGCCGAAAGTTGCTGGATCTGTCAGATTGATTTGGAGTCAACAGAATATAATAACGTTTTATGAATCGGCAGCAGGTATTAACAGCCTTGACTCGCTGTCATGCTGTAATCATATCATTGCAGTTTGAATAATGGCCGCCCTGATTGCCTCGCTCTGACAATCGAGTTAAATCCTCCACGAAGACGGCTTCCAGCGAGAGGCAGGAGGAAACAAATGTCACCCTGCACCCATTGAATTACATCTCAATGTCCTCCTCCATCAAATACAGCCTGAACCACGGCTTCTATAAATATATAGTACTTTATCAGAGCTGGGAGAAGTATTCAGATCCTGTACATGAGTGAAAGTAGAAGTACTCAGATATTGTACTTGAGTAAAAGTAGAAGTATTCAGATCCTGTACATGAGTGAAAGTAGAAGTACTCAGATATTGTACTAGAGTAAAAGTAGAAGTACTCAGATCTTGTTCTTGAGTAAAAGTAGAAGTACTCAGATCTTGTACTTGAGTAAAAGTAGAAGTACTCAGATCTTGTACTTAGTAAAAGTAGAAGTACTCAGATCTTGTACTTGAGTAAAAGTAGAAGTACTCAGATCTTGTACTTGAGTAAAAGTAGAAGTACTCAGATCTTGTACTTGAGTAAAAGTAGAAGTACTCAGATCTTGTACTTGAGTAAAAGTAGAAGTACTCAGATCTTGTACTTAGTAAAAGTAGAAGTACTCAGATCTTGTACTTGAGTAAAAGTAGAAGTACTCAGATCTTGTACTTGAGTAAAAGTAGAAATACTCAGATCTTGTACTTGAGTAAAAGTAGAAGTACTCAGATCTTGTACTTGAGTAAAAGTAGAAGTACTCAGATCTTGTACTTGAGTAAAAGTAGAAGTACTTAGATCATGTATTTGAGTAAAAGTAGAAGTACTCAGATCTTGTACTTGAGTAAAAGTAGAAGTATTCAGATCTTGTTCTTGAGTAAAAGTAGAAGTACCAGAGTGTAGGAATACTCTGTCACAGTAAAAGTTGTGCATTAAAAATGTTACTCAAGTAAAAGTATTAAAGTATTTGCACGATTACGGAATACTTTTTATTAGTATCCTGATAACGTTATCCCGTTATATGTAATCTATTACTCCCGGCAGTGTCCTGTAGAAACTGTAGTTTTATTGACGTCATTAAAGGTCTGCCATTATACTATTTTTAGGCATATATTATAGATCTCAAATATATAAAAAACATGTCTATGAAGTGTTTTGCTCAAAATACCAAACAGATCACCAATTCTAGCCTCAAACCTATTTCAGCTGTTACTAAAGTGCTGATTCTGGGTGGAGGAGGTGGAGCCAATGCTTGATCAGAACTCTCCCAGCAGAAACTCAGCTAAATGCTGCCGTGATGAAACTCCACATCATGTTCCAAACCACATCAAGGATTCTCTCTGAAACAGGATGGAGCTCAAACTCTCTCTCTCTCTCTCAGGTTTACCACAAGGTGACTTCCTTTTGATTTCCTGCTTCTTCACACATGCTCTCTCCAGTGCAGGTTAGCTCTGAGTGTTAGCATGCTAATGTAAACACAGACCATATTACTTCCAGAACACATCGAGGCCGCTCTCCGCAGCCGCCCTTTGACAGCTTGCTTCTCAAATTATTTCTGAAGGGGTGATAGATTACTCGGCGGCCCCCGGCATGAGCGATGGATCTCAGCGAGGCTCCATGCAGCTGCAGAGCTCCCCCTCATCGCCTCCTGCTCTCGACGAATCGTTTGTTTTGTTTAACTCGACCCTCATCGGGGATTACGAGAGCAAGCAGAGGAAGAAAAACGACTCAAATATCTGAGTAAAGTTGGACACGTTTAAAAGAGTTTGTGGAGGGGAGGAAAATGCTGTCCGAAGTCTTTTATCTTCATTTTATCTCACAGAGGTACGTTTTGGAAAGTAGAACAAAGTGAACTTGAGGCTGTTTCAAAAAGCATCCTGAGGACAAAAAGAGTCCAAACTTTATGACTTCTAGAAGTTGTTCTCGTTTAATTTACAAATCCTTGTAGTGCTAAAAAAACAGCCCTTTATGTTGCATCAGTTTTGGAAAAGTACTGATAACCGATCATCTTTAAGAGGACATGTCTCTACTTTAAAGAGTCCTCTCCTGCTGATGTTCAGGTGTATATCAGTATGTAGTGTCTCTACTTTAAAGAGTCCTCTCCTGCTGATGTTCAGGTGTATATCAGTATGTAGTGTCTCTACTTTAAAGAGTCCTCTCCTGCTGATGTTCAGGTGTATATCAGTATGTAGTGTCTCTACTTTAAAGAGTCCTCTCCTGCTGATGTTCAGGTGTATATCAGTATGTAGTGTCTCTACTTTAAAGAGTCCTCTCCTGCTGATGTTCAGGTGTATATCAGTATGTAGTGTCTCTACTTTAAAGAGTCCTCTCCTGCTGATGTTCAGGTGTATATCAGTATGTAGTGCCTCTACTTTAAAGAGTCCTCTCCTGCTGATGTTCAGGTGTATATCAGTATGTAGTGTCTCTACTTTAAAGAGTCCTCTCCTGCTGATGTTCAGGTGTATATCAGTATGTAGTGTCTCTACTTTAAAGAGTCCTCTCCTGCTGATGTTCAGGTGTATATCAGTATGTAGTGTCTCTACTTTAAAGAGTCCTCTCCTGCTGATGTTCAGGTGTATATCAGTATGCAATGTCTCTACTTTAAAGAGTCCTCTCCTGTTGATGTTCAGGTGTATATCAGTATGCAGTGTCTCTACTTTAAAGAGTCCTCTCCTGCTGATGTTCAGGTGTATATCAGTATGTAGTGTCTCTACTTTAAAGAGTCCTCTCATGCTGATGTTCAGGTGTATATCAGTATGTAGTGTCTCTACTTTAAAGAGTCCTCTCCTGCTGATGTTCAGGTGTATATCAGTGTGTAGTGTCTCTACTTTAAAGAGTCCTCTCCTGCTGATGTTCAGGTGTATATCAGTATGTAGTGTCTCTACTTTAAAGAGTCCTCTCCTGCTGATGTTCAGGTGTATATCAGTATGTAGTGTCTCTACTTTAAAGAGTCCTCTCCTCTGATGTTCAGGTGTATATCAGTATGTAGTGTCTCTACTTTAAAGAGTCCTCTCCTGCTGATGTTCAGGTGTATATCAGTGTGTAGTGTCTCTACTTTAAAGAGTCCTCTCCTGCTGATGTTCAGGTGCATATCAGTGTGTAGTGTCTCTACTTTAAAGAGTCCTCTCCTGCTGATGTTCAGGTGTATATCAGTTTGTAGTGTCTCTACTTTAAAGAGTCCTCTCCTGCTGATGTTCAGGTGTATATCAGTATGTAGTGTCTCTACTTTAAAGAGTCCTCTCCTGCTGATGTTCAGGTGTATATCAGTATGTAGTGTCTCTACTTTAAAGATTCCTCTCCTGCTGATGTTCAGGTGTATATCAGTATGTAGTGTCTCTACTTTAAAGAGTCCTCTCCTGCTGATGTTCAGGTGTATATCAGTTTGTAGTGTCTCTACTTTAAAGAATCCTCTCCTGCTGATGTTCAGGTGTATATCAGTGTGTAGTGTCTCTACTTTAAAGAGTCCTCTCCTGCTGATGTTCAGGTGTATATCAGTATGTAGTGTCTCTTCTTTAAAGAGTCCTCTCCTCTGATGTTCAGGTGTATATCAGTGTGTAGTGTCTCTACTTTAAAGAGTCCTCTCCTGCTGATGTTCAGGTGTATATCAGTATGTAGTGTCTCTACTTTAAAGAGTCCTCTCCTGCTGATGTTCAGGTGTATATCAGTATGTAGTGTCTCTACTTTAAAGAGTCCTCTCCTGCTGATGTTCAGGTGTATATCAGTATGTAGTGTCTCTACTTTAAAGAGTCCTCTCCTGCTGATGTTCAGGTGTATATCAGTATGTAGCGTCTCTACTTTAAAGAGTCCTCTCCTGCTGATGTTCAGGTGTATATCAGTATGTAGTGTCTCTACTTTAAAGAGTCCTCTCCTGCTGATGTTCAGGTGTATATCAGTATGCAGTGTCTCTACTTTAAAGAGTCCTCTCCTGCTGATGTTCAGATGTATATCAGTGTGTAGTGTCTCTGCTTTAAAGAGTCCTCTCCTGCTGATGTTCAGGTGTATATCAGTATGCAGTGTCTCTACTTTAAAGAGTCCTCTCCTGCTGATGTTCAGGTGTATATCAGTATGCAGTGTCTCTACTTTAAAGAGTCCTGTCCTGCTGATGTTTGACGGTTGACTGTATCTACAGATTGCATCGTTAAAGATACACAACCTAACCGAGAACAAAATGTCTCTTCCCCTTTTGAATGCAAACCGTTAAGCAATAAAGGCGCAGATTGAAAGTGAATTCAATCTCATTGAAAGCTCGTAGAACAGGGTAAAAGCCAGCGGGTGTGTATCGCCCCCCCGTCTCCACATTGACTCCCCAATAAGTCACAGGTTCAGGTGCTCAGTTGAGTTATTCGGTTTGCTCCGTACTAAATCTCCCGTTGTCTCTCGGCTAATTGAGACCTATTGCCTGAGCGGTTGGGAGGGAACATGGTGGCAAGGCAAGATTATTTATACAGCACCTTTCAACACAAGGCAATTCAAAGTGCTTTCAAACATGAAATACGAAACATATTATAAAACACTAATTTAAAAGCAAAGATAATAAAACATGAATAACAGGTACATGAATAAAAGTGACAGTGCAGTGTGAGATGTGAATATATCAATTAAAAGCAGCGGCAAAAAGAAAAGCCTTCAGCCTGGATTTCAAAGTAGTCTTCGTTGCAGCGGACCTGCAGGCTTCTGGGAGTTTGTTCCAGATATTTGGAGCATAATAACTGAACTTCTCCAGGTTGAGTTCTGACTCTGGGGACAGAAAGCAGACCAGAAGACCTGAGGGATCTGGATGGTTCATCATTTAGCAGGAGGTCAGAATAAACCATTCGATGCTTTAAACCAGCAGCAGTATTTAGAAATCAGTTGTCTGACAGACAGGAAGCCGGTGCAAAGGCAGAATGAGTGATCTGGTGCTCTGTTTACGAGCTGGGAAAGTGTGGTGCAGGTCGGGGGTTCACGCTAAATTACCCAGCAGCCATCTGGCCCTCTCAGATGGTGCACGTTTATCTTGTTCCCTCTCTTAATTGCAGCAGGCGCCCGTCCTGAAACGGCATATGCTGAGTCTGAATGTGTAGGAAACACACTGTTTGGTAAGTCTCAACTCTCTCTCTGTTCTGAAATCATCACTCAAGTGTTTTTCAAACCCTCGAAGGCAAGGCAAGTTTCTTTAAACAGCACCTTTCAACACAAGGCAATTCAAAGTCCTTTACAAAAATGAAAGTCATTAAGAAAATGGCGTTTAAAAACAGTCATTTCAAAGTAAAGATAATAAAAGAAACATTAAAAGAAAAAATACATGAATTCAGGTTACAGTGCGGTTTGAGATGTGAATATGCTGACTCTGGATCTTTAGGAAAACAAAGTGCTTGGTAAGTCTCAAATGTTCTGAAATCATCACTCAAAGTGTTTTTCAAACCCTCGAAGCAATAAAAGGCTTGCTCACCAAATCACAGAGAAGATTGGCCTCTGAAATTGGATGCAGTTATGAAATGGGCAGTAGGTAGAGATGTAATGTGTTGATGAGAGCAGAACAAATGGCCGGCCTGCTGCTGCTCCAATCTATCGTTTAAATTGAAGCATTTATTGTACACTCCGCCCTTTGTTTCCTCCTGAAGAGAGCTTTGATCAGCCGGCTTTTAAGGCCTTAATAGATCCATTTTAGGATCAGAAGCACCGCCAACAGATTATAAACTGCAATCAAAGGGGTTCTATAGAGCTGGAGGGAAGAAGAGGGGGGGTCGATCTCATCGGGAAGAAATGCATCTGCAATTAACTGCAATGATGGAGTCTGGGAAAACACAGGCTGGACAATATTCACCGTGTCTCCTTTTGGCGGCAAATCAAGAAACTAAGGGACCAACATTAATGGGATGATCTGTTAGAACAACTTTTTATTTTTTCTAAACTTCCATATTGAGTTTGACTCAAAAAAGGTTAAGTGATACAGAGCCAAACTTACAAAGGAGAACATGGTAAAATGGTACTTTTTCACATGTACAGTAGACACATATACACTTACACACATAACACAATAGAGCCATATCCAGATAGCTGATTGGTTAATGGTAGTAATGGGCATCAAAGCTGTTAAATGTCAATATTTCAATACAATGTTTGAAACATGTCCCCTAGGCCTTTTTCGGCTGCCAACTGAAACCCAGCAAAATCCTAAACATATTTCTAGCTGGATCCCAACCGATTCCCAACCGGTTCCCAACCGATTCCCAACCGATTCCCAACCGGTTCCCAACCGGTTCCCAGCAAAATCCTAACCAAATCCTATCTGATTCCCAACCGGTTCCCAACCGGTTCCCTGTGCAATCCCAAATGAAACCCAGCAAAAATCCTTGCCGAATCCCATTCAAATCGTAGCTGGTCCCCAACCAGTTCTCAGCCGAATCCCAGCAAAATGTTAGCCGAATCAAAGGCTTTTCCGAGCTAAATCCGAACAAAATCGCAACCAAATCCCTGCTGAATCCCAACCGATTCCATGTATCATCCCAAACGAAACCCAGCCATTTCCAAGCGACATCCAAGTCCTATTCGAATCTCAGCCAGATTCTAACCAAATCCCTGCTGGATCCCAACCAATTCCCCGTCGAATCCCAAACAAATTGCAGCCAAATCCCAACTAAATTCCAGCCATTGTCAGCGCCCTCAACTGATGCGGTATTATAATGGTGTGCTTTGTGGTGCAAATCAACACAAACATAATGTCATGTGTGAACTCATCTGTGCTTTCCTGAGCAGCACGTAGTTAATAAAAGGAATTCAATTATGCGTTTGAGCTTAAAATCAACATTTACTATGAAGTTTTTCACACCGAAGCTGATAGTTTTCACACACTATTCTTCTCACCAACTGTAGTGAGAAAGAACAATAAGTGATTCCTCTGAAGATGAATCATGTTCTCTTAGCATAACATGAATCCATAAACCTCTCTTTTATCACTTCACATTAGGATGAAGACCTCAGTGTTCTCTGCTTCTGTAACTTTAACGTTTCTTGGGGCAAACGGACCATTTGACAAGCCAAAAGAACCGTATTTATTTTTTTAAATAAGGCAGGTGTTTGTGAAGAAAGTTGGTGCAAATAGTGAGTTTCCGAGCAGACTTCACAGCAGATTAATTTCACAGCAAACGAGAACAGTAAGAGAGGAATCCACTCTCTGTTACAGACTTCCCAACTCAACTAAATATGTAACATAGTTCTCATCCTTTTTAGACATTTGTGACGCACACAGCTGGAGAGCAGAGGACACTAAAGAGTGACTCACACAGCTGGGAGACCAGAGGACACTAAAGAGTGACTCACACAGCTGGGAGACCAGGGGACACTAAAGAGTGACGCACACAGCCGGAAGACCAGGGGACACTAAAGAGTGACGCACACAGCTGGGAGACCAGAGGACACTAAAGAGTGACGCACACAGCTGGGAGACCAGGGGACACTAAAGAGTGACGCACACAGCTGGGAGACCAGGGGACACTAAAGAGTGACGCACACAGCTGGAAGACCAGGGGACACTAAAGAGTGACGCACACAGCTGGGAGACCAGGGGACATTAAAGAGTGACGCACACAGCTGGGAGACCAGGGGACACTAAAGAGTGACGCACACAGCTGGAAGACCAGGGGACACTAAAGAGTGACGCACACAGCTGGGAGACCAGGGGGCACTAAAGAGTGACGCACACAGCTAGGAGACCAGGGGACACTAAAGAGTGACGCACACAGCTGGGAGACCAGGGGAATAGAAAGCAGTATTCAATGTTTACATCAGATTAGCTCCACGTCAGAAATGATCATGCTTGTCATATGTCTATCTTCATAGAGGCTTTCTCAAAACTCTGACTTGTTCTCAAAATTCTGACTTTTTCTCAAAATTCTGACTTTTTCAAAACATTCTCACTTTTTCTCAAAGATCTAAAAAATCTGACTTTTTCTCAAAATTCAGATTTTTACTCAAAAATTCTAAAAAATCTGACTTTTTCTCAAAAAATCTCAAAATTCGG